>NC_085863.1:11758527-11786027 GCF_034702125.1 Engraulis encrasicolus | reverse complement strand
AGATTCCATTCATCCATGTAGTGAGAGTCAAAGATGGGTAATGATCCCATTTGTACGAGACTTCAGACACATCACAAACAGAATCCTTTTTTGCATGGATAAATTCTAATAGTTTTGCTAAAGCTTATTCATTTATTTTATTTTTCTTTACTTTACAAACAGAATGCTATGTTGCTAAGTTTCCTTAGATACTTAATACACACAGCACAAGGGTCAATGTAGACCAAACTTAACCTATTAAAACACAACGTTTCAAATGTGCTGTTACCAGAATTGCAATGACCGAGTCATAGTGCATTACTAAAGACCCTCTGTTATATCATAGTAGAGTAATACCATGGTAATAACCCTTCGATGACTATTAGAGCATGCCACTGGTGCTGGTGGAACAGCGTGCATCATGTGGCTATGCCGAAATACTTTTCATAGTGCATGTTCTAGATGGCAATGACCTTGTGGCAATGACCATGTGGGGCGCCAAGGTCACTTCTACTTGCAAAAAGACACATACTAATAATAGGAGTGAATGGAGTGAGTCATGCTAAATCCTGACTGTTTGTCATGTGCTCTGGATTTTCACATATGCTAATGATTTATCTTTCTACTAGACAATCTTTGCTGTCATGTCGACATATGAGTTACTGTTTCAATAGACATGGGCAAAGTGAGTGTTCATCATTATTTTGGCACAACCTTTTTGTCGCCTGTGATGTTTGCTTTATTGTCCACTTTCATGTAGAATAAATTGCTAATAATTCTACGAGGGAATATGAGGTGCATTTTAAATGGTTTTCCCCCAGTTCTTCTAGAATTTCACTTGAAAACTCTACAGCTCCCATATAACTCTTTGTTAAAAATCCTGCAAAGTCCTTGTGACATCATAATAAGAATACACAATTCTGGCAATATTCTCATCACATATGAATGATGGTACTCCTCGAAGGGTTATAGGGCTCCCTTATGCTCTCTCTCCCTTACATCATGGCATTTGACCCAAAAGCTTGAAGTGTTGAAACAAGTTAGAAGGGGGACAGAACCACTTCTAATTATTTTTTTAAAATAAGCCCAGTCTTACAAATTAGAATTTCTTCTCTCTGTCGAACGTGCTACTCCCTTCCAACTCAAAGTTCTCTTGAAGAACCATGGGCATTTTCAGGTCTCCGGCGCACAGGTCAAACCCAGCCGCAACAGAAAAAAAACCTTCAACCAAAACAATACATTATTCTATTTGCAAGACAATACTTGATATTCAATTCATATATTCAATTAACTTGATATAACATATACATACTTGAAATATTCAATTAAAAGTTAGTCAGTCAGTTTCAAATTCTGTTTATCAATTATTTTTTTTGTCGCAACAGCCGCCCGTCCAATGGCAACATCACAAAGAGCACAAACAAAATGGACACGAGCCACTACTAATCTATTCTATTTTGCTTCATGGCTATTTCTGGTAACTCACAGTTGTCTTAAATTGCATAGTAAGGTTGTATTTGTTTTCTTTTCAAGTTCCATTGAATTAAATTTTGGCCAACAATAACCCTATTCTCTTACCAGTACTGTGCATAGCGTATCAGGCCTAAAAGCACAGATGAAAACAGCTGGTGCTGGTCTGCTATCAATGTCCTGCTCTGTGTAATGAGGAGACACATGTTAGTATAAACTGTGAAGAATACTAAGACACTACATTAATTTAGACATATGAATCCATAATGGGGCTTTATTTACATTAAATATTTATTATACAGGCTGCACATATAGTCAGCACATATAGTATGTTGAATGAGGATGTTACACAACTCATTGATAAGATACAAACAAAACAGATTACATGAACAAAAAAACATTTGCGGCAGGAAGCAGGAATTGAGGACTGAAAAAAAATCAAACATCACTCACAATATGATTTTGCCAAGACTGCTAACCAGCACTTCATCTTCACTGTATGTCACACAATAATCTTGAGCTTTGTTGTCGTACAAAGGCCCTAACTAAAAGCAAGTTCTGTGGGAAATAAGCCATACTGTAAGTCCATAATAGAGATCTAATCGGTCATCTGCTCTTCACACACATATATTTGGTATATTCGTATGACTTTGACCAATTACAAAGCATACATGGCAGGCAGATTGAGGATTTTCTCAGAGGGAATAAGAGACGGTTTAAGGCACAAAGGTCACACAGAATATCCAAATTTGACAAATTTGTAAGCCAAGGGTTCCCAATGGCTCACTTGAAATGTTCACAAATATTCTGGGCTCACCTCTGATCCCATAAACAACACAGCTCAAATAAATAGTCAACAGGTACACACACACAAATATTATTTAGGTTTTTAAAAAAAAAGGTTTTCAAGGCCCACTTGGAATACCTTCACGGCACACAGTTTGAGAAACACTGGTGTATGCTATGCGTTTTCAGTAAACAAGTTTTTGAGGGATGAGGACGCATCCAGTATTTTAAGGCTTAAGATATAGTGTGCGGACGTTTTGAACCACGGGTAGAAGAAAGCATAAATGACAGGATTTATGCAAGAATTAATGTACATGAACCAGCTAAATATGTTCAATAAGAGTGAGGACGTTGAGACACTACTCATTGTGAGGATGCAAATGTAATACGGAATTCAGCAAATTAAATACATTAACACAACAATCCCTAAAGTCTTTGCAGCTTTGTGTTCTGATTTCTTTGCTACCACAACTTTAGAATGCAGCTGACATACATTAGAATGCACAGTAGAAATCAGTTTCATCTGCTTTCTGGCCGTGTGGAAAATCCTGACATACAGGGAGACCATGGCTGTGCATGGGCTAACAAAAGTAATGACGAGATCAAGGATGGCGAACGTGTAGTCTACTACAACTGTGCATTCCCCATAACATGAAATGTGAACAGCCGGGTCGAAAAGGTGTTCATGCAAAAGGAGGACAGCATATAACATCGAGCAAAACCAGCTAAGGAATACACAGAAGATTGTTTTTCGCACCGTCACCTTGGACGTATAATTCAGTGGGTGATGGACTGCTATATACCTGTCGACCGAGATGAAAACCAAATTACCAAGTGAAGCAGAGACAACTGTATAAAGAATAAATGGAAACAGTGAACAAAACATTGCACCAAAATACCAGCAAGTTTCAATTATTCGGATGCCTTCAACTGGCATCACAATTAGTCCGACCACAAAGTCTGCCACAGCCAGGGAGAGAATTAGCAGGTTGGTGGGAGTGTGCAGCTGCTTGAAGTGAGAAATCGAGATGATCACCAGCAGGTTAAGAAACACAGTACACCCTGAAACTGCGGAAAAAAAGATGTACAAGATGATCTTAGCATATTGAGTTTGCACTTCCTTAATACAGGACAAGTTGTGCGATGGAAAACAATATTGAGAATTATGGTATTCTGCAGAATCTACTCCACTGATATCCATTAAGATGAAATACCAGCGCAAAACATTTGAACATGCAGTACATTCGACAGTATTTCACAGAGAATGACAGGATAACTACGTATTAAGCCATATCTGCCCTGTCTGTGCAGAGGATGATGGTCTGACTCCTGATCTTTTTATGCCAGATTCTGAGACCTCCCCTCTCTCCCGAAACACAGTGACAGCATCCATTCGAGACTTTGGTCTGGCTAACTAGCATTGGCAACCCATTTCTCCAAGGGACATACCTGCAAACTCAAGAGGGTTGAAAAAGGTGACAAACTAATCACGGCACCCCCCCCCCACAAAAAGAACAGGGAAAAGACAATATTTTATTTACTAGGTCTACACTATTAGAAATCAGTCTTCTGAATTCATCACCAGCCAATATATGTCTATAAGCCAAACATACACTCACCCAGAGGCAATTCTAGGTTGAGCTGGGACGCAAAGCGAAAATTCAACAGCTACTGTACCTATAGTCTTAGCTGTTCACCATCTAGTTTGGGGCCCCCAAGCGGCTGCCTATCTAGCCAGGTGACAAGAAGCGCCTCTGCACTCACCACCTGTCAAAATGTAAGTTGTCCTATTTACCAGCCAAAATGAGGGAGCACATGGTCACTTGAGGTTGAGACCCACTGCAATTGACAACGAAATTAAAGCATTTGCTGTTTTTGGGCTTAAGAGGGTAAATAATAGGGAAATGTATAATACAAATTAGCTATATAAAATAGTACCAAGGCATTTTAGTGAATTTATGAATGAATGATGGTCAAATTTCAGCATTTCCCCAATAAAATTATGTTGTAGGCCTACTATGAAGCATTAGATTGTAGAATAAGATAACAGATGTCATCTAGGTTAATAGGCTATTTAGATTAATAATATTATGTCCTTGGTGGCTAACATTAAAATCATGATTGCACGCGTTGCAAAAATATTCATATAACAGCTATTGAGGGGCGGGGGCACGACAAATAGCCATTGCTATGCATTCCTCTGACGTTTATGAAGGTTTCATCGAGTGTGTAGAGAGGGCTCTCACTATTGCCGGTTAAATGATCAGACATAAGGGAACCAAATTTACCAGTAGTTCTCTGCTAATCTGCCAATTTATAGCGCAGTCGGGCCCTGCCTACCGTCATTGTAAAACATTTTCTCACTCTGAAGTATCCAATACCGTTTTGGTCAAGTATCAAAACAAGCATCAAGATATTGTCGTAAATAAAGCTAAGCATCCATGTTAGGACCGCATACCTGCTGCCATTGGGCTATTTATTTTCACAAGTGGAGCTAATGAAACCATTCACAATTCCCAAACCCTGCTCAAATCCCGTTTACCTTTGAAACAGTGATTTGGACAGCGGTCATTTGTAAAAGGAAAGCGATAGTACCGGAGGTAGAAGATAATGACAGGGGGATACGTGTTTTGCAGCCACCGTTTCATCAGCTGTTCACTCCGACTGGTGCCTCGAAGTTTTGCCGCTAGTAGAACTAGCCTCTGAATTAGTGCTCTGATTGGTCAATGTTTCCCCCGACACACGTTGCCGGCCAATGGGAACAACAGGCAGAGGCAGACCAACAAAAGATCAATAGAATGTCACTCAACCGTAATGTCTGTAGAACTAGCAGATTCTATGAGTACGGTATCCCCCCCCCCAAAAAAAACTCTTCGGATCTACACGATTCACGTAAGTGACCTATTTTGAGATCAAAATCGCTCAGTGTTGCGCCTGGGAATTTGCGGAGTGCTCTCGGTAGGGGACACCTCCTCTGTAACTGTGGGTGTCACTGTACTCGGTTCAGAGTTGGTTCCAGGGTCAGTTGGGCATGCTGATTGCTCCGGTGTCTTTGGTTGACCATTCAACAGCTGATCCACATGACGTCTCCAGGCATGCTCTCCAGTGTCCACCTCGTACATCAGAGTAGAGTTCTCAACGGGCCTGAAAATGTCAACCCGACCCTACCCGGCCCGTGGCTTTTAAAGCCCGAGCCCGATGTTACCCGACACATCCCTTGGAATTATCTAACCGAACCCGGCCCGAGGCTCGAAGTCGGGGGTCGAGTTTCCTCACGTTATCCTATGGAGAATGACGGGTTGTGGTGGGTCTTTAAGCGCACTTATGTGCAGTAAATTGCATAACCCACTTAAAAACCTAGTGAAAAGATATTTTCCACAATAGAAACATAATATGAAATGGGGATCAAACTTACGTTCTTGCTATTTAAGCAGAATCATCCACAGTGCGATTTCAATAACCGCCCCATGCTTCACGGCAACTACAATCTATCCACCTTTTGTTTTGACTTCTAAATGTAGGCTTACTACATTTCCATCCCATCTGTGTGCGGCGTTTCCTTCCCTCCCAAGACCCGACAGCTGCTTACAAGTCAATTTGAGCACGAAAACAGCAAAGACAAGGTGATATTTCATTCAAACAGGGCATACACGCTCCAAATAAAACATTGGCTGGGGGGATTTTCAACCAGACCGCAGCGCGAGCAGATAGTCAGTGTGAAAAGCCAAGTCTACCGGAAAAATCGCCGTCTTCGCTGCCGCTCGCTTACCATCGGTGCACGAGCCATTTAAATAGTGAAGTGGCATATCGCAACAGCACATGCGGATTAGCCAAATTATTTGCAACAAAGTCGCCAACAAAGCGTGGATTTAACGTTTAATATGCATATGCCAACGTTGTGTGAATACGGGGAAAGGATAGCCTAATAGAGCTCGAAAGTCCCGCCCCTTAGTTCCGCGTTTCACGGGACCTCAGTTGACCATCTAACAACATGGTAGCGAGTAAATATCTTCTGATCTCAGTCATGATATGCGCTGGGCTCCAAATATGCTGTTTAAGAGGATAGATAAAGATTATTCAAGCAGAAGTATCAATGTTTTGTTCCGAGGCCGTCGGCATGAAAAATGTGAAGAAACACAGCTTTCTAAAAAGTTTAGGGGTTCATACGAAAAATTAGGCAAAAATATCAGAAACAACATATATGGAGCTCGTGGCACAACTCGAAGGGGATCGAAATGCCATTTTAATACCGCCATTGGATTACATGCTACGATTTTCGGCTAAAAACGCCGTTGAGGTCCCATGAAATCGGGGGAAGTGACGTCACTTTCTAGCTCTATTGGAAAGCCACTGTCCTTTCCATAGGCTATGTAGTAGAACACCGCTTCGGTTTCGTTTCACCTCCTGGGGAAAACATAATTTCCATGCACTGCATTTGCTGAGACTACTAAGCATAAAGTTAGCGATCAAACTAAAAATATTGGTTGTTGTCAGCATTTAATAGGCTACTATGGCTGTTGTTTAAAATAGCCATTGGATTGCCAACCGTCCCTTGTATTAAGAAACAAAAGTAGGCTATGGTTCCATGAGCTGTCATGGGACTCAATATCGTTAAAATTGCATCCAATAATTTTTTTCCCGTTTTTATTCGTTTGTGTTGGCTAATTGTAGCCAATGTAGGCCTAGTTTTTCTGTGCGTTCCGGTACCATTGTCCAACTCATCATCACTGTGATGTCATGTTTGTTTTGCGTTCCGGTACCTTGTGATTTACAAATTAAGCACTGCGCGCAACGTTGCATGCAGCAGCCTGCCAGACTTTCGTTACGCAGGCCTACATAGGCTATATTTATAGGTCTAGCTTTACTGACCCATCAAGGGGAAATTCGCCATGATTCACGGTAAACAGCAGAACTGATTTTTGTTTTTGTTTTTTTACTGGGCGGAAAAGATTGAGCCCGCGGACCGAACCGACCAGAGCCATATGCTTATATTTTCGACCGGAACCCGGCCCGAACCCAAGGGGCCCGTTGGGTTTGTCGGGCTGACCCGACCCGTTGAGAACTCTGCATCAGAGGGCCACTCCTGGTGACTATCTTTCCAGGCGTTCACTTTTCCCCTCTGTAGTCACGTGCAAGGACCTGCTACTCCCTGGCGGTTCACTCGAAAAGCTGCTGAACTCTTTGTTCTGCATTTCTCTGGCGGTGCGTTTGGAACACTCAGGCATCCTGGGCAGTTTTTGGTGATGTCCTCGATTTTCTCCTGGCCACCATACGTAGCTACGGGCCAGACTTTTCATCTTCGCCGTACCTACGTGAGCCTCATGCAGACTGTCCAACACTCTGGTGCGGAGCTTGGAAGCTTCCCTGGCAGACTGACAGCTGATCACGTCTTGTTGAAAACTCAGGAAAGCATGGATTCCCATGGGCAGGCCAACCTTGTACTGTGATTTCACCTTGTCAGGGTCTTGAAACCCAAGGCCACCCTCAGAAGGAAATGGAGACAAAGGACAGAAATGCAGAGAATTGGAGTTATTTCAAACTTCAAGTTTTACTGAGTTCAAGGTCAAGTTGACAAAATCCAAGCAATTCTTCAGCAAAAAATCCAAAAACAAAAACAAACAGGCAAGAGTTCAGTCTTTAACATATTCAAAAAGGGCATCCAAAAAGGCAACAGTTCTTGGGATAGTCAAAGTTCAAAAATCATCACATGCAGCAGTCCATGGCAACTAAAGGGTTAAATCCCAAATCTTCAAATGCAACAAAAAAAGCTGTCTTCAAAAAAGCAGTGTCCAAAATACAACAACGATCAAAGTTCATAATCCACAAAAAAGTCTGAAGCAAAAAATCCTCTTCAAGCAAAAGTATGTCATAAACAAGGTTCTGAAGTTCAAAAACAGCAGCTCAAAAATAGCAGTAGCAAAAAATCAGGGACAAGTACTCCCATGTGGCTTTCAGGAGATCTAAGCAGAGTCAAAAGGAAACAAAGGCTTTAAATAGGCCAACCAATCAATTCACCATCAATGATTCAATTAACCAATAACAAAATGACAGGTGTGACCAATGGCAAAGGGTAGAACAAAAATACAAAGACAGATGGTGACATCTAGTGGCATGATGAATGAACAGCAGGCACAAATTGTCCACAGAACCTGACACACCTTTGAAAGTGTTGGGTCATCCCCCGTCTCTTTTCGTATCATGGCATTTGTAACTTTTAGCTGGTCAACCAGTGTTATGTGGAACATTTCTGCCAGGTCACCTTTTGATGGCATTTCCTCCCAAGATTTTGAAAGCGAGAGGCGTGACAAACCATCAGCATTGCAGTGTTGTTTAGTCCCCTTGAACTCAATGTCATTCGAGTGTGCTCCAAAGAACAGGGCCCATCGCTGCAGTCGAGTGGCTGACATGACTGGGACTCCTTTTCGTAGATTGAATATTGACACCAAGGGCTGATGATCAGTCAGGGTAAACCTTCGGCCATAGAGGTAATGGTGGAACTTTTTGATACCCAATACTAGGGCTAAGGGCCTCCCTGTCTATCTGTGCATAACAGCATTCGGCACTTGAAGGTAGGCCTGGGCAAAAAATCGATGTGATTTTAAATCGAGTTTGAACGTCAAATCGATTTGTTTTTTGAGAAATCGCGTTATACGATTTTTTTTTTTTTTTTTTAATCATCTGTCAGTTTATGTACCCAAGCGCACAGCGCATTGCATTACGTTCGCCACTTGGCGAAGACGTAGGTCTAGCCTACCTAGTGCATTCTCTGTGTCTCCTCCCCCATTACATGCACAAACAAACGTTGTGAGTGAAATGGTTTGACAGAAATATAGTGAAACGGGTGAGGAATACGGGCTCCTGTTCAAATAAGGTGACACTACCTCAAATCGTTTTGCCAATGATGAATTAAACAACCTACCACTTTGTAAATTGTGAATGACAGTGTTGTCGTAGCTGTAGGTCGTAGCAGCCGGACTACATGCATGTTTCAATATTTGAAACGAAAACATCTCGCGGAGAAAATGCTAAACAAACTACTCTACCCCTACCACAAGAGTGACGCAAGGTGGAAAGCAATCACGGATGCAATTAGCCTAGAACTGCCTACTACGATATGCTTCCAATTTATTCGGCAGAGAAGAGAGGTTTTCAACATATGCTTAAAGTTTTGGATGCGCTGCTTCCTCGCCTGTATGATCTTAACCAATTATGTGAGTTGAAAGGAATCTCTCTCCCTCCCTCTCTCGCTCACACACACACACACCCAAGCAACCGGAGCACTCTCGCGCGCTCTCTCTCCCCCTCTCTCTAAAGCCCTACTCGGACGGGACTAGTTAGGAGACTTGTGGTAAAGTAACCGCGTCTGAACGCGCCATGTCAGTAAAGATAGCGGCGATATCGGTAAACTTCGCCGACAGTTTTACCACCTGTTGCAGTCTGGAGAAATTACCAGCTGTAAAACTAGTTCTGATCCTGTGCGAATGCGCTGATGTCTGATTAAATGCATGAAACGCGATATCTAATCTACTCAGGCTTGCAAACGTTACCGTCTTGAAGTAAGCATTGTTTTAGGGTGTTGCTCCAAAATGTTTTCGCTGTGTTAACGCAGCAGTGTTCAGATGCATCGACATGTATACAGACGCATTACTATGGGCTCTGATGGGAAAAAAGCAGGCAATTGCTACATTTGTTCATCTGGGACAAGAGCCTCCATACCTACATCTGTACTATAATGCATCATTAATATATTTTGGGGATGGATGGCACGTGACGACAAATCTCAACAGTGCCTGAGGGTTTACCCCTCACATTTTTTGTTCTTTCTCTGAGATGTTTCAATGTAATCCCAATTGGTCATTTCTATTAGCAATGTTCTGAGACAAATTACATCAGGCTATTTTGGCCTGGAGTTCCCAAACTTTACAATGAGCCCTCCACATACAGGTAGATACAGCCAAGCCCCCCCCCCCTGACATGGGACGTGCCACACTATTTTGTTCTGTGCACCCAGTCTCACACCTTGATAAAGTTTGTGTATTCCTAAGACCATTCAGGCACTACAGAAAGCACAATGCATAAATATTGTAAAGAAAAAAATATTCCTTTGGGATTTAAGCCTATTTTTAGTTTATTTTGGCTTCTTAGGTCATTCAATTAATTTTGCTATTTTCCCTGCCAATCTGCCACGGCCCTCCTGGCATCCTCTCACGCCCCTCCCAGGCGTCCCCAGGCCCCACTTTGAAAACCCCTGCTATAGGCTACCCCATGTCCATATAAACTGGTCCAGTCCGAGTAGACTTCACACACACCAGAGGCACCGCCACACAAACAGAGCCTACTTGTCAATCTCTCTGTCAATCTCTCTCTCTCTCTCTCTCTCACACACACACACACACACACACACACACACACCACGTGGGGCCTAGAGAGCTCAACAAGTTTTTTTTTTTTTTTTTTGGGGGGGGGGGGGGGGTATTGAATCGAATCGTGAATCGTGAATCGAGTTTGTTAATGAAAAAATCTAGATTTTTTTTTCAGGGTGAATCGCCCAGCCCTACTTGAAGGGGACCTTGAAGCGAATGCAATTGGCCGTTCAAGTAGATTTATCCATCGTGTGAGAGAAGACAGCGTCAATGCTGTACGGGGACGCATCACATGCTAGACCAATGGGTCTGGATGGATCATACAGTAGTTGGTAAGTAGCTCGTCAGATGTTATAAGTCTTTTTGTTTCTGCAAGTGCATTTTCACATTTTTCTGACCAACGCCATTCCACTCCTGTCTGTAGCAGCGCATTTAGGGCGGAATTCTCCCGTCTCCACTGAAGTTGGTTTTACGTGCGCACCTTTTACACGCTTTCATCTTGCGCATATTCTCCCCTCTGGAACGTCGCCACACCCCTCGCGCTTAGCTCTGAAAAACAGCGCGTAGCCCAACATGGATGTGATATATGCTAAATGAGGGATGCGTCTCCGCCAAGTTCATCAGTTGTGGCTACAAAGAAACCACAGAGCATGGATTTTCAGATCAACCATGGGAAAACCTCGGCAGTCCATTGACATCCAAAAACTGAATTTTAACTTTGAATTTAAAACCATGTGCCAAAAATTGTCGTGCAAAAGCATTTCAAAATCTAACCTCCGCTGCTTTTCACAAACACAAGGCGAGTAGTGGAGGTGAGATAATGAGAAACGCAATGTGTCCCATTCGCGGGAACTGTAGCTCAGCGTTTTGGAGCGCAGCAACAGGTTGATTGAAATAATAAACATCATGAAACGTTTTGTTAATGGAGTTTGATGTGTTGCCTACACAATACCGGAGATTAAAAACTTGTTTAACCCTATCGCGCCGGATGCATCATATATGATGCATCAAATTCAAAGCCCTCTCCACGCTGACACACAAAAAATACATCTCAAAAACATCCTGCGTGTCATTTCCAAACGTCCTGCAGTACACGGAAACCGCCACAAGAGAGCAGCAGTCAACAACAAGTTGATCACAGCTCGGCGAAAAATGCAAAAATGGAGTAGAAGCGGTTTCCCTGACCGACGCTGAGATATCGTCAAATTGCAAAAGGTTTGTGTACAAATTTCCGAGATATAACTCTACATCCTTTAATTTGAACACTTGCTTTGTGCAATTAATCAAGGAAGAGTTTATATTTTTACACCGTGTTGTAGAGAGATCGTGCTAAAACTGATGAAACATATAAGCACCATCCGGTGGTGGCAGGAAGTCAGCCATCAATGCATTTGCTCCATAGGAAAACTTACAAAGCATCCCTAGTAACAGAGAACGTAAAGAGAACGTTTGACTTTTGGTTCTCTAAAGGTTGGGGTTATAACCAAACCAAAATCTACCACTTAGAAACGTTCCCTTTGGTTACAGTAAAAACCAAGCAGCTATTGGTTCCGGTTCGGTTCTGGATACGTTTCGGATACGTCATTTTTGGTTCTGTTTTGGTTCTCACTGGGTTGTCAGGAAAGTTTAATTTAAGTTCCCAGAACGATATATGTGTGGTTCCCATTCCATGCCCTCGCTGTTCTATCACCGTACCTTTATTGCTTTTCATGTTTGTTCCCTCATCGTTCCCATATGGTTCCCATAACCTTGATGGTTACATTATAGGTCTGGTCACGTCTGGTTCCCTAGACGTGCTCCTGATGTTCCCCCAACTTTGTTTATAGTGTGTTGTTCAGAGCATAAGCAATGATGACTGTCCACCCGATTAAATCATATACGTCTACATATTAGTAACAGTATTTCCGCAAGATTTAATCATGTACACAATCTTTTTTTTTTAAATTCCATTTCATTCATTTAACTCAACTTGGTTGGGTTGATCTGAGGTTTGGCTGTGCACACAACATCACACAAAAGATGTGGTGAGTGAAAGAAATAACTTGAGAACTTGTTACACCTTTGCCGGTAACAAGCAGGCCCCTCACAACCAATCTGTTCATCAGCGCCTGGCCAAACCTAATTACTTAGGGCATGGTATATCATGATTCAATTGCTTGCACCTGAAAAACTCCCAATCAATCTGGTCACATGGTACTCTTGAGCCTGTATATAAGCCTGGACTGTCAGAGTGCTTTAGTTATTTGCCTGCCTGCCTGCTGGCTGGTCAGCATGGCACAGCATAGCGCTTGTTTACCTGCTTTGCAAGCAAGGTAATAGCGCTTTTGGCTTATGGCATTTGTTAGCTACATCTTGTGCCTTGCTTTGTGAGCTAGTCAGTAACAGCATATGTTACATTGCTTGCTCCATTGTGCACTTGATGTAGGCGGTATGGTTATCTTTTAACTTCATTATGGAAAACATTTGGTATTAATCCCCACTAGATTGTGTTCATATATGCTCAGCTGATATTTCTCTCACATTGTGGTACAGTACGGCATAGACTGAACTATGAATTATAGACATCATACAGATTTTCAGCAACTGCACACATTACTTTGAGAGAGCAGTGTGGCAAACTGATGCCAGGCGCAGGGTGTTTCAGTCATGGTGGGGGATGGGAGGTGCTTAAGTACCATGATCAGGGTACCTCAACTATGGTGAGAGAGTGGGGCAGGACCAAAACACATTCAAAATAATAAACAAGGTTGGGGGAACATCAGGAGCATGTCTAAGGAACCAAATATGTAACCAACAAGGTTAAGGGAACCATATGGGAACGGCAAGGGAACAAACATGACATGAACAGGAATAAAGTGACGGTGAGAGAACAATAAGGAAACGGAATGGGAACTACACATATAACATTCTAGGAACGAAAATTAAACTTTCCTGCCAACCAAGTGAGAACGAAAAAATAACCAAACATGACTCTCTGGGGACGTACCCAGAACTAAACTGGAACCAAGGGCTTGTGTTCCAGGAACCTTCGTATAACTAAAAATTGTTAGTAGGGATACCACGACGATCATTTAACAAAACACACAAGTTGTTTTACTGCAAGACAAAGATATTGCCTTAAGAAACAAGTTTTACTTGCCATTTTGAAAATGTAATGCAAAATGTTGAAATTATGATCTCGAAATGAAATGCATTGAAGTGAATGGAGAAATGGTCCAATTGTAGTAATGGACCCATATATTCAAATTACACATAAAAAATGAATAATGATCTATATTACACTCATAAATAGGTTGTTAAGCATTCGATGAGCTATGTTTTTACATAGATTTAAAAAAAATTACCCAACCAGGCTGTGGGAAATGTAAAATATGGTCCTGCTAAAACAAGGAAAGGCTTAAAACAAGACGACAAAACAGATGCGTCCCTCTATGCCAGTTCCAACTATGCCATTTTTCCCCCCAAACGCCCCCCTGGCCTCCTCCTAGCCTGTCAACGCCCCCCGAGGATGTACTTTTTGTTTATTGGTCATCATGGACACTCCAAATATTGTGGCAGGCAGCAAGGCAGCAAAATGTCGAGACATGGCTTTATTTTTTGCAGTTTAGGGTATAATAAGCTTATCATCATTCTTGGATTTGGAAAAGAACCATAGGCTATGATTTGAAATTTCACATAGCCTAGATGAAGTAGGCTACATTACAAATTACCAGACATGTATTAGGCCTAACAACCTTTAGTATCACGCCATTTCGGCATTATGTGCATGTGGGAAAGAATCTAAACATCGACAAATAATAAATAAATAAAAGCGTTTGGGTGAATCATGTGCTTATGGGTTCACCCTTTAGGTGAATTATGGACTTTTTTTCAATACCAGCTTCACCGTCAAGGCACAAAGCAGTGAACTTCCGTGCCAGAGTTTATCAAATGCACACGACTGCAAAGCAATTACGAAAGACGCATTCTCTCCTGTACTCTCTCTGAGCGCAACGAAAAGCACCTGTGGGGTACGAGCCTGCCAACGAAAAAACCTCCCTATGTAGGCTACGAGTAACACACCGTATGTCAAATGGCCCAGCTGTCTACGTGTTGTTCGAGTGAAAAGGCAGAACTAAGTAGCGTAAACTTGCTGGGAATATTAAAAGGGGGGCTCGTAGGCTACATACAGACGTCTGAGCCCGAGTTTGTGGACTGGGGAAAAGCGGAGGAAAATGTGAATGTTATGAAAGAAAGAAAAAGTTAACCAAATGTTACAGGTCCACGTTTAGAGGAAGAGCTGCGCTGCGGGTCGCCTGTCAACTAATTACAGTTCCATGTCGTGGAGCATTATACATGCAAACGCCAGTCTATCCAAGCACAAAGGAAAATTATGAAAGGAGAAAAGCTATCCAAATGTTACAGGTCCACGTTTAGAGGAAGAGCTGTAGGCTATGCGCTGCGGGTCGCCTGTCAACTAATTACGGTTCCATGTCGTGGAGCGTTGTGCAATGCAAACGCCCCTCTATCCGAGCACAAACATCTGTGTCAAAAACTGCCCGCCTACTTCTAAATATTTAATTTCCACTAGTTTCTGACGAACCAAAATAAAGTTCTCTCCCATTGTCCAAACGCAAAACAATGGCGAAAATTGAATGCCCCCCTCAGTTGTCTCTCAATGCTTCGTCAGTTAGTCTTGCCTGTTTGGTAACATAGCATACGTTCTGGCTTGCACGCATTCGTTCCGGTTCAAAATGGCAACTCTGCCGCCTTGTGGCCACAGGAACACATAGCATACGTTCTGGCTTGCACGCATTCGCTCCGGTCCAAAATGGCAAGTCTGCCGCCTTGTGGCCACAGGAAGGAACAATTGAAGGAATGCGTTTCAGACACAATTGAAGGAATGCGTTTCAGACGGACGGACGGACGGACGGACAGACAGACCCTCTTATAGAGATGCTGGGACGCATCTAAAAATGGCAGGATCTCACTAAATATTTAAAGATAATCCTCAAATTAAATTGTCTGACAACTTTTTTAAATTAAAAAAAAGTTGTAAATGCATTAAAAGTCATTTTTCAATGGTCATGAAATATATGATGCATTAAATATCTCAGTGACCTTAACACAATTTTGATTTTTTTTTTTACATTTCTTATAAGGGACCTATATTGAAGCAAATTCCAAAAAATTAGAATTTTCTCTCATTGCTTTCATGGTTCAGGTTTCACACTGTTAAAATGCTGGTCATTGCCTCTCAATTCTCACAGTAACAAACATTGTATATGCTGACTTTTAAAAGCGTTTCTCTGCGTCTCCCACAGCAGCAACGTGACGTTAATATTGTGTGAAAGGGCAGAAAAGGAGCCTTCCATTGATACCCATTGATTGCTATGTGCACTGGTTTGAACGACTGCTTCTTTAGACACCTTGGCAAATTGGCACGACCCGCGTTAAGTTGAAGCCGATTTTTTTCTTTCTGGTAATGACCGACCAAACCATTTGTGCACTGGGGGTGGGGGTTCTGGATCCTTTTGCAAGGGCAGGAAAGGCAAAATATCTGCATAATTTATTTAATGTATATATAGCGCAATCTCCCTCTCTCAAAAAACACCTTATTAAATAGAACCATTAATCACAAACTTAATGAGGGCCCAATTCTGGGCCCCCCTATCCCAGGGCCCGGGACAAAAAGCCCGGTTGTCCCCCCCTGTCTGCGGGCCTGGTAGTGGAAATCAAGTCAGTTTAATAGGCTACACACGTTTCTCCCACATGAATGTACGTTTGAGTAATGTTTGTTAACATAAAGCACTCAAGGTTTATGATGTTTGTACAGTACTTTGAAGATATGAAACGAAGTAAAATACTGTACTTTCACGAGGAGTTTAAAAGTAACTTTAACATTAAGCTGGTTAATAAACCATTTTCTATGTTACATTACATTACATTACATTACATTGCATTTGGCAGATGCTTTATAACCAAAGCGACTTTCAAAAGAGGGCATAATCATAGCCAACATCACTAGCAAATATGAAGTGCACAGGAAATATGCAGAACAACAAGTGCAGATGCAAAGAAGGGTTAGTTTTTTTATATAACGAGAAGACACACAGAATACGCAAAGACGCACATACACACACCTCATGTCAAGAGTCTGCCAAAAGTATTTCATTTTTGATTAATAGGTTATAAAACTAAACATGAAGAGTAAGTGAACATGTATTTTGGGAACAGAGATGTGTTTTGGTTATGAATGTTGTACTGGGAGATGGGTTTTGTTTTGACATGCACACTGAAATTCATTGTGAATGCATAAAGGACATTGAACTTTTAACACATTTATCACATAAGAAAACAAACTTAACATAACAGTGTATTTAAAAGTGAAACTTTAATAAATTACTGCATGATCCTTGAACCTGACACGCCGTGTCTTCATCTCTCCTTTTTGCAGGAGCATACATATGTATCAACCAAGGTGCCGTTGCTACTGTTACATGGGCCTTACAGGTTATGAATGCACATGCATTAGGGTATTAGAAAATTCATTGGTAAGATGCAAACACAAGTATTGAAGCAAACAGAATACATAAACAATAACCTTTGCAGTAGGAATTGAAGAAAAATCAAACTTCACTGTATCACAATATGATTGTCCAAGACTGTGAAACAGCAATTCATCTTCACTGTATGTCACACAGGAATATTGAGCTTGGTTATCTTAAGTACAAGGGCCATACCTAAAATCAAGTTCTGTGGTAAATAAACCATACTGTAAGTCCATATATATCCAGTTTTTAATTCAACCATCTGCTCTTCACACATATTATATACAGTATATTCTTATGACTGACCAATTACACAGCATGCATGATTGGGGATTTTGTACAGAGGGAACTAGAGACAGTTAAAGGCACAACACTTACGTAAGGACAGACAGGATATCCACATTTGAACACAAAGTGTCAGCTATGCATTTTCAGGAAACAAGTTCTTGAGGGATGAGGACTCATCTAGGGCCTTATTTATAACGGGTGCGTACGCACAAAAGACTGCGCACGCCAAGTTCACCGTAAGGTTTGGTATTTATAGAAAAATAACTTGGCGGTAAACATGCGTAGCTCCATGCAAAGATTGACCCATGCGTAGGCACTAAACAAAAGACCAAACGCGGAAAGCGCGACCTCGGGAGGTTGCTGGAGGAACGACCCGAAATTGGTTGAAGAAAAAAAATCGACGGTCACGTGTCACGATAGCCACTTTAACATTAGTTAATACAGTTCGCAACGAAAACGCGGTTGTTTGTTGTTTTGTAATGGTGGAAAATAATAAGTAGGTCATGGCCTATCCATAGCCACATGCATGTTTTGTAAGGAAGACGCTTCAAATTTTACGTTTAGGGTAGGCCTACATTAAATTTGGAAATACCCTACATTTTATTAACAATAACCACGGACCTTTCCAGTATCAGGCTATAATCTTATCGGTAGGCTATAAAGTGTTCCGAGTCTGCAAGGAATTAGCCTATGTCAACATTTAAGCCATTTGCAGAATCATCTGCTCGAGTCCCAAGTGCATCTGTAATGGTTGATTTTCTCAGCCATTGTTCTAAACAAATTATTTGTACACTGGAGTCGGTGAGTACAAAGCATTGCGAAAGCTTAGTGCTTGGAATGTTGCACAATCAGCTAGCGATGTCCGATTGCGCAATCAGGTGGTTGTGATGTCCGAGCGCAATCAGCAGGGAAAATTGGTTTGAAAATTAAGTTTAAGGCATATCTTCACTATTTTATGTCCTTTCCCTACGAGGATATAGGCCCTTTATGCATGGGCCACTGGTTGGTCTTGGCGCTGTCGGCTTGAAGCGGCATTCCCTTCCCCACATTCCTCATTGAAAGTCTCTATTCACCATTATTAATCTGTCCACGGGCATTGCGGTCCATCTCGCAACTGGGGTTAACTTTAAATGTAGCGAAGGGGATATAATGAACTTAACCAGAATTGTGAACTTCACCGTTCGTTATGAAATTAAGTTCAGCATTGATAGTGGTTGGTGTAAGCGCTGTCGCGGCAAAGACAGTCTTGGCGGTTATTCTCAATATTCTCAATGTTCTCAATACTATTGAAGAGGCATCCCCTGCTCCCTATTCCCTTAGGTCTATTGAAATCACTGTTCGCCGTTATGAATGTTTTCACCGTTCGTTATGAAATTAAGTTCAGCATTGATAGTGGTTGGTGTAAGCCCTGTCGCGGCAAAGACAGTCCCTTGAGAATTGTCCAAGTCACCTCGCACACCCAGTGGCAGTCCGCGAAGCTGCCAGGACACCCGTGACATAGTTTGAGACCACTGCTGATTTCACCTCGTACATCTTGTTGCTAATGACACTCTGAAAGGTGCAGCAGGACGTTTTATACTCGCTGGGACATGACGTCATTACACCCTGTCCAGCCTTTATAAGGGCTCTAATTCGGTCTGATGACTTTGCCATTGTGACGTGGCGCAAGAGGCCAGGTGCTGCGAACGCACGAACAAAAACAGAAATCGGGCGATCACATAACCTCCTTGGCGGAGGTAATAACAAAAACAACAATAATAACAATACCTTTTTATTTCATGCGCATTTCATCGAAGGACACCCAAGGAAACTTTACAAGACAGAATGTCAAAGCAGTATGGTAAAGAAGGAGGAGATCATTGTAGTAGAACATTTGAAACAATGAGTGCGTCTTAATATGCGACCTTGCCTCCTCCACTTGCGCTTGTCTCCTCGTCCCGCCTCCTGGCCCCTCCTCCGTGGAGAAAACGATAAAGTTTCCCAGCTGTCAGCCTAGCCACAACAACTTTTGAGGGACTGTTTTTCATTCACCATCCCAATTGCAAATGAGAAAAAGACTCTACAATTGAGCTTTTGCAAGATATTGAAATATAATGCTGTTGTCAGTGATGTCATCATGACGAGAAGCAAGTGGAGGAGGCAAGTGGAGGAGGCAAGGTCGCATATTAAGACGCACTCAATGCATGTCGGTCCTGTTGTGGCTCAAGCGGTAGGGCACTGACTGCACTGATACACCGGCAACCAGAGTTCGATTCAGGTCTGGGTCCTTTGCGGGCCCTTCCCTTCGTCTCTCTCTCCCACTTGCTTCCTGTCTCTCTCACTGTTGTATCATGAATAAAGGCCCAAAAATATATTTTTAAAATCATAAAAAAGAAAGGATGTATGTCAAAAGGCATGGCAGCAAATACATGTTATTAGTGGAAGTCCATTGGGAAACTCCCACTGTATTCCCACTGCACACAATGAACTTGCATTTATGCCTCACCTGTGCAAGGGGGCAGCCCTCAATGCTGCCCCTAGGGAGCAGTGCGGCGAGACGGTACCATGCTCAGGGTATCTCAGTCATGGAGAAGGATGGGGGAGAGCACTGGTTGATTACTCCCCCCACCAACCTGGTGGGTCGGGTGTCGAACCAGCAGCCTTTGGGCTACAAGTCTGAAACCCTAACTGCTTACCGGTGAATATCAATACACATTTGCACACAGAGGCCCTAACAAAGAAGGCACATCTACACAGTCTATCTGGAGTCTGGACCATACCTGTCAACTTTGAGCTCCCAAAATTCGGGAAAATTGCCATAATTTAAGCCTAAATTCAGGAAATTTTCTATAGGCCAAATTCTGTCAGTCAACGGGATGACGGAGATGGATTGGACGGTGCATTCTACTCTTCACAACAGCAGTCCTGTCTATCCCCCAGCAAACGTTTTAAATGAGCATATACAGCGTGAAACAATAAAATGAAAACAAAACAATGAATTGGGCGCAATCAGTTTCTTCTTGTTGTTTAGTCGCATAAGTTGTCTGCTCGTGCAAAACTTCGTGCTGGTGCAGGTTTTGATGAGGTTAATATTCGCTTTTCCGTGGCTGTTATGCGTTGTATGAACTGACGGTTTCTGAGGCAAAGAGTGGGTGCACAAAGCGCTACGGAGCTCGAGGGTGACACCTCATATTTGGAACTTCAATACTTGGTGGCTTCTGGCATAAAATCTACTGGCAGGTAGCTTGATAAGCAAGACCCTCTCGGTCTCTCTCTTGAAAAGGGGGTGTGGTTCATCGGGCTAATAGACTAGAAGCATTTCCAGAAAAAGGCCCTTTATAAGGGTGTTAGAAGCATTTTTTAGTAAAAGTTGGGAACCTAGTTTACTAAGACAATTAGAGTACCATGAATTCAGCTAGCCTGGTTCCCAAGCTGAATTTTGAGTTTTTGACCATGAAATGGGCAAAAAACAAAATGGCCGCCGAAATTCTTGATTTTGGGCAGAATATGTTAGAAAGTATCACTTCTTCATGGAAATAAATGTGCAATGCTCACATATTTGCATTTAAGATGTATTCCTACACTTACACAAAGGCAAAATGTCATGGCAAAAAGATAAAAATTACTATAATTATGCCTTTTTATAATGTGATATCCTCGTAAACTGGCATTCAATAGCAATAGCCTCCGTAAAGCACATTATCATACACAATTGTTATTCAATAAGATTTGGAAAGAAAAAGAGAGAGAAAGAAGATAGTATTATCTAAAAAAAAAAATATATTGGAACATGAATATGTCCCCGGTTCTTTGAAGGAGATGAGTGAGCCATCTCTATGGGAGCACACTCTCAGCTGTACGATTAGCTGAAGACCTTTGCAATCACGCCAAAGGTCCAATCAACTGCTTCGTGGGCGGGATGTCCACTTTCTCAAAACCGAAAATAAGCCACTTTGATGCCAAACCTCTCTTCGGCTGTCGGCAACGAGGGTGTCTTGAGAGATGGCTCACTCATCTCCTTCAGAGAACCGGGGACATATTCATGTCCTAATGTTCTCTTTCAGTCGAATCGTTCGCATATCTATGGGAGAGTTACAATCACTCCTGATTGCTGGTCCAAACTAGGCAGAACTCCAAGAGCCGCCTGTAAGGATAGCGTTCCTTTCACCCTACAGACAATCAGTGGTCGTGCCCAGAACCCTATGTTCCTGTGGCAATGTGGTCACATCTAGCCGGTAGAACCGGACAAAGGTGGCGGGGTTGGCCCAACCAGCCGCTGCATACGTCTGAAACTGCTGCATCCTTGAAGAGAGGACAAGATGTAGAGACCGCACTGGTAAAGTGAGCCCTAATCTGAGCCGGGGGTTGGCGACCCTTGGACTCATGTGCCAGGGCAATGGTTTGAACCAACCATTTGGAGACCTCTATTTTAAAACTGTGAGCCCTGTAGAGGGCTTGATGAAGCACACAAACAGTTGTCCTGTTCATGTACATGCGTAAAGCGTGCACAGGGCACAAGTTGTGTTGTCCCCTCTCTTCCACGGATCTGAAAGGTGGTGTGCAAAAGCAGTTTGGAGAGACCCCTCTTGGAGGGGCTCGAAAGGGGCCCCACACATAGCCTCCAGTACTAGAGAGATATCCCAGGTGACATAACAAGGGGCGTAAGTATCTAGTGGATGGGCACTCAGAGTGTTGGAACTGAATCCTACATGGCACAATGAAATCGCTGCAAAGTAGACTTAAATGGTAAAGCATTGTCTCCCCCCAATAAGTCTTGTAGAAAGGACAACACCATCGGTACTGAACACTGAGAAGTTGTCTCGTCGCGTTGGTCACAGTAGCGTTCGAAGACAGACCACTTCAGGTTATACAGTGTCCCAGTAGATTGAGCCCTGGCCCCTTGAATTGTCCTGATAACGTTATCCAGAAAACCGGTTAGGTTCAAATGTTCCCTTGCCAGACTCATAGGGGCAGGTGGCCCCTGGGCTGGGGGATGTCCTCCTGGTCCGGTGCCAGAATCGAACCTGCAGGAGAGAGGAAAGTAGCAGGAGGGGCCGAAGCCCCTACACTCTCAGCTGAGGCCCCTGAGCCCCGTGGGTTAAGGTTGGACAAACCCTGAGAAATCTCGCCTCCTTGCAGGAGGGGAAAAAGGGAGGCGTCAGACGAAGGCGCTCGTGGTGTATTATACAGGACTTTTGGAGTCTACAAGCGTGCCATGAATGGCGACGGGGTGCGCTTTTGTGCCAAGCGCAATGGCCTGCGGTGATGGCCAAGGGGCTCCGAGGCAGCTGCTCGAGCTGGGGAAGCCACATCAGCCACTAGGGTGGTGGTCAGTCCCTGCTTTATGAGATTCTCTGTGGTGGCAGGGAGTTGGGATGAAAAGTCATCCACCTTAAGCTGGGCTTACACTGTGCGACGTTTGCCCCGATTTTGCCCCGATTTGGCACTCGCACGACTTTTTGAGAGTCGGGCCGATTTCTTGCTCAATCGCAGGTCAATCGTGAGTCTCGCATCGTGCAGTGTACATGGGGTAACGACAAGCGATTTCGCCTCACGATCGTGCAATCGCAGTGTCGCAAGAAAATCAAAACGGTTTGAAATTCTGGTCGTGGCTCGTGCGTAAATCGCTCCACCTCAGGCGCGCATGTTCCCTCCTCTGCAGACCGGGGAAACATGCCTGTCGCGTCGTACGGTGGAAGCATTTCGCTCGCATCCGACCGTCGGCTCGTGTAGTTTGAGGACGTGAGTCGTGAGTTGTAAACTTTTAAACAGTGAAATTCCATCGTGCAGTGTGAGCAGAAGCTTAAGACCCACGAGTGAAAATATCGCACAGTGTATGCCCGGCTTTAGGCGGGAGATCGAAGCACTTTGCCAGGGGGGAGTCAGAGTCTGACTCCACTAAAATGCGTTGCCAGTAGTCGACCGTAGTCAAGAGAACAAAGAGAAAGAGCAGGCTAGAACTAGTCAAGCTCTCGTAACTCGTGTCGTTCAGGGTTCTCGTGAACTCAGTCAGGAGACGTGAGTCCAAGGAACTGGGTACGCACAAATGTGTGTAAAGAACTTACTCCGTATTCTTTCTAATCTGCGGTGAGTAGGTTCCGTCATTGTGAAGTTTCTTGCTGCCATGGAGGACACTGTACATTCCATATGTTTGATCTGCAATGTGTGATCTCAGGTTAAAAGAGAGTGTCCACCTACACAAAGCTGAGGCTGTCTCGGTGATCGCAATGATGCTCTTTTATTGCCTGTGACATTTACCCACTTCATAGCCTGATCAGAATCTGGCTAAACTTGTATGTTCCTGTCCAAAATGTGAAGATATGACAATGCATTTGTATTCAAAGTATCAAAATGTGTGCAAAACGTGTGCAGTAGCGTATGGTAGGACTATTGGCAAATACAACGCAGCAGTCTGTTGTTCCTTTGATTACAGTGACTGATTGAACACTGACCAAGAAGTCTTCATGTCTAAGTTTTGACAGTGCAAGAAGAAAGCTAGGTCCGTGGCCTTTGCTTGTTTAGCATACTTATGCTCCTCTCCAGATTTTCCAAAGCATGATTCAGCAATGGGTGCTGAAAAAGTTGGTTTGAATGTCCTAGGAGTAATCCTGAGAGGATGTAGTTCCATCAGGGCATTTGGCACATTTAATGTAGGGCCTATGTCTAGTGGACACCTCATATCTTTAACAGAATCATCAATTGGTTGGCCTCTCTGCCATGCTGCCATTTGTGTTGCATGGGAAGTATTCTTCCTATCAAGTGTTTCATCCAGGATGTCAATGTTATCACATGTGTAGTAGTGGATGAATTTATCTGCCGCAATGTTTGTTGGAATAATGGCACCACTCTCTTGGTTCAGTGTTTTTACAGTGCTCTCAGCTAAGGAGGATCTGGACTTGGAGGACCTGGTTGTAACTCAGACAATGACCTGCCAGGTTGAATTGTCGTATTAGGTCTTTTACCCAATAGCTTGATGAAGAGTACAAGCAAGACCGACATGTTTCGGAGTCCATTTTTTGCCATCACTGACACAATAAACAAGGACTTAAGCCTCATTCAGAACTGTACTTTGAGCAAGTTTTTCCTTGCTACCAATTCCATCATCTTCAAGAGATGTCTGGACACTAACAATCAGGCTGAGTAGCATGTATAGACTATCTCAAATGTATGCAATAGTATCTTATAAAATATGTAAAATATGTCTGAACATTTTTCAAAATGACACAAAATAACTTATGTTATATGTAATATCATGGTGTGATCTAGCGATTTCTGGACAGTTTTCAGAGAGCTAATAGCAACTTTAAGTGATTTTTTGGAAACACTAAATACTGCACATTATGCTAAGTATTTCTAAAATACTTATATCAATTTTCTTAACCATATAAACACACATAGGCTACAAATATCTTATTAGAAAAGCTAAATATTTGAAACGTTTAGGCTAACACCTACAATATTAGTATTATTAGCATTCTAGAAGCTATTTTATACTTTTTAAAATCCTCTATAGTAGATACATTCATCAAGAAATATTATTGGGACACAAAATGTTGGAAAAGAGCATTTATTTCCAAGTACAGCAATACTTGGTAAAAATGCTGTGTCAAAAATAGCGTATTTTGGCAGCCATTTTGTTTTTCAAATGTAACTGTCAAAACCTCAAAATCCAGCTTGGGAACCAGTCTAGTTGAATTCAGCACACTTAAATTATGTTAAGTATATAGGTTCCCAACTTTTACTAAAAAATGCTTCTAACATTCACAAATATGAAAAATGTGTCTAGACTATAACTGACAAGGCCGTGTATAATTACTGGACCGACTGTTTTTTGATCATGTGAAAAATCCGGGATATTTCCGGGAAAAATATAAAATCGGGAAGAGTCAAAATAAGGGAGTTTCCCGGGAAATTAGGGATGGTTGACAGGTATTGTGTGGACCCTATTCACCCTTTTCACTGTGCTTTCCAGTTGCTACCATCTGGGTGTAGACTTAAAGTTCAAATGGCAAGGAAGAACTACAAGTGGTCATTTGTCCCATCAGCTATGGCTATTCTAAACAAAGAACTGGTTATAGTAGCTGAGAGTACATAAGCTCTGTGTGCTCCTCAATAGCCTTCATGAATGAATGAATGAATGTCTTTATAGTCGTTGTACAGGTACAACGAAATTGGTAAAGTGCAGATGCTCCCGGTGCTTAAAAATCAACAAAATAAACGTATATATAATAATTTTAAATGTTATACAATAACACAGTGCATTGTAACTAAGTGTAGAAAGCTCTGTGTGCTCCTCTTAGCAGTGCATGGTACACTTTTAATTAGTTTTAATATTTAACTGATTTAACTGAGTGACATGGCTAGAGTAATGAGATTTGATTTTATTCCACAGTTTGTATCTTATCATATCTCTCTCTCTCTCTCTCTCTCTCTCTCTCTCTCTCTCTATATATATATATATATATATATATATATATATATATATATATATTGTATATATTCTTTATTGTGCTGACTGTGATGTGTGTTTTGCTTGTGTGTCTTTGTGTCACTATATCAAATCAAATTTTCCCTTTCATGTAAGTTTAACCCTCAAGCGACCGGCCTGTTTTTGCAACTAATCTGACCGAGCGGGGTCATTTATGACCCCAAGGAGTTTACATAGAAATACCACTATATAAATTAGTTTTTGGGGTTCATTCAAATTTATTTACATCTTACACATACTTGTCCCTCATCTAAAGCAAAAAAATGTGAATTTGAACATTTCATTGTTTTGCTAAAAATTAGTCAAACTTACATACGTATATGCTAAATATGATGTATGCCCTCATTTGCATATGTAAACATCAAAATACAAAAAACATCCAATACCTTTTTTTCTTCTCTCATCATCAGTATTCAACTGAGAAAGTTTCGTGGTGATATCTATCATTTACATTTTTTAGCCTATTCACTTGTAATAATAATAATAGAGTATATTTATGCTAATTATGGAAATTGCTCAAAGTGAAACTTTGGGAAACCAAGCTAAATTCTATCCATTAGGCCCATAGATTATATTTCTTCAATAAAAATGTAGGGTACTCAACATTTCTGGGTTCATGAAATCACAAGATCAGAGAATATGGTAATTTACATAGACAAAACCATGTCTCAAACATATAACCTTATGCACACTCAAAATTTCTCTGACACTTTTTCTGGACATTGTAGCTGTGAAAAGGTGTCTTCCATATGTATTAGAGCAAAGAAATGATTCAACTGATGCTTCAGCCTTTGTATAGCCATATAATAAGGAAAATTCTAAAAACGCCATTGATTTCTACACTGATGGCCTGTTTCCTCCCTCTTTGTTCATCAGGATGACTTCCATTTCATATTCACATCATGTGTCTAGGACCACTGTGCCATGATATCAACAAATATGGACCAATAACAGAAGAAATGCTACCTGGGTGCCCTCACAATATGCTTCGTTGGCTATCGCAGGGGTGCCCTATTTATTTCTATAATATATTATATTTTAATACTATAAATGTTTATATTATGAATATTTCAGGTCTGCTGACCATGGCCTGCCCCAAGACACAAAATACAAAAACCAGAGTTTGAAAATTTCAACAACAATGAACATTATAATGTTGAGTATCTCATGGATCCTCTCGGGGTCATAAATGACCCCAGAGGTGTTTTGATTATAAATCCCATATAGATGGTCCGAATTTCACATAAATCATTCACAACATGCACAACATATGTATTGACAAACTCCTAGAAGGACAAGTTTTTCTGATGAAAATTGCAGAAATGGTGTATGAAAATATGTGCCCGGGGTCATAAATGACCCCAGTCGGTCGCTTTAGGGTTAATGGACAATAAAGATGTCTAAGTCTACGTTTAAATAATGGTGGAAAACATTAATGAGGGTCCCTGTGGCTATCTGTCCCTTAGATCAGGGATTCCCAGACTTAAACATGCAAGGCCCGCCATATACATCATTTTAGGTTCCATCCAAGCCCCCCACCACATGAGTCAGGACACTCTATTTTGTCGGTGCATCCCCTTTCACAACCATAGTCAAGGTCTGTGAGTCTGTGAGATA
>NC_085863.1:11654668-11758427 GCF_034702125.1 Engraulis encrasicolus | reverse complement strand
TGAAAACAGTGCACAAAACATTACACCAAAATACCAGCAGGTTTCAATCATTCGGATGCCTTCAACTGGCATCACAATAAGCCCCACTACAAAGTCTGCCACAGCTAGGGAGAGCATTAGCAGGTTGCTGGGAGTGTGCAGCTGCTTGAAGTGAGAGATTGCGATGATGACCAGCAGGTTAAGAAACACAGTACACCCTGAAGCTACGGAAAAGGAGATGTACACCAAGATTGTAGCATATTGAGCCCGCATTTCCTTAATACAGGACAAGTTCTGCGATGGAAAACAATATTGAGAAACATTGTATTCTGCAGAATCTACACCACTAATATCCATTAATATTAAATACCAGCACAAGACAGAAAATGCAGCACATTCAACAGTATTTCACAGAACCATGACAGGATACCTACTTATTACTACACACCTGCCCTGTCTGTGCAGTTGTGCGGTGGATGGTCTTAATCCTGATCTTTTATGCTACATTCTGAGACCTCCCCTTCCTCTCATAACACAGTGACATCAGCAGCCAGAGAGTTAGTCAGAGACAGAGGGCATGGGTACCGCTGGGGCGGGGGTGGGGGGGGGGGGCAAGCACTGACAGGGGCCCTTAAGAGGGCCCAAAATTCAAATGTTTCATGGGGCCCAACATTTCTGGTAACACCCCTGCCAGACAGCACACATCATATATGGCCTTGTTTGTAATATATCCATGGACTTAGAACTTGTTAAATTAACAAAGATGTTTTAATTTGGAGGGCCTTAGTCAGAGAATGTATTTCTCATTATTTTAAACACATCATATACTGTTTCCCCCACAAATGTAAAGTTTGTGATGGCATTGTTTTACCTCAAACTAAGTAACCTGAGTGAGATTGCTATGTGGGCTTCATTCGGTTACAAATTGATTATGGTAGCAGCCCACTTGGATGTATCATATGTCAAGCTGACAGTCTGACCTATGGTCCAAATCAATTAAGGTACACTGTGTAATATTTTTAGCAGTCTCTTTCCAGAACTCATGCTGCCCATTCACAAACATTAACTTTTTCACATATACTTACCACCACTTCTAAGTATTCAATATGACTGGGAAAATTGCACTTTCCATTCAAGAAAAGGTGGAGCTTCTCCATGTCCGTCATGTTGAATTTCCAGAAATAGACATTTTTAGCTGCAAAACTTACTGTAGAACTAGTACTAGTGAAGTTTAGTTTTTTAAATTAGTTTATTAATACTCAAATTTGGCATTAAGCAGCACAGTTTCAGTTCAGAAGATAGTTGCATTACCTACTCTGGCCTCCATCCTACACAGTGCACCTTTAAATCAGACGAAACACAGACCGTTGGCCGTGGGACAGAGGTGGTCCCTGAGTATGTTGGCTAATTTGAAAACATCTGAAAATGTTTCTTTGGCATGGACTTCTATCAATAGATGTATCTGAACGCGGGAGCCGGCCAGTATGTATGGACAGTGTATACATTCTTATTAATTTATTTTTGAAATTTTGAAGGAAGAAAGTGATGTCACCTGCTCCACTTGCAAAAGTGCAATGCAATACAGAATGACTGACATCCATGCTCAGCTGTGACCGAGACATGTGGCTGCACAATCAACACACTTTGTGCTTTCTGATTCTGTAAGATTGAGTGATGTCAGTCACTATCACACAAGGGTGCAGCCATTTCGAATTTAGGGAACCAGCGAACCTATTCAAATGGTCAAAATGAAATATAAGGAAATTCCTAAAGAATTGTGAAAGATACACCAACTTGTTACATTCATGGTGTTTCGTTCAAAAATGACCGGACCATTAATTCACATCTCCCAAAGTTATATACAGTTATATTACATTCACTTTGCTGTCATATTCTTTTTTGTTAGGCTTTTCAGAATACAACCATATGTGCCACATTAGTATAGATGTTTATAGTTTGTTGAAATACTTGAGAAAAGTAAAGGTGTTCCAATCGACCTGAAAGCCTCTGAGAGGCCCAAGACTCCAGAAGATTAATACAACGAATTGGTGCAAAATAAGAAAAAAAGCCTACAAATCACTAAAACAAAGCAGAATAACATTTAAATCACATGGGAAATGTTTCAAAAGGATGTCTAAAAGGTATTAATCACAAAATATGCAAATCAGATTTTTAATCAATGTACTATTAGCTTTTTTGTATAGGTGATCAATTTTGACCGTTTACACCATGTACGTAACCCAGTTTCTCACACAACCAGAGGGTTAAAATATCATGCAGATCAACATATGCAATTCAACAACATTTCCCCTTGCCATTGGTGAAAGCCGAAAGGATGCCAATGGCAAGAAGTTGGAAGTTCTGAGTGCCAAGAACAAGACTAGGATAGGATATTGGAATGTTAGAACAATGCATGCTGTAAGAAAACTAGCACAAGTGACATCAGAAATGAGAAGATATCGCCTAGACATACTAGGAGTGAGCGAAAACAGATGGACAGGATCAGGGAGAATTACAACCAGCACAGGGTGCTGTACTCTGGGAGAGATTACCAACACCACAGGGAAGGACTGGCCATCATTATGAAGAAAGGAGTAGAGAAGACCTTGATAGAGTGGGAACCTGTCAACAGTAGGCTCATGAAGATCAGGCTAAGGGGGAAACAAATCAATGCAACAATCATCCAGTGTTATGCCCCAACAAATGACAGTGAGGAAGAACTGAAGGATGAATTCTATGAACAACCTCACACTCTATTGGAAAACACACCGAGACATGACATGAGGGTAGTGATGGGGGACCTAAACGCTAAAGTGGAAAACAGCAACGTAGAGCATGACAGGGCGATGGGAAGGGAGGGCTGCGGAGTCATGAATGAAAATGGGGAGAGGCTAGCAGAGTTTTGCACAATGCATGACCTTGTAATTGGAGGAACCCTGTTTCAACACAAGGACATCCACAAACTAACATGGCACTCTCCAAATGGAAGGGATCAAAACAAAATGGATTATGTCATGCTAAATGGGACCTGGAAGCGCTCATTACTGGATGTCAAGGTCAAACAAGGGGCTGACATTGGTAGCGACCATCACCTAGTCACAGCTATAGTGAGAGGAAAGACAAGGAAAACAGGGATCAAAAAGACAACCAGAAAACAATTGGATGTCGGGAAGTTACGTGACGCCAAGGTCAGAGGGCAATTCGTTCTTCAACTAAAAAAAAAGATTGTGCTTCAACTAAAAAAAAAGATTTGAGGCATTAACAGATATGTTTGACCAAGACACAAACACAGGAAATATCAACAATATGTGGGAACAGACCAAAGCAGCCTATCTGAAGACCAGTGAAGTTTGCCTTGGTTACAAAAACAAAGAAAAAAAGGATTGGATCAGCGAAGACACCTGGAAAGCTATAGGACATAGAAGGGCCTTAAAGAAACAGATAAACGACTCAAAGTCAGAGCGGCTAAAGGAAAAATACAAAAAACAATATCAAGAGTCCAACAAAACTGTGCGAAGGAAAGCCAGAGCTGACAAACGGGCATACCTAGAAGATCTTACCAATCAAGCAGAAGAAGCAGCACTGAAAGGAGAGCAAGGGAAAGTATATAAAATCACCAAAATAGTGAGTGGAAAGCACAGACGAACAACGGAAACAACAACAAAAAGGGACAACTACTGACTACTGAGTCACAACAAGAAGCGCGCTGGGCAGAACACTTCAAAGAAATTCTAAACAGACCATCACCCATAACAGAACCAGAAATACACCATGCAGAAAATGACCTTGAATTTTGACACTGAACCACCATCCAAAGCCGAAATAGTCTCAGCCATTAAAGGATAGTTCCGGCGTAAAATGAAAGTTTCACCATCGCTTTCCCATGCCACATAATGTATCTAATGATGAGCCATTCCGGGCAATGCCGCGCCGTAATGGAGTTTGCTAATTTTAAGCTTTTTGGTGAAAAACGCAGCCAATGCATCACGGCGGGGCCAATTATAGGCCTATTATTTTCTGATGTTTCCCCGCTATAAACAACTTCAAAAACGCTACACACTTCATCACAAAGGTCTCGTCAATCAAACCGAGGCACAGAGAAGATCATCGGACCACACAGTCTTTCACTGGCCAGTGTTTCCAGAGGTGTCTCACTGTTGCAACTCTCTGACCCGGATGCAGGCTACTCAACCAGGTGGCTAGGTAGGCTAAACATGGTCCGCGGTTCTTACACCGGCTGCGACCGTAAAATTAAAAGCTGGAACCCCGACCGTTTTCACCGACTGCCACTGTCTAAACCAGCCATATTACGGGAATGGCTAATAGCATTAGATGTGGACGAAACTGACGTAAAAACCCGGAGGGATCGCTTACTCCATAACGGCGCGGCATTGCCCGGAATGGCTCATCATTAGATACATTATGTGGCATGGGAAAGCGATGGTGAAACTTTCATTTTACGCCGGAACTATCCTTTAAGTCCTTAAAAAACGGAAAAGCACCATGGCAAGATAACTTGAATGCTGAGCTCTTCAAAACAGACCCAGACTTTGCCTCACAAATACTGCAGCCACTTTTCATAAACATCTGGAAGAAAAAGGAAATTCCTGATGACTGGTTGGAAGGAGTTATCATAAAGATACCGAAGAAGGGCAACTTGAGGGATTGCAATAATTGCCGTGGAATAATACTTTTATCAATACCAAGCAAGATCTTGACCAAAATCATTGTGCAACGTCTTACAGAGGCCGTGGAGGACAAGTTAAGGAAAGAGCAGGCAGGATTCCTTAAGGGGAGAGGATGCATCGACCAAATATTTGCACTGAGGAATCTTATAGAGCAATGCACAGAATGGCAGAGGCAACTGTACATTAATTTTGTTGATTTCGAAAAGGCCTTTGACAGCATACACCGAGAAGGCCTATGGAACATCCTAAGGATGTATGGTATTCCACAACACATGGTAGACCTCATCAAGACCTTCTATAAAAACTTCAAATGCAGAGTAGGAAATATTAGCTTGTCCTTCCATGTAAAGACAGGAGTCAGACAAGGATGTGTGATGTCTGCATTGCTCTTCAACGTCGTCATAGACTGGGTGATGCGTCGCACAACAGAAGAAAAAACAAGGGGTATAAGATGGACCCTCTTCTCAACATTGGAAGACCTGGATGTTGCTGATGATCTAGCATTAGTATCACACACCCACCAACATATGCAAGAGAAAACATCGACTCGACTACTTTGCACTTTGCAAGGCCTGAAAATAATCAACCGAAAAACTGAATTGATGACATTAAATATCCCAGACCCACATCCGATCCTTGTTTATGATGAAGCTCTTATGACAACAAAAGAGTTCACCTATCCTGGCTGCACCGTAACCAAATCAACAAATCCACAAATGCTTTTAGAATGTTCAACAACATATGGAAGTCCCAACAATACAAAACCAAGACAAAACTTAAAATCTACCAGAGCTGTGTGCTATCTACCCTCCTGTATGGAGCAGAATGCTGGAGAATGACAACAAATGACTTGTGCAAACTATCAGTGTTCCACACAAGAAGCCTGAGAAGAATATGTCAGATTTTCTGGCCCAATAAGATCTCCAACAAAGAACTGCTTAATAGGTGCCAACAAGACAGCTTGGAGACCATAGTAGTAAAGTGGCGCTGGAACTGGATAGGACATGTTTTGAGGAGAGAGCAAGACAGCATCCCACGAATATCCCTACGATGGACACCTGAAGGAAGAAGAAGGAGAGAATGACCTAAGAACACATGGAGGCGCACAGTTGAGGAAGAAATGAAATCTATGAGCCTCACATGGTATAGTATCCATAAAAAAACACAGAACAGACCAGAGTGGAGAACCTTTGTTGCTGCCCAACTTGCCAGGAGGCAAAATGGGCAGTAAGTAAGTAGCGTTTCCCCTGGTTCTTCCCTCAATTAACTATGGTGGCCATTTGAATAAGTTCCTTTCACTGGAACTACAGTAAGCGGCCAAGCCCAAATCCTGAAAAAACAATCCGACACTATACTGTAAGTCCTCTTTCACCAAATTTCACATTTCACACAATGCAGTCAGAAATGTGTAATTCTCCTGGCAACCTTCAAACCCAACCTTCAAACCTTAGGCTGCAACGTCTGTCTGTCATGCTAACCCAGTAGATTAAAACTGCAAGAATTACACCCGAGAATGTGGCATTTTTACTAAACCTTCAAACCCAGACTTATCCATCAGATGGCCAGATGGAAAAGGGGGATTCATCACTCCAGAGAATGCATTCTCACTGCTCTAGAGTCCAGTGGCGAAGGTAGAGATGGCGTCCGCGCCTTTGTCTTACTTGAGAAGTTTCGCTCGGTGCATAATTCCAAATAAAAATGCATTGTGAAGTAGTCGCACACAGGAGCTTGATGCTGTTCAGTGAAACTGTATTAAAAGCTGAAAAATAAAGTGAAGCCAAAACAAAAAGTGGGATGCAAACGTTTCGGGTCTAACCCATCATCAGTGTTCCCAAAATTTGGATTCAGTTTCAGTGAACAGCATCAAGCTCCTGTGTGCGACTCCTTTTTCTTCACACTAGAGTCCAGTGGTGCATTGCTTTACACCACTGCATCAGATACTTTATGTTGCACTTGGTGATATATGGCTTGGATGCAGCAGCTGCTCGGCCATGGAAACCCATTTCCTTCATTTAATTTATTGTTTATTTAGCAGGGACAGTACACAATATAAAATTGAGCCAGATTATAGCCACAAGGCCAATTTTCATCTGTAGTCCCTGGACAGGAATTAGTGTTAAGATAAAAAAGATTGGATTAAAATGAATAATAATACAAAAATATTACAACAAAGCAAATATTGGGTGCACTATGTAAGGGTTAACGTTCGGCGAGAAGGTCGCTACCGTGGAATAGCAGCACGACAGAGAGAATCTTCAGACCCCGACGCGGAGCGGAGGGGTCTTGTTCTCTCTGAAGTGCTGCTATTCCACAAAGCGACCGACTCGCCGAAAGTTAACCCGCTTATTATATGGATATACTTAAATGATTCACACATGCGGGGACATTTCTTTAGACCTATTTAATGTTAAGATTGTTGCTGCGCAAAACAAAACAGTGCCGTTGTGGAACACCGCTAGGCAACAGCTAGGTAGGCTAGCCAGGACAACAGGTGTTGTCTATCGCAGCAGCTGATTAGAGTGACAAAAGACCGGACCCCCTGGAGTGATATGAAACATTCGCTTTAGAACTGACTTGTATACAAGCCAGTGGCTTTAGCAGTGAACGTCTTGTTGCCATTGACAGCGGTAGCCAGGACAACGGGTGCTGTCTATCACAGCAGCTGATTAGAGTCTTGTTGAAAAGTCGCTTTAGCAGTGAAAAGTCTTGTTGCCATTGACAGCGGTCTGTTATAGACCAACCCGTCCGTTATCGAAAAATAACAGACGTCCGAACGTTGGGGAGCCCCGTTGAAATGAATGGAGCATTCGACAGATGACGTCACAACCATATAATAAGTGCAAATAAAGACCCACAGTAATACATGGTCCAGAAGGCATAAGCAAACCAAGGGAGGCGGGTCAACCAAGCCGTTTGAGAAATGTTCATTGTTATGCTCTTGGTCAGACAAAGTCTCGAAGAGATTTGAGCGTCGATGATAATCAGGCCACTCGGGTACCATTCCATGAAGCTGTCTGTGTGCTGTGCTCGGGCTAATCTGAAGGTCATAAAGTTTGCAACTCTGTAGCAATTGACTGTGCATAAAGTCAGCAACCTCTTCACACCACAATGCACCTCTGTATCTGCTGACCCCTCCCCATCAGATTACGTGGCCTACCACTTCGTGGCTGAGTTGCTGTAGCTCCCAAACTCTCCCATTTCCTGATAATGAAGCTGACAATTGGCTGTGGAACATTTCATACCGAGGAAATGTCATGACTGTGTCTGTTGCACAGGTGGCATCCCATGACAGTTTCTCTGTGAAATTCACACTTTCCATGCATAGCTAAATAGGCCTTGGTGGATCCTGTCTATGTCTGAAAGAAGAAAAATCCGCACTCACAAACTAAGTCTCATTATTTATTTATAGATTACCACCATGTCCAAAAGCAAACGCTTTTCGGCTACCAAGCCTTAAATAATGAGACTTAGTTTGTGAGTGTGAATTTTTCTTCTTTCAGTTGATACCTTTTATCACACACCCAAAGACATTCATTTTTTCCAAGAAGTTGAGCGTGTCCTCTGACAAAACTTGAAATCCTCTCTATATCTGCCATTCTGAATTTCTAGTCACACGCTGCAAAACTCAAAATGTTATGAACGGATTTGGGTGAAAATAAAGCAAACCCATATGGTTTTTTCAAGGTTTCTGTTAGGCCACACTGTGGGCATTTCTCAAAACCTAGTGCAGTGCGCTTCCAAGTGTATCAGACTAATTAGTCACACCCAGTGATTGGATACTCTTTATTTGTCACGCCCAGCGATTGGATATTCTGTACAGTTCACCAAAGAGTATCCAATCATTGGGTGTGACTAATTAGGCTGATACACTTGGAAGTGCACTGCACTAGGTTTTGAGAACTTCCCTGTCTGTGCACCAACATCAGAGAGACATGCAGGCAGCCACCTGCGGGGGAGGGGGTGTCACCTTTCATCATCAGTCATCTATTTATTGGCTTATTTCTGCCTAACAGCAGTGGGCCCAATTAGGGTGCGGTGTGCAGGTAACGCTCAGCCTCCATAATGAGCGTGGCACAAGTCCCCAGAGGCTTTTCAATCAAAGGTGTTAAACAAACACCCACTGTCTTGTCCCATATGTACACTACTCTGGCAACAGATTGCTTTGTTTATATTTTGCGTTAGGTTTGCAAGTGTTCAGCGGTCCTTAATTGTGTGGATGCTGATCTCTTGTGCAACATTAAAATGTGTTGTGTGTCAAATTGAGGTTATTTCTGTTTTGAATGTCCCCCTGGGGTACCGATATCATGTCATGTTGAAACAACGCACGAGGGGGCCAGCCATATGCTTTGGTTAGAAGTGTTGCTTCATCATTTCATTAGATGCAGAAAAACAGATTTGGACATCAGGGCCTTCTCCGGGCCTACTCTACAGTACACTTGCATTCAGGGGTGAACGTAGATTTCATGTCTTACAGGTGCTGCAGCAACCAAAGATGGGCCGTGCTCAGAAAGGTTAGGGCCGAGGAAGAGTTTCAACCTCGCACTGGAGGGCCACCATGGGCCGTGCAACTGCATAGCTCTACATTATAAAGATGCTGAAGACAGCGTGCATCTTTTTACGCGCAGTTCTGCTGCTTAAATGACCAAGCACCGCTGTTTTATGGTGGAAGACGTCAAAGACAAGACGGCAATACATAGCAGTAGGCCTACACGAATGGAGAATGAGAAAAGCTTCCAATGCATGAATGGCACTGGCCTGATGCACTGTTAAGGGTGGTTTATGCCTCGAGATCAGCGTCCCTGCGTCGTGATGCAGTGAGCCGCGCAGTTAACGGAGTGAAGCCCCCCCCATCACGTAGGTACTCTGGGGCACCTCCCCAAAATTGTGTCTCGATGCAGGGAGTGATGCAGACAGCGATGGCGTGAAGGGCGAAAATAGGTCTCTGATTGGTCCTCTCGACCAGCCTGCTCTGTCCTCGAGTTGAGAACAAGCGCTACTTCCTTGTTCTAACCTTCGTCGGTCTACAGACTGTGAGCTCTTCATTAAATAAGTTGCCCGTGCTTTGTCGTTTCATTTATTTACACGAACCAAAGACAACACGTGCGCTTGCAAGTTACGACGCTGAAGTTATTTGGACAGTTGAACAGTGGTTCCGAGGTCGATGAAACATTCCGCTTCGTGCGACCTATCTTCGACAAATGAGCCACTTCTTTGTTCCAAACTACCGTGGTGGCTGCCAGTGCGATCAAAAATGACGTGCACGTGACATAAAGATTTAATGTTTCATTTTCATTGTCGTCGAGTCTGTGAAGCTAAAAAACAACCGACATGTCTAGGTTACTCTTTGTATTGAAGGCAGTTTGAGCGTGAAATGACATCGCGCAGACCGCCCTTCAAAACAGGGCATTAATCAAAATTAACTGCATCATGGCTTCGACAAGCTCACTCCGTGGCACTAAAAGGAAGTATAACCTGCCCTTTAGTGGATTGGGTTTATCATTGAATACAGAAGAGTGAGGTCAATTAAGGCAGTTTTCCCAGGCCTAGCTTACTACATTAATAGCCTGCTATTTTTTTAAACAGGATTTAATTATTTAAAATAATAATAATAATAATAATAATAATAATAATAATGATAATGATAATAATAATAATAATTAGGCATTGTGCCTGATGGATGGACCGTGACCGTGAGCACCAGTGGTCTTGCTGTGACGGAAGCCAAGAGGGGTGCGGACTTCACCCATGGCAGAGTTAAGCACTTCTGTCGCCCGTGATCTTCATAGCTACCCTCCCGGAATGCACGCTGCTCCAGTGCTCTCTCTCTCACTCTCTCTCACCCTCACTCTCACCCACTCTCTCACTCTCGTACGGGCTCCAGCAACCGGCCCAACAGAGACAGGGGTCGCTTTTCTAATCTAGAACTATATCCACTAGCTAAGCGGGACTGCTACCACTCTCCCCCCAGCATAGACCGACTCTTAGTAATTTCGTGTGCAGTGCCTCATTGGTTTGCCGTGACTTTGCAGTGATATTTTCTTGGCCATAAGCCTCATTTATTATTGTGTGTTAATCGAATGATTACCGTAACCTACAGTATGCTGGGTGGTGGTGAGGTGCATGTAGCCTGCTATTCTTCAAATGAACATCTAAACTATGACCACCCCGTTGTCTCTGCAGAGTGGCCCACAGACTGAGTGCAACTGGGCCCTCGGATGGATGAACCGCCCCGGCACTGCACATGGGACTCCGCCCTGCCGATTTGGGCTGGGCTGATGCGTTGGGTATGGACATGGACAGAGTGGAGATTGGGCTTGGGGTAATCGGACAATGGGTAACTAACATTACACTAACTAATTACACTAACTAACATGCCCATGGACTAATTACTTTGACCCCCCAGCGCCCCCCCACCCTGAGACTTTTTAGCTTCCCTGAAGAAAAATAAATATTCATGTCTAAACCTGAACTTCTGTGTCCTGGTGTATTTGATGATGTGCAGTTTACTCCCCGGTGTACTGTTGGTATTAAGTGGGGGTGCCGCCCAGAAACGCGCAGCCCCCACCTGTGACACTTGCATTAGAAATGAAGGCAGCCATACAGATCACCTACCATTAAAAGACAATTTAGTTGGTAATGCTTACCAGGACAATAAACATAAAAAGAGAGATATTCATGGTCTGCTACAGCCTCTATAAGCTTCTCTTTCTCAAGGCCTCCAAGCCCCCCTGGTGGTCGATATTAGTTAACAGAGAGGCTACATCTAAGGTCACTATGTAGCAGCCTGTGGCATTGGTAATGTTCATGTTCATATTCAACACACATAAAACATCTGTAGTATTCTTAATGAAAGATGGCAAGTCCTGCACAAGAGGTTTTATGAAAAAGTCCACAAACTGAGAGCCTGGTTCTATCAATGAACCATTCCCTGATATGATTGGTCTCCCTTCTGGTTGCTCCAGATTTTTGTGGATTTTTGGCAACATGTAGAAACATGGCATTTGTGGGTTTTCATTCATCAGGAAAGAGATCTCTTTGTCAGAATTCGAGTTTGAGTCTTCAACGTTGGACAGTATAGCCCTAAGTTCTCTTTTCACGTACTCAATGGGATTAATGCCTAATTGTTCATAGTAGAGAGTTACTTGTGCACAATCCCTGGTGATGAACAAAAAGATTACGTATTTTCTGAAAAAAGGAATCTGAGGAACACCGGGAAGTCGAAACGTCATTGCCATTGAATGAATGAATAAAAATAAAAAATTACTTAAAGAAGAAAAAAATCCAAAGGAGTGTGCAATTTTTTTTTCAGAAAATAATTGTTCATAGTAGACATCATTTCCCAGTTGTCTTTGTGCTTCAGTAATATAATAGCTAGTGTCCATTACCACTACTGCACCCCTTTGTCAGCAGGTTTGATCATAATTTGTTCATTTTTGACAGGTTTTCAACTGCCATCCTTTCTTTTCTTGTCAGATTGTTTTTTCATTTCTCTCGTCTTTTACTGAACATTTCATTAATGTCATGTAACACTTTGTTTGTAAAGGCAATCAGAGTTGGGTTATTGCACATTATTCTAATTTTATGCCAATAGTGGTTATGTTACAGTATGGCAGACAAATAGAACCTTAATCCTCTAGTCTAGTCTAGTCTAGTCTTGCATTTGCTTGTTTGCTGTTAACATCACTATGCCAATATTTTGCCAGGCCCAGGACAAATTAATCTAAATGGGCACCCCATCCAATACATGCCATGTAATGAGCACCCAATTCTGGTCTATCCACCTCTCCCTTGGCCCGTGACAACTAACCCTTTGTCCTCCTACTGTCGGCTTCCCTGCCGATAATTACATTCTTCACAATTCGTATTTGATCGTATCAAGTCAAACTATGGTGCAATGTCAATAGCTGTGGTTATCAATCCTGTTGAGTCTCCTCGATGGGTTGGCCTCTGTGTGCAGGCAAAAGAGGTTTAGATCAATGTAGCATGTATTTCAATGACAATTGAGACATTGATCCCTTTCCAAGGAAGTGTCATTTTACTTAGGCTATTGTATGCATCCCTTGACACTTGTTAATTCCATCCTTCATGCTCAAATGCAAACAACCGCACGCGCGCGCACACACGCACACACACACACACACACACACACACACACACACACACACACACACACACACACACACACACACACACACACACACACACACACACACACACACACACACCTCTAGGCCAAACGAATTCACACTCTAACATGATAACATGCATTTTTGTCCAGATTGTTTGAAGAATAAGACTTCCCAAATATAGCATTATTTCCTGAAAGGTTGTGTCTATGTCTACAGGCTAAGAGCCAGAGCAGAAGTGAAGGCCACTTAAGGTACAACTGGTGCACTAGTCCTCTTCATGGGGTGTACTCCCTCTGGTGGTAACACTAGGAACAGCATTCATATAATGCTCCTGCTAACTGAATCTTTTTCCGGAATGAGTAATTGACTAACATGTGTCGTCTCTACTAAAAAAGCAATTCACGTGTCTACAAAAATAAACAGGGCACATTTGTTATTATTATTATGATGTATTTATTAATTTGCTGAAAACTGAATTTCAGGTGCATCACTGACATGACGGGCCTTTAAAACAAAGGTCAGGTCCTCAGAGGGCAGGTCCTTTTTTTCTCTCGCTCACATCGGGAAAAGAAGGAACCCGCCAAAGGTGTTGTGATTGTGTGAATCATCATACAGCTGGTAATTGGTCTCCAGCCTCACGTAGATTTTGTCCCCCTTGTTGACCTGAAGCACAGTGCCACTGGAGAAGTGGCGAAGCTGGCCGTTCTTCTCATGGGTGAAGATGTTGATGACCTGCGCCTCGTTCTTGTACAGTATGGCACCAGTGCTATAATATGATGACTTCGAGGCCACAGTGTATCTGAAGAAATAGACTCCACTCACAGGGACAGTGAAGATGCCTGTATCATGGAAGAAGGAAGATAAACTGCGCATTGGGGAGATTATGTGAAACTCTTAGAACTTATTATTACTTGTAAATGGAGTATACAACTTGTACGGTATATGGCACATTCTCTGAAGGTGGTCCATTCTGCATTTTACACATATATAGTATAACTTGTTTAAGTAAGGCACACACAGATTTCATGCACTGAATATAAACATTATTATGGAATGTGTATGTGTTCTTACTGATATGGCTGTTATAAAATAAGATGAGATTTTAAAAGATTTGAATAGCAATGCTAGTTTTTATAGGCTACATCTTTATATTATTCCTTCATAATATTCCTCTCTGTGAAAAGGATTCATAACATTATTTGCCTAATCCTTTATACTGGAGCTTGATATGTGTACCAGATTTCTCCTCAGGCGATAGACAAGCAGGTTTGCAAATAACATTAATTTCAAAGATTTGCATGTCGTTGTTTTTCACCAACATCTTGAACAGAGAGGGTATTTCCTCTTAGTAACGATAGGCATAGTAGCTTAACATTGTGCAATATGTTGTTGGTAACCCACAGCCCTGCTATTATGGGGTCTTTACGATTTGGTTTTGATTCAGAGGGCGTGCGTACGTGCTTGGTTTGTAAGTACAACAAAATAAACCAAAATAGCTTAACAATATTCCCTTTACTTAAGAACTGTATTATTATAATGTACTGCATCTCTGAACATTACTGCTATTATTGTTATTATCTTATATATTCCTGTGGTTGTAAAAGAGGTGCACAGAAGAAATAGTTTTGCGTGACTAATGTAAGGGGGCCTTGGCTGGAATCTACCTGTATACGGGGGCCCCTTGGCATGGTAAAGTTTGGGAACCCCTGGATTAGGTACGCTTAATTTGAACTATGATCTAGGCCTATAGCCAGGACCACTTACAATAGTCAAAAGGCTTACCTGTTTTTGGGTCATAAGCATCCCCAATGTTTGCTAGAACTCTCTTGTAAGGAAGTGTATAGAAGCTTGAGTATGGGCCGAGGTCTGCATTTATCCCCAAAGATGCTGAAAAGGCTACCTTTGGCCTGTCTGTTGATGAACAAGATCAGACATAAAAATTATCCATCTTTTCTTTAAAAGTAGGCCTACAGTCTTTTACTTTCAAATTGTGTTCGGCCCATTCACAAATGATGATGTTTTACAGCAGTGAAAGATGTCTATGACTGGTCATTCAAAATGGTGGCCATTGAGAAGATCCACCTATTCAAGTATGAAAATTGTCATAATGACTAAAAATTGATGGTGGTGGTTAATATTCATGAAAAGATAACATTTGTAAATGAGCAGCATCAAGTCTGGAAATAAACTAGGTACTTAAAACTACATACACTGTTACACACTTTAAAGAAATAAGTTGGAATTGTGGGGCATTCTACAACTGCACCTGTAAAAGGTAAACAGTGGCCTTATTTACATGAGACATTTAATTCAGAATTAACTCAATTTAATTTTGAATAAAACTTAATTCTGCTTTGAAAACATAATGTAAATGCCTCGCAATTCAGAATTAAATGAAAGTGCAATGTAAACTCAATGGAAGTATTTAATTCTGAATTATTAATTCGGTATTAAAATTCATCATGTGAAAGTGGCCAGTGTGCATCTATAGCAGCATTACCTGTAGTCTCCTTTTCTAGCCTCTCAATGATCACGTTCAGGTCTCCCAATTCAGAGTGGATTTCATTGATTTGGACATCAGTGGAGTTCCACGTGTTTTCAAGAACATCTAGTGCAATATTCTGATCTGAAATCACAAATGAGTACACTCTTAACATTACAAAATTAATATAGAACATTAAAAAAAAAAAAGGATCCATATGTGTGTCAGGGAGCACATCACTGTCTAAAGCAGGGTTTCCCAAACTGGGGTGCGTGCACCCCTGGGGGTGCGCAGCCTGCCTTAAGGGGGTGCTCGAGCTGAATAGAGCAATGGCGGATATGGTCGTTTTTATCCAGTATTCATGAACATTAAGTAGTTTTTAATTGTATGGTGCATTGCTTGCTGGAGTGAGCATCTGAAGTGTTGTTTAATTCCGAAGTGTCGTTTAGTTCCAAGGCTATTGGAAAAGAGGATTCCCCAAAAACGACTGTGCTTAATATGCAGTGAATGAGCAGTGAATCCATACTTGCGCGGCCATCAGCACACCAAAATATTCCCTCAGGGGGTGCGTGGACCACATTGAAATGTACAAGGGGGTGCGCAGGGGAAAAGTTTGGGAACCCCTGGTCTAAAGCCTTATTCCGAGGGGTCTAGTTTAATGGGAGGACCTGGAGTAAAGTAATAATAACCGGGAAATGTAGTCCCATCCGAACGTGCCAAGTCAGTAAAGATAGAGTATGTCGGGTAAACTTCACCGCGAGTTTTACCTTCTGTCCGAAGGCGACCCTATGTGAAGATGTCTGGTTAAGTGCACGAAACGCACAATATATCCAATCTCTCCGGGCTTGCAAACATTACAGCCTTGCAGTAAACTTTTAGTTTTGTTTTCAGGGAGTTGTTCCAAGCTGTGTTCAGTGTCAAAATCAGACAGCATGCTCAAAGCACTCTGAAAGGACACGTATGCAGATGCGATAGAATGGATTTTGATGGGTTAGTAAACCAACAGGCAATTATTACAATTGTTCCACGGGACCAAATGCCTCCATGGATGCACAATAATGTGCTCAAAAATCAATAATATATTGTGGAGTTGGCACGCGCATGACGACAAGTGCTGTCACAGGGTGCGGGATGAGTAACTCCTCTTACTTTCTGTTCGTTTACTGAGATATTTCAATCCAGTTCGAATCGGCCATTTCTATAACCGACGTCCTGAGATAAAAATCCCATTTCCCCATGTCCATACATAAAACTAGTCCCGTCGGAATAGGGTTTTTAACACTGATTTCTCACAGTAACATTGGTTTAAATTTGAATCAGATTATCCACTGTTGCCGTCGTCGGTTACATCTCACCTGCATTCTCATCCCTCAGTCTTTTCAGCTCGGCCTTCAGCTCCTCAATCTCCACTTCATGCTCGTGCAGCTCAGCTTCAGTGTAGTTTGACCTCGCGCCAAGGACGATCAACTCAAGGTCTTGAACTGAAATCAGAAAAGAGGAACGACAATAAGACATAGACAGACGACAGATTTGGGAGATAAACATGAGAGGACAGACAGGCAGACAGACAGACAGACAGGACAGACAGACAGACAGACAGGTGTAAGCAGGGCAGCTGACAGCTTTGGCCAGGCCCGGGACAAAATCATCTGAAAGGGCCCGGGACAACTGACCCCTTTGCCCCCCATGTCGGCTACAGACAGACAGACAGACAGACAGGCAGGCAGACAGACAGACAGACAGACAGAGATACAGGCAGATAGACAGGCAGGTAGGCAGGCAGACAGGCAGGCAGGCAGACAGATAGACAGACAGGCTGGAAGACAGACAGACAGGTGTACGTACGTCTGTTGTGTTCTCTCAGCTGGTTCAGTCCGTCCCTCAGCTCCAGCACTGTGGAGGCCTGCTGCTGTACCTGGCTCTGGGTGGAGTTCATCTGATTGGCCAAGGAGGTGAGCAGCACATCCTGAGCTGTTATCATGGGACAGTAGGGGGCAGCAGTGAGGTTACAGGCCAACTGTACTGTAAGTGCTGTACTGTATGGGCAACGATGAGAGTTTTACTTGTGTTTTTTTCTGTATTTATGTATGTATGCTACTGGGCGCCTTAATTTCCCCCGGGATTAATAAATAAATGACACTCTACTGTACTGTTATTAGGACAGTGACCTGGATGCTGACAATACCACACAATGCACTAATGGATACTGAGCAGTCCCACAACTATGCCTTTACCAGACTTTCAAAAACCGTATTATCAGCAAAGTCTCCAAACAAGCAATCCACCTACTTGTTATGAGTGGTAGCATACCGTAATTAATACATTAAAAACAAATGACACAACATACAACATGTTGTGTCTGCTAAACAATGGCCCATAGGAAGTCGTTTCATGGATATAACCAAACTGCTTATCTTCGGCAGGGCTCCAAATGACACATTCGTTTATGTGTTTAACATAGAGTTGAGTAGACCACGAGGTTATAATGTGAAATCAAGGGTCCAATGTAAAAAAAAACCTGTACAGTTGCCATGGCGTTGTGTTTACCTGAGCCACTGGTCCTTATCTCCTCCATCTCCTCCTTCAGTTCACCTACAGCTGTTTCCTGTTCCTCCAACTTGTTGTCGGTGGCAACAGATTTGTCAGCAAGGGCCTCAATATCTGTGGCTTGGCCTTGTAACACAGGAGACACACAGAATATGACACGAGAGTCTGCTTGCCTGTCTACAGACGCGTCAATTTAGACATAATCCCATGTAATCCCAAAACAACAGGCACAGTAGGAAACAGTAGGGATGTTTTTCTTTACCTGCATTCTCCTTCTGCAATGCCTCAATTTCAGACTCCACCACCCCCAGAGCTGTCTCCTGTTCGCCAACTTGGATTTCGGTAGAATTTGACCTCGTGAAAAGGTCATGGATCTCAGAGGCTTGGACTTGCAATTGCAATGGGGGGAAAAAAGAATAGAATATTTATGACAGCGTGTTCTACCTGCCAAACATCTGTGTTACAGTGTGAGTGTGGTGTTTCTGGCTGGGTAGAGCATAGTTTAAACCAGATCCATGTTGCATGACTGTACCTTGGTTCTCTTCTTGTAGGTCATCCACCTTCTCTGTCAAGACCACTACGGTGGTGCTATGCTGTTTCACCAGCTCCTCCGCTGTAGAGACTCTCTCACTCAGCTTCTTCAGCTCATTGGTTTGAGCTGAAATGGACAGACAATAAAAATAACTAAAATAAAAACGAGGTGCAGAGAAGGCTCTTGTCAAAAAATATATTGCAGCTACTGGAGACATATGATGAGGCCCTTCCCGTAGAGCAGCGGCTCTCAACCTTTTTTGATAAAAAAAAACCCCTGCCCCCTTGGCCTCATCACAAGCCTCCCAACACCCCATGACCTCATCATAAGCCTGCCAACACCCCCCTTAAGATAAAAAAATAAAATAGACCAATGCACCTCAATGCAATTAAGCACAGCCCCCTCTCAGCTGTATCCTTCTCAACGCCCGCCAACACCCCCTGGGGGGCTGTACCACCCCCGTTGAGAAACACTACCGTAAAGACAGAATCATCGAACGAGTTAGACTGAAAGAGAACCAGATCTATGTTGCATGACAGTACCTTGGTTCTCTTCTTGTAGGTTGCCCACCTTCTCTGTCAAGACCACTACAGTGGTGCTATGCTGTTTCACCAGCTCCTCCGCTGTAGAGACTCTCTCACTCAGCTTCTTCAGCTCATTGGTTTGTGCTGAAATGGACACACATTAAAAATAACAAATAAACCGAGGTGCACACAAGGCTCGTGTTGAAAAATATGGCTATTGGAGACAAATGTGAAAATGTAGCTCCAGTTTTATCCATTGACTTATTTTGTTACTTCTCAGATACGGTATGTATTTTTTGGACACAAGCCTTGTGTGCGCCTAATTTTTAATTTATTTTTGGCATCGCTACTTTTTGTGAGCAGGCGCACCAAGCAATACACGGCTCAAGACAAGCAATACATGGCTCAAGATAAGACACAGACACCGACCTCTTTGGTTTTCCTTATCATGCACACATAACAGCAGTTCTCAGGGGTTGGTATATAACACTGTTCAAAAGATCATATTCAGAATCTCTCATTTAATGGGGACTGTCGGTGCCCAACGGGTTCCGCCTGCCCGATGTGTTCCCTTTGCAGACTGTCTGCACATGCGCAGTATGACGTATACGGAAGAGAAGTTGCCTGATCTGTTCCGTTAATTTTTTACCTTCTCGTTTTCAGTGTTTACTTTGCAGGAGGAAGTTTACTTTTTAAACTGTCTGTTTTATAATAATATAGAACCGTCACAGAAACGCTAAATAAGTTCACCAACTGGTCAGCTAACCAACTAACTATTCAGAGCACAATATCACGTTATTTACAGCGACAAATAGCATTTGATGTAAACAAACAACGATATAAAATAAAGTTATAATATAAATATATAACATCTCTCTTTGTGTTAATGTTCTGGCGGTTGCAAAATAAACATTTAAAACGTGAAAGTCATAAGGGAACACATCGGGCAGGCGGAACGCGTTGGGCACAGGACTGTCATAGGGCACCCTAACATAATTGGATTATGCTGTACAGTGGCATGCATGCACTACAACTGTGTGTGTGTGTGTGTGTGTGTGTGTGTGTGCGCGTGCATGCGTGCGTGCGTGGGTGGATGTGTGCACGTGTGTGCCCGTGTGTGCGTGCGTGTGTGCACGTACCTGCGTGCGGTGAGGGGTTGTAAACTCCACCTTAAGGTGTAATGCTTTGATCATAGTCAGTGTACTTTAGGGTATCTTCATAGGTGATATCATATTAAATGAGTCAGTTGTACTGTGCGTATGGGCCGTACCTTCATTCACAGTCAGCACATGCTCCAACTGCTCTTCAGCTGCCTTCAACTTGGCCTCCAAGTTCTTCAGTTGAGATCCTTGAACTAAATGAGAGCATTCAGTCAAGTCATTCGAGTGTAGAAGCAGCAGTACCAGCTTTGAATTTTAACCTTACCTTAGCTAACCTTAAAATAATATAATTAAAAGATCATATTAGTACTGTCTATCCAGATACATTTGACTGTAGTTGTGAAGTATTTTAAATATCCGATTCGTAGTGTCACATTATGAAAAACTAGCAAGATAACTAAAAGCTTTGTTTCTATTTAAAGACTTACTATTTTGTATCATTATTATTATTATTGCAATTATTATTATTATTACTAGTAGTAGTAGTAGTAGTAGTAGTATTCATTTCAAGCAAAGGTTCATGATGTGTGTAGAAGGCCCTACTGACATCACATCATATGCCTCCACTATACCTGTATTCTCCGTCTTCAGGCTGTCAATCTGTTTCCCGTTGGCCTGTAGTTGCATCATGGCCACCTCTAGCTTCATCCCCAGCTGGGTGATGGTGGCCTGGTGTCTCTCCAGCTCCTTCTCATTGGTCCCCGCCCTGGCCTCCACCCCATCCAGACGCCCCGCTTGCTGCACCAGCCTCATGCCCTGGTCCTCCGCCTGCCGCTCCCCGGCCGTGACCCTGGTGCCCAGGGCCGTCACCCCGGACTGGGCCGAGCTCAGCGCCATGGTGTGCCTCACCGCCACCTCGCCCAGTTTCTTCACCACGGCCTGCAGCTCCTGTACCTGCAGGGGCGTAGCAACAAATTGTTTGACCCTATGTACAATCATCTCCAATGGACCCCCCCAGCCATATATCTATGTAATTAGACTGTGTGTGGGCCCCCTACATGGGGCCCTAGTGACTCAGTCACACTTTACCCCCCTGAACAACACCCCTGCGTACCTGGGTCTGCAGGTCAGCTTGTTTGACGAGGCCTTCCTGACTGACGAGGGGGACTTCATCCTCAGAGAGCTCTGCTGCACTGGTAGCCTCTGCCCAGCACCAGCATAGCAGCAGCAGCGCAGCACATTTAGCCGTCATCATCCTCACCACACAAAGAGACCAGAGGGATCAGAGCGGGCAGTCAAGGGGACTGGGTTTTAGTCTTTCTCCGCTCCTCCTAATATACCTACACAGTCTTCCTAATCCTAATGCAGATCAAATATTTCTGCGAGACAGAGATAAGCCATGTTTGTTTGACATGATATGAATGTTCTCTGTATAAAATGTGTGGGAAGCTAACAAGCTGTTTAAACATTAGCATGAACGTGTTGGAGTAGTTGGGAAGTTGGAGTAGGCCATAGGTAAGAACCTTTTATAGGCTTTCAGAGCCAGACAATTTAATATGATATCAACTATTATGTTGTAATTTCTTCAACTTGTAGTCTGCTTTTGAAAATAGGTTTGGCAGACAGGAAAACAATACTGCAGTATTGGCTCTAATAGCTAAATGAAACTGTTCCATGTGTAACACAGGCCTGTTGATTGTTGGTTGTGGAAAATGTTTGGCAGTTAAGTAAATCTGAGATTCATCTTCTTTCGCACATCACTAAGCGTGACTGACATTATGAAAGACACAGATTTCTGGGAGCTGGAAAAAGCAAATTACACATCTGAGTTCACAAGTTGCATTAGGAGTACTTAAAATCCATTTTTTGTGTGTGGTAATTCTACTGAAATTAACCGTCTTCAGAGACACACATTTAGAAGAGAGGCAGACCTAAACATCACAAGGGAAAAAGTCTTTGTAACGTTGCCTCTGTGTAATACTGGGATAATCTGTATAAAACTGTATAAGACTTTGAGAATTGTCTGCAAAATACTGTATTGTACTGTATTGTCTGTTTACATGTAAAAGGCACCAGCGCAGAGAGAGAGAGAGAGAGAGAGAGAGAGAGAGAGAGAGAGAGAGAGAGAGAGAGAGAGAGAGAGAGAGAGAGAGAGAGAGATGGCAGTGAGGGTGAGGGTGAGAGTGAGAGTGAGAGTGAGAGTGAGAGTGAGAGTGAAGATGTGGGTGTGGTGTGGTGGGTTCACTGCGTGTGGTCTGGATACAGTACAGTGTGGTGTGGCTCTCAGTGACATTTCTCCCAGTTGATTATCTGGTTGGAACTGGGAGAGAGAGAGAGAGAGAGAGAGGGGGGGGGGGTATGAGGGCACGATTGCACTGGTGCACAAAGATGCTTCTCCACTAGTCACCACTAGTTAACTCATCGTTGAGGTCACAGCATTTAAAGTGATACTGTCCCATTTTTGGAAATAAGCTTATTTTACACCTCCCCTTAAGTGAAATAATTGGGTTTTACCCAATCTCCTGTAGTTTCAACCGTTCTCCGAGTTAAGCATGGCAGTGCAAATTTTACCACCATGCTAGTAGTTAACATGGAGTCCTATGAGACCAGCTGGCGGCTAACTGGTCTCATAGGACTCCATGTTAACTGCTAGCTTGGAGGTAAAATTTGCACTGCGGTACTCAGAGAACGGTTGAAAGTATAGTAAAAAGGTAAAACCCAATCATTTAACTCAAGGGGAGGTGTAAGATAAGCTTATTTCCAAAAATGGGACTGTATCACTTTAAGACAATTCAGCATGACCACAACCCTTGTATGGTTTGTGTGAGTGCATTTATTGGTGGACTACACTGACGTGAGAGCCATACTACTGTAGCAGACGTTTCAGAGTTTTCAGACTGTACAGAGTTTCAGAGTTTTCTGACTGTACAGAGAGTACTGATGATGGCAACAGCCTGAAACGTCTGCTGTACCCTGATCTGACAAAATAAAATAACTCCTTGTGCTTGACCTTAGTGTCTTGTTTAATATGCAAACCTGCTCCAACTTTGTACGAGACTGAGAATAGGCCATACATGTCTGAGTAGCACACTGTATACTTTCTTGCCAGCAGAGGGAGCCTATTGACCATGTATTACTATTTTGTAGGAAGTGTGATTCTTATAGGCAAGACTTATTCAGGCACCTAAAGCGATGTGGGCTGAAGGAAGTGTCCTTAAAAAGTGTGGTTGATATAGAAACAAGTGTAAAGGGAAAGCGCCACTTCTTTATGTTTTTATCTGACACTGGGCTGTATGCAAAAAAAAAAAGCAGAGTATTCGACCAGTAGGAGGCAGCAATGCAACATTTGCAATACAACATAATAATTTCATTAAACACTCCTGACACTGTCAAAGTCTAAAGGGAAGAGTATTGTGTGGTAGAGTTCTGTTATTAAATGGCAACAGCTTTGGGATCAAGACACAAAGGGCAGACATCTTTATTCCATTATTGACAGTGTTTCTGACTGAGTTACGGCCTGCACTAGTGGCAAGCGTAAGGAGGATGTCATCATTGCGAGACTGAGAATAGGAGGCAAGGGTATTGTTGCGCTCTAGATGCCAGATGCCATCAAACCCAATAGAAGAAGAAGAAGAAGCAGAGTACAATGCACTTTTTTAACTGTCTGCAGCTGCTGACTTGAGCTAAAGCTGCTTTTCATCCACATTAGGGGTGGGGAACCTATGTCTCGAGGGCTGTTTGCGGCCCTTGAGGGCGTTTTATCCCCCCCCCCCCCCCCCCCCCTCCCCCCCCCCCCTCCCCCCGGATATCATTTTAATGTTATTCAGCTTCACATGACATACTTTGTAAAGGAATCTTAGAAAATGCATTTGCAATACTATTAAGTTATATTCTAGGAACTTAGAGAAGGTGGTTTGTTTAAAAAAATTTCTCGAGGAAAAAAATAAAATAAAAATCTGTGGACAATCCCACAAGGGGTTCTGGAGCTCTGAAAATGACACCCAAAATGATTTGTCAGACTTGTGAGGTCTTCTGGTCAAACACTGATGGGGTTTCCTTTCTATTTATAGCTTTTTATGAGAGTGTTCCTACTTGTCTCTACAAGGGGAAAAAATCAAGAGGCTATGTTGGGCACAAATATGTCTTCTGAAGGCCTAAACAGAGCACAGCCAAAAACTCTTTGAGGGAATGCCATGACGATGCAGGATTATACAGACCAAAACTGACAGTTTTGCAACAAACTATTCCTATCTATGTACCAGCATGCCAAATTTGAGCTTCCTACATGGTTTAGTTATTGAGCTACGGGCTTGTGAACTTTGACAAAAAAAAGAGTGTGAACAAAATGGGCACCCCCCTCCCCCAGTAAAATTGGCTGTAACACAGAGAGTATACGTCTTACATTCAAATAAATTTACAGTGCTTCTCTTAAGTACCATGGGTACACTTGGTAATATTTTCAGAATTTTTTGAGACCTAAGTGTGCGGGCTCTTGTTGATTTGGCGTGGAATGACCCGGCTGCCTTCAATATAGGCCTAAAGTGAAGGGGAAAATCCTGGTTTGGGTTCAAAGTATGGCCCTCGGAGGACTTTTATGGCCCTTGGATGAATTTGAAGTGGCCTTTCGAATGAAAAAGGTTTCCCACCCCTGATCCACATCATTTGCTGTGTAAACATATGTTTGGCTTATTGAAATGATTGAGCACGCTCAGGCAGAGTATGCTGTCACTGGAAAACCCGGCTGGGCATTTAGTTTTATCAGGCATTGAGAAACAATGGAGCTTTTTCATTTTTTATTTTCTATTTTTTTTTAAAGTCCTCTAATATTAGCGGCTTTATTAATATCTGAATTTCAAAGAGGCCTGCTGTTGCTGTAGAATTGATGTCATTGAGTGGAGGGCCAGGCCAAAATTGACAGTCCATCCACCTGACAAATGACCAATCCAGCCAAGGATCAGATTATTGTACTGATGTTTCTCGTGATGGGACTGACTTTTCTATATTGGATGAGGTGGCTTATTGTCCCTTCAAGCTAATGGAGTCTTACTGTGTGTATCTAATGTCATGTCCTTCTGCCCGTTTCAGAAATGTCTCCTTCTGCCCGTTTCACAAATATCTGAGCCTGGAAAGAAGGTTGCTGCCGTGAAGGCCAAGACCTCAGTGTCCAGGTCTGCCCGTGCTGGTCTGCAGTTCCCTGTTAGTCGCGTGGCTCCAGCTCCAGCTCGCTTCCAGCGGTCATGAATAGTAAATTGAAGTAAACATACAAGTTGGCAGGGGTGCATGTCTGGAAACCATAATTGCTAACCAAGGGGGAGGGGGTGGGGGGGGGGTGACAGGGGTGCGCGGCAGGTTAGCATGAAAAAACTAGCAAAATAAATTAAATAATTTAATAACTTGAATAACTTAAGTAGGCCAAAATAAGCAAAAAATAAAAAGTCATTTTCTTCTTTACAATATAAATATGTTTATATAATGCTTTCTGTAGTACTTGAAGGGATTTATAAATGCACCAACTTCATTGAGTTGCGATACCGGGTGCACAGAAAAAATAGTGTGGCACGGCACGGAATCTACTGGTCTTGTATGGTACAGATCCTGGCCATATAATTAGAATATCATGAAAAAGTTTATTTATTTCCATAATTCCATCAATAATGTTTAAATCAAAATCAAATAATGCACACAATGAAATGGCATTTATGCCTCACCCGTGAAAAGGGGCAGCCCTCAATGGCACCCCAAGTGAAGCAGTGCAGCAGGAGGGTACCATGCTCAGGGTACCTCAGTCTGAAGGAGGATGGGGGAGAGCACTGGTTAATTACTCCCCTCACCAACCTGGCTGGTCGGGAGTCGAACTGGCAACCTTTGGGCTACAAGTCTGACGGCCTAACTGCTTACCCATGACTGCCCATGATAAGGAGAGATTGCTGAGATTCTAGATTGTAGGTTGATTGTGGTGCACTTATAAAAGACTACACCACAAATTAATTCATTCAGAAGGCTCATCTGAGCATATTGCAGTCACCTGGTTAATTGCAAATCCAGCATTCAAGACAAATCTGCATCTGTCCTGAAATGTCTGTGTGGTTTATCTGACTCTAGACTACATTCATGGGCCATCCAGGAAAATCAGCAGCCTTTTAAATCCATGCCTTTAATTCAAAATGAAACTAGAGCAAACTATGAATCCTTTAGACGTAATTCTTTTTTTTTTTTACAGAACAGCACATGAAGTCAGTTATTTCCTGCATCATTGGCCCAATAACTACCAACACGGCTCTTCACTGATTGACATCAGGTGTTGTCACTTCCTAATGAGGTGTTGTAACTTTCTAGCCAGGTGTTGAAACTTCTCTCTAATTGGGCAAAAAACTATAAATGAACCTCTAGTACAGGAGGACAACACACCTCTTCTTGAACTGCCTGCTGCCTGCAAGTGAAAGTAAGTGAAAAATTATATTATGTTATGTTTTATTGGTTGCATTTGTAGAATGTTTGAGCACTTCTTTTGCCAGTGAATGTTGTGTAATAGTAGTGGGTATGAGACTACAACAGTTTAGGCTGTTTTGTTTAAGTGAGTGGTGGATGTTTTTTTCCCCTCCAATATTTGTTCTTGACATTGCAGACAATAAGATCTCCTCCTCTTTCTCGCCTTATTTCAGAAATGTCTGGACGTGGAAAGAAGGTTGCTGCGGTGAAGGAAAAGACCTACGTAACCAGGTCTGCCCGTGCTGGTCTGCAGTTCCCTGTTGGTCGCATAGCTCGCTTGCTGCGCAAGGGCAACTATGCTGCCCGTATTGGAAGTGGTGCAGCGGTGTACCTGGCTGCAGTGATCGAGTATCTCTGTGCTGAGGTTTTGGAGTTGGCCGGCAACGCCAGCAGAGACAACAAGAAGAAGAGGATTGGCCCACGTCACATTCAGCTTGCTGTAAGAAATGACGAGGAGCTCAACAAACTGCTTGGAGGGGTGACCATCTCTGAGGGCGGTGTTCTTCCAAACATCCACGCTCAGCTGCTGCCCAAGAAGACCCAAAGGGTGGCAGACTCCAGCGAAGATGTCAATTCGCAGGAGTTCTAAAGAATCTTAAATGCTTTTAAACCTGTTCCTCTAACTATTTATCAGAGTGCATCAGTTTATTCACATTTTCAAATAAATTATACATTTTTTATTAACTCCAGTGTCTGTCAATTTTTGACCAATGGGTGTGGAGGTGAAGTTGCCACACAAGGGGTCTCAACCAGGGTTTCAGGATTTGGCTGATTAGCTTCGCCGATTAGCAAGGCACTTCCTCGTCGCAATTCTCACAAATTTGCTCATTTCCGACGCCACTTCGCTCAAAGAGGGTGGATGCAATTGGTGGGTGCGCGAGTTTAGTGTTGGGCACACATACCTATACAGGTGTTTCGTTGGGCACCTCCATGCATCCAATACCCGTCTTCCATATATCTTTCTGGTCAATCGTAAGTCAGTCATTAACGTGGCACGTAATTGGCTGAGTAAACTGTCGACGGAAACGACTCTCTTTGAAGCTGAAAAATTTGTTCAATTTTGGCTGAATTCACTAGCCTAGCATTTCCCATTGAAATGACTGAAGGTGGGACTTATTCACTCTCTCCAGTTCTTATACTACCTTCATGGTCTCAACTAAGACTCCTAATTGGCTAGCACTGCATGGTTGATCAGTGGACAGGGTTTTTCCACTTAAACTCGGTGCATGGCCCTGCCGTGGCTCTAATGGTAGGGCACGGGGCTGCTACGCCAGTGACCTGGGTTTGATTCTGGCCCGGGCCCTGTCGATCCTTGTGCTTAGTCATACTGTCCCATTTTTTTAAATAAGCTTATTTTACACCTCTCCTTGAGTTAAATGATTGAGTTTTACCCTTCTGTACTTTCAATCGTTCTCCAAGTATTGCAGTGCAAATTTTACCTCCATGCTATCAGTGAACATTGAGTCCTATGAGACCAGCTGGTAGCTAACTGGTCTCATAGGACTCAATGTTAACTGCTAGCTTGGAGGTAAAACTGCCGTAATCAGAGAGCTGTTGAGAGCGGCTCAGCTGTTTAAAATACAGTGGAAATTAATATACTTATTAATTATGGTGTACACAATGAATCTGTTCATAAACTTGCTTGCTTGTAATAGACTGACTAGAACACACACACACAAACACACATGCCTGCTGAAACAACTGTAAACATATACAATTATAAGGATGCCATCTATTTATAATGGAATCAGCAGCATGTAGTGAACTAAAGCTGACACATTTGAGATGAAGAGAGGTATTTCCTTTTCGTTGGCATTAATTAACAAAAACATACACCATGAGATAACACAAGTGGTTAACTTTCTCACCCTGTACTTTCATGTAATGAATATATATATCTTTAAAAGTCAGCAGGTGGCACCATTTCACAAGAAAACACAGTATGAAAACACCTCGCCAGCCACTATATTAGGAACACCTGTTACAACTGTTCATTGAGGCAATTTTCTGATCAGCCAATCACGTGGTGGCATCTCAATGATGATGATGACGATGATGTTGATTGGTTGGATTCCTATTGAAAGGAGAGATGCCAGATGAGTCCATATACTGTATATTATCTTTTTCTTTCTTTCCTTCACTCCATAAATGGCTAAAATGGCAAACACTCCACTCAAGAATAAAATAGAAAGTTTATATGGAAATATCAACAATAATGTGTGACTCCAGATACCGACATTATCCATAGTTTCTTTGTTGTTGTTCTGACCTTGTGCCTGCTAATGATAATAATGTACAATGTATGGCATATTGCATACTATATAGAATATAGTATAATATAATGCAGTTATATAGGCCTATTTTACAGTATATTAATGTTGCAGTATTAAGAATAGCCTACCTGCACTTACAAGTACCATGTAGATACTTTACCATTAGTAGTTTTATCTGAAAGCACTTCAACTAGTTGGGGTAAATGTGCTATATGAATACAATTTGATTGATTGATTGATTGATTGATTGATTGATTGATTGATTGATTGATTGATTGATTGATTGATTGATTGATTGATTGATTGATTCATTCATTAATTCATTAATTCATTAATTCATTGAGTCATTGTTTGATTGTATACCTTTCTTCAGGGCTATTCTTTCCTGTATGTGTGAGACATTTAATCCTATCCAGACCGGGCTTTTTTGGCATTCCTGGGACCGGGGGGGCTCTCTTTTAGCACACACACACACACACACACACACACACACACACACACACACACACACACACACACACACACACACACACCCGGTCTGGATAGGGTTAAAAGAGGAAAGAAAAGAAAGAGAGGAGGAGCCTTGCTTGAGCGGAGCCTTATGATGTAGATAAGTTTTTTTCAGCAAGTGAATAGGGTCGCCGGTGACCCCATCTGCAGTAAGAGGCTACCAATGACAACCCACACATATCAATATCTTTTAAAATCATAAATATATCTGACCTTAACTTGAGCTGAGCTCACCTTGCCTATCAAAACGTTTGAATTGAATTGTTGGCCCATCACTTATCTTGCATACCATGACCAAACATCTCTTAAAACAGTGTGTGAAACATTTATGCAAAACCTAGAAAACTTGACACAACAAAATGTATAATCTTAGTCTAGAGACAGCTATCAGAAACTTGTTTTTTCAACTGCTGAAACCGCTGCAAGGCTATTGACTTGAATAAACAGAACGAAAACAAGTAGAATGGAGTGAATTTATAAAGTGAGGCAAAACTTTCACAACTCTGTCTAATTACCTCTGCCAATGAGGTAATGTTTTTACCTCCGCCAAGGATAACTCAAGCATAACTCAAGGAGCATAACTCAATAACTAATCAACGGATTTGGACGAAGCTTTGTGGAGTTGTTGATAATGACCCAAATTAAATTCTGGTGGTGATCCGGATCACGAACCGGAACCAGGACTTTTTAAAGGATTCTTCACCATTGCTGACGCCCCTAGTGACCAGAAATTGAATTGCGGGGACTCCACAAAAGGCAGAAAGACTTTTGGTGTAACATCAATTGTTATATCAAGCAATTATGGGGAAAATTAAGTCATTTCTAACCCTCTGCCTTCTCATTGCATCTGCTCTAGTCTTTTTTGGTTACCTGAAGCCCTGGAGGTATTGCCAAGGAAGGACCATGTTTGTTTGTTCACTGACCTCACCTGTGGTGTGTGTTGACTGCAGGGGAGCCAAACATGCATACACTCATGGGCAAATATCGCCCTCTCTGATTGGACAAGCAAGCAAGCGAGTGACTGTCTGCACTTGGTTATAGTGATAAAATCAACACCAAAATATCATTCTGAATTTTTACTGTGTTACTGTTTGTGATATGGCCACATCGTTTCTATCATTACATGTCTCTCTGGGCAATATAACAACATTGTCTTTTCTTTCAGTAATTATGAGTTGTAGGCCTACTTTAAGTTGTGTCTACAGTCAGCTTTGGAACTACAGTTTTGAAAGAAAAATAAGGAAAAATCTTTCATCAGGTAAAGAAGTCATATGCATATATGTTTGCACATTGACACAAAATCCTGACCTTTCTGTTTTTGTCTTCCTCCAGCTGTTCCAATTCAACTTAAGATGTTCAGCAGTCAGTTCTCTATGTTTTTTCACCAATGCAGTGTTTGCTACCATAAGAAACACTTGTCTAATTTTGTTACCTCCTAATTTTCTTTTTGCAAGGAAGTCATTAAGATGTTTACAGTTATTTTCGGTATCGATAGTGGTGCCATACATCTTCATTTCATTTAGAAGTCTCTCTGTCTCTGCTTTTCAGTCTACCAGTTTGGTTTCCATGGTTGCCATTACTTAACACACATATCGCATTTGGTGATGGGAGAGGCAAAACCAGTGCTGTGTGAAGTATATCACTTCTGACTTTTTATCCTTTTATATGCTTTGTAATAATGTTCACATCTCAAGTATTAGGCTAAATGAAGAAGAAAAAGAATCATGACCCACCTCAGTTCCCCCGCCCCCTACTGTCGCCATCTCAGTCAATTCCGTCAATAATAAATATTTCTGTCCAAGACTCAATATTTTCCTGTTTCAATTGTTACCCAATACCAGACACGCACACATTCTGAGGCATTTTTTTCCTGTGATCTCATTTTCTGAAGCCTGGCAATATCCGCTAGACCCCGTTGGTGTTCTTTCCTCTCTATTTGTCTTAGAAACAAAGACTGTTCAAACTAAAACTGAGTGTTTTTTGTCTTGGACCCTGCAGGTTAGAAATATTTCAAAAAAAATAGTAAAAACACATGATATTCTACATTCCCTTGCAACAATGGAAGGTTACTTCAAAATTTAACATCAACCAGAGGTGTCAAATCTAGCTTCAGACGACGACGACAACAACAACAACAACAACAACAAACCTTGCCACGTTACCCTTCTATAGCTTCACTTAGTAGCTGTTCTTACCTTGCCTGGTTACCACCAGACCTGATTACAAGTAAGACAAGGTCTGGTGGCCTGCCTACAGCAGATTCCGTAGGGGTGTGTGATTAGGTCTAGCAGAGAGAGTAGAGAGAGAGAGAGGTTCCATTGGCCCATTGTTTCCGGGTTCTATTATTGCAAGGGGGAGGGGGGGAATCCCCCTTTAGGCAGACCTAGGCAGACCTAAGGACTGTTCTATTCAATGCTAGGAGCATTATGACACGCATTGAGCATATGTTATTGAGAGTCTATTCAGTAAATTGGTAATTTAGATGAACATATCACCTCAGGCTGGATGGCGCTCAGTGCCATTGTTTACCTTACTGCCGACTCGCCCAGTTTCTTCACAATGATAATAATAATAACAACTATTTGTATAGCACAAATCATACACAACATGTAGTTCAATGTGTTTAACAGTTAGATTAACAAAAATGTTTAGAAAAAATAATAATGAAATGAAGAAAAAGAGAAAAGAAAAACGGTAATGAAATAGATAATAGAGATAATGCAGATAAAATAAATAAAGTGAAAGAGTGGAGCTGAAATAAGGGAGACAATAGCAGAATTAAAATATCAAATAGGCATAAAATACATGATAATCTGAAGGTTTAAACCAAAAAACAAGTGGCAGAAACAGTGGCCCCTGGTGGCGACAGGGGTGAGGAAAAACCTCCTTTTCACTTGATTTATGATTTTTCGGGGGAAGAAAACTCAGTATAGTCTGAGAAAAAACCCATGTAGTCAGGAAGAAACCTGAGGCAGAGACCAACAGCCACACAATGACATGTAGTTCCATCAGCTATGCCTCTAACTGTAACGGGGTGCGTTTCTCTAGGCGGGCTCCGCCCTACTGGTGACGCAACGCCTTCGGCTCAGCTACACAGAGTAGGGCCAGGAGCTTGCTCAATCCCTCTACAGCGGGAACTCCACCCACTTTGTCTGGAACCAATCAACTGAGCATTTCCAACCGTCCTGGGTAGAGGCGTGTTCAAGGCAGTGACATGGTCTAAGCAGAGACTGTTCTATTGAGCTAAGAAATGTTTGGTTTAAACTTCGGCACAGCCCTCAACCAGTAGTAGGCCGAGGGAGGCGGGTTAACCAGGCCATGTAAACAAAGTTATTCCTGCATGGAAACGCTAATCGTTATAGTCCTGGTCAGACCAGAATCACGGTACGTGATCTGAAGTCTATGAAAATCAGGCAAGCGTTTCTCGACAACGCTGTTGCTAACTAAGTAAACTTGGTTGCAATTCAAATTCCCATTGGGAACCACGTTGGTTAGCAACGATGCTTTACAGAAATGGGCTCCTTGGGCTTATACTAATAAGCTGGTTCAGGAGTAAACTAGGATACGTTAAGATGTAAATCCTCTATTAGAAGAGAATATTAGATGATTTACTTAGTATAGCCCCCCTGCTGAGCCAGCCACGACAACAACCATAAGAATATTTATTATTGACAACAACTACAACAACAACTACTACTACTATGACTACTACTAGTAGTAATCACCACCATGTACTTTTACCTTGGATATAGCACAAAAATATGCTTTGCCTGCCAACTATTAAAAAAAATATTGCACATCAGGGATGGGAAACCTTTTTCATTTGAGGGGCCACTTCAAATCTTATAAAGACCTCCAAGGGCCGTGCTATGAAAACAAAACAGTATTTCCTCCTACATTTAAGGCCTTTATAGAAGGCGGACACCTTTACAACAGACCCCACCTTCACTAGGTCCCATGAAAATGTAACATGATTGGATTGCAAATGTAATTCCTAAGATTTCTTATCAAAACATGTCATATTTCATGTGAAATTGCATAACAATATAAAATATATCGATGACCGAATAAGATGGTCTCAAGGGACGTAAATGGCCCTCATGCCATAGGTTCCCCACCCCTGCCTTAAACAGATGTGTGGATGCCCTGGAGCCATCCTGATAGCCTATTTACCACACACCCAAAGGCAGCAACTACTAACTTTCTTGAGTTGAGTTGTGCCCATGTTTGTTATCTCTAACAGCTTCCTCATTGCTCTAAGCTTCTTTCTCAGCATCATGCCCATCGCCTGCAGCTCTCGCCGGTCCTTCCAGACAACCAGGCCCACCAACAGGGGCGACAAACAGGTCAACTGTCCCAGGCCCAGGGAGAAAGAGGGCCCAGAATTGGGTCCCCTAATAGCAATGTATTCAGATGGTGGCCCTTTCAGACGATTTTGTCTTCGGCCCAGACAAAGCTGCCAGTAGCCGACCACCATCATCATGATGGGTGTTTTTCACTCCCATCTTCTCCAGCATCTTCTCCAACCCCAACCTATCCTATCCCATCCCCCATCTCCTCCATTTATTTACCACCTGGAAGGTAGCCTCACTTCGTACCTCTCCTCTGGGCATTTCAAATTGGTCAGAGGCACCTGCAGGGCCGTATCTACCAAAGCATGAAATGATGGGTAATATGTAGTGCCTACATATGTTCATGGTACATGTATCACACACACACACACACACACACACAAGCACCCACCAACACACACACACACGCGCGCACACCCACACCCACACACACACGCGCGCGCACACACACACACCACGCGCGCGCGCGCGCACACACACACACGCATACACACACACACACACACACACACACAAACACACACACACGCACACACACGCACACGCACACACACACACACACACACGATCAGTCAACACATAGGACCAGTGTGTCCTCATTGCAGACTACAGATGTATGTAGGCCTAATATAATATAGATAGGCCCTAATGTAGTGTTATGTAACAAATGGCCGGTGAAATGGCAAAATGTGCCTCTTGTGATTTAAGACGTGCTTTCTGAAGATATCTATTTGAAAACTCACATTTGGTGAAAGGCCTGAACCAACTTATAGTGGTTCCATGTCATTGGTCTGACAGCCCCATTAGTCCAACATCCACATCCACGTCCAAAACGATGCCCAAACCATTAACTGTCAGTAAGCATGCTTTTGCTGGTTTTTGGGGTTTTTTTTAAATCCGAAAAGACATTGCCCACATCCACCCCAGTTGTGTTGGACACATCTGTCGGACTGATGGGATGTCGGGCAATGGAGATTCTTATGCTCTTCTATGGCTTATTGTTGACCTCATGGGCTGTCGAACAAAAGGGCCATCTTACTGCTAAGTATTATATAGAACCATGAGAAAGTTCATCAAGGTTTGCTGCTTTGAAAAATATTAAAGAAAGATGTTTGTACCTACTTTGGTGTCCTTGTATTATTATTATTATTATTATTAGCCTATTATTATTGTTATCATTATTATTATTACTAGTAGCAGCAGTAGTAGTAGTAGTAGTAGTAGTAGTATTGTTGTTATTATTGTGATTATTATTATCATTATGCTATGTGCAATGTTTCACCCTGCCTACACAATCCATTTCCCAATGTAGCCTATAATTGCCTTATTGACAGACGAACTCTCTTTTCATTATGAACCTCAAAGCTTTAAATATCGTAGGGCTTTCACAAATGGCCCACCCGCGGAGCCCTGCAAGCCTAATTGATGTCTAATTGCTGCCACCTGGTAAGTCTAACTAACTGGCCACATAAAAAGAATGGCCTGGCACGACACTTATAACTGCTCAAAATGACGTTCGCGCATGTTTATCCGCGTTGGGCTTTGTTCTGTGCAGTTCTGGTTCATCTTCACACCGCGGTTCTTTCATTACCGAACGAACTCGAGGCAACCCATGTTTTTGATAAGGTAGGCTGTTGATGTGAGTGTTTTTCTTTTTTCACAATTCCGCGTAATTTGAATGCAGTCAAGCCAGTCATTCAACAAATTTGATGTAACGAACTGAATTAAGTTGGGAGGGGAGAGTAATTATGATGTAAGAGCGAGCAACCAAATTACCCATCCCAGTAAAAGGTGTATTAACACACAGCAGGCAAAGTCGTTTCAATGTTTCCAAGCTGTGTTCAGCCATAGACTAGGCCATTTTTTTAAAAGGAAGAAAAAAAAGGACGATATTTAATGGCGTATCCTTTTTTTGAATGTTTTTCTCCGCAGGGGAATTCTTGTAATGTTTCTGGCCTTTGGCGTAACAGCCTGGGTTCCCAGCTACAACTGCATGCCGTGGGCTCCATGCTGAAGGGGGTTTACGCGACGGCCGTGGAGAGTTCCCTAGGGGCAGCGGGGTCCCATGGGCAGGCAGCGTTGACCGGTTTCGTCAGCGAGGGGGCGCAGCCTACCGTCACATTCTCCGTTTTGTGGGAGAAGGGTGAGTAGCAAGCTCGGTCGAGTAATGAATAATTGCCGTGTAGTCACCACCTCTATGTATAATTAACCCGTCTTCTCTCGCGCGTAGTAGAGAGGTAAAGTCACTTCATGTGTAGAACACATGGTTTATTCACTTTGAAGGTGACGAGAGCGCAGCTCTTACAAGAATATGTGCCTAATTTGGCAGGTTCCTGCACCTCGTGGGTGGGTCAGTGTTTCATTCTGCCGACTGGAGACCGCCTTTTGAAAACCAGCTGGATGTTGCGCTCTGTTGCAAAAAGCCCTGCAGAAAACTGGATGAGTACCAGGTAGACTTCAGTCAGAGGAACTAAAATGGATGTTATTGCGATTGGACTGGCTGTATTTTCTAAATGTCCTTTTGCTTTTTTTCAGGGTTGGAGAAGACAATTTTGCATTTGTTTCTGCTTCATAAGAAATAAAAGTATTTTGAGCTCAATGAACATGCCTTTCATGTGAAATGACTTTCTTTCGAAGTGGGTTGGAAAGACTAATCCCCATGTTCGCGCATGGGTGGTTTAATAACTGGATATAAAAATTAAAAAAAACGAATACACTTGACTGGCTTTGTTCTCTTACTCTGACTTCTAACCACTGAGCTGTAAGTAAAATGTGTTGAATAAAGACTGATCCTGGCACTTGACCAAATTGGTTCAATGCATCAAAGTTTAATATTATGCCAACTTGCATTACTGAATGCCCAAGGTTCTATCTAATCAACAAGCATACTACTTTTGTCCCAATAAAGGAACCTGCATAGAATGACCATCAAATGCATGAGCCAGACATGGTTAAAACTGTCCGGTTTGTTCAGGCCTTTTGTGTTAGTTAACCGTGGGTTTTAACAAGTGTGGTCAGATCCCGTCCTGACTGACAGCATCCCTTGTTAATCCAGCACAGTTGATTTCCAGCCTGACCCATGAATAATGATCAAATGTGTTGCTTATTAACCCATCCACCCACCCCTCTCAGCGCACACTCACATCACGCTGAAAAGATCTTTTGATCTCCATTCACAAATGGGAAAGGTCTTCTCATGTGCTCCTCCCCTCCCATGTCTTCCAACCAAAGAGGATAGATTAGAGAAAGATACTTCAGGCTTGGACTTTTCCGGGCTCCATGTGATGACAGGTGAATGCCCTTTTGGAGTCTAATGGTTGATAAATGGAGTCCCCTTAGCGTTGTAGATGGCGGCACTGCACATCTTGTGCAAGCCACCACCAAACATCACAAAAAGAGAAGAAGGAGGGGACAACACTCTTAGGAGACCAAGTCTGCGTTCCAATATGTGACCTTGCTTCCTCCACTTGAACTTGTGGCCTCGTACCAGGAAGTAATATGTCGTGATGACATCACTGACAACAGCATTATATTTAAATATCTCGCAAAAGCTCAATTGTGAAGTCCTTTTTTCATTTCCCAATATTCTCAATAGTCCCAAAAAAATTGTTTTGGCTAGGCAGACAGCGGGGAAACTTAATTGTTTTCTCCACGGAGGAGGGGCCAGGAGGCGGGGCGAGGCCACAAGCCCAAAGTGGAGGACGTAAGGTCGCATATTGGAATGCACGCCAAATTTGAACACACTCCTGGGTGGAGTTTGAATCCTCTTTCTCTAATCTACCCTCTTTGTTCCAACCATCTCTACCCACCACACCTGCTACTGTACACACAGGCCTAACTACCTCCTCACATAACTTAGCCGTAGGTGTCCTGTAAGGTGCTTTACTTGCTGTGGTGTGCACAGACACTTTGGAGGCAGATGCTCGAGGGCGGGTGGGGGCATATGGAACTTCCAGTTGCCTCACTAGGCTATAGAGCAGTGATTTTCAACCTATGGGCCGGGGCCCATTGGTGGGCCCTGAAGGTATACCAAGTGGGCCTTGAAATAGTATTCTAAAAATTATAATCACATTTTGGTGCGTGTTGCTGCTGATTTATGTGAGTTTTATTCGTAATCGGGTCAGAGGTGGGCCCCGAACATTTGTGACAATTTCGAGTGGGCCCCAAGTTGGAAAAGGTTGGGAAAGATCAATTTCATGCTTGCATGACAAATAAAGTATAGTCTATTCTATTCTATTCTATTCTATGGTGATAAAAGAGGCTTTTTTTGTACCTTAGGGCAAAGGGACAGGTGCTTTAGCACCACCTCACTCCTATCTGTGCACACCTTACTTGCATTGAGCTAATTGAAGTATTTTGGTATGTCTACCTTTAGGTTATCTCTCTACTACTACAATAAAATCTATAAGAACACAAAAAAATGTGTTCGATGTGTCTGTTTCACTTTAGAAGAGCTGAGGTTAGACTTGTCAATTCCAGTTTCAGTGCTTGGGAAAACTTTTCAGAAAATCTGCAAATGAAGAGTTCAGATGCAAAACCCCCTAACTCCATTTCTGAAGACCTGCACTTCTATATTTTTAGAGAACCTCGTTGTTGGTTTGGTTTACATTCATGTACTTGACAATACATATAAATAGTTATATTACATAAATAAAATAAAAAAATATGCAATTTTTATAGCTTTGTATTGAATAAAAATGAATTAAGATTATTTTCTGAAATGGCACTTAGGGGGTTTTGCATCTGAACTCTTCAAATATAAGTCAGACATGTGAAGTGGTAGTAACCATCTCTTCCCGTTACAGTGAAGTTACTCTAGCTCAGGGATTCCCAAACTTAACCATGTCAAGGCCCCCCATGTACCTGTATATTCCAGCCAAAGCCCCCCTTACAAGGGTCGTGCCACACCAGTTCTGAGCATCCTCTATCACGACCATAGTGTAGGTCTGTTAGTCAGTGCCCTAATGGGATATATAAAATAATAACTTAATATAGTAGTAATGATCATAGATTAATGAATGGAAATATTGTTAATCTTATGTTTGGCTTATTTCGGTGAACATTGTGCTTTATGTCATTCTGTAAAATGTCAGTCCTGTATATGTTTATGTCCTGGCATGGTATAGAGAGACAACGAAATTTAATTTTCCTTGTGTGACTTGTGCATATGAAGAAAGTGACAATAAAAGCTGACTTGACTTGATTAATTATTAACCTATTGAAATATTTATTTTTTCCTAGCACCACCTCGCGAACCCCCCAGGGGATCCCGCAGATCCCCACTTTGAAAACCATGCACCGTTCTAGCTGAGTTCAGTGGGATAACTGAAGAAATTAGCACACAGAAACGCACAATAATGAGGTGTCTTATTGACTTCAGCACCATGAGCACCACCTCCACTCCTCCTCCCCTACTCCGCCGGATTTGTAGCTAATGTCAGGCTTCCTCTCTGAGATGGAGCTGTAGTCCAGGGGGGATTTCCCTACCCCAACCTCCCCTGAGTAGCCTGAGGCTCACAGTACTTGAGTGTGATCTCCGTTTGTGCTGTAGAGTACTGATTTGTTGATGCATGGGGATAAGAGGGAGGTCTTCTCTTCAGAGACCCGACCTTTTGAGGTCTGTAAGTACTTGCACAAGACACATTTAACCTTCTTGAGTCCTGTGCACCACGGAGATAGACAGAGGAAAGAAGAGGTACAGTAAACTAACCCTAGTCAACTGCTGTGGTAGAGTTGCCCGACTGTTGCAACTACCTTCTAGATTGAGTTTGGAGAGGAGATGGAGAGAGAGAGAGAGAGAGAGAGAGAGAGAGAGAGAGAGAGAGAGAGAGAGAGAGAGAGATAGAGAGATTCAGGGAGCAATTACCTTTTCACATAGGCATTATTATCTTAAGGTATAGAATAATCACTGAAAACCTGCATTTTATGTTTGCTTAGGTCATCATTGTTTAATGTTTATTGGTTTGGTGATCTTAAAATGTTAAGTGTGCCACCAGTTTAAAAAAAAAGTTTTGTAAAAAAATCAGTAAGGGGGTAAAAACATGCTCACAGCATTGTGGGTTCTTGACTGCTTTTGACTATAGACTATTTTGCACATGCCTTACACAATAAAATCATGCTGACATGCTGTGGAGAGAACAATAATTAGACATAGAATTGACCAATGTATTTAGATAAGCAGGATGTAGGCCTATTTATTTGGAAAATGTGCTCATTGTGTTATCTGTAGTAGGCGACTTGTGTAACAATTTGGAAAGATGAACTAGACATTTGAAACATCTACAAAGCTTTTGAAATCGGATGAAACCAATGATATACTGTTTTGAAAAAATGCAAGTTAGTTTCCATGTGGTTTTGTCATCTCAGTTTCAGGAAATGAGCCAAACCAATGTAGAAGAAAAACTGTAATATGCAAGAGCTGGCACCAGACAACTGATTCCAACCTGTAAGAGAATGGATTGTACTCTTAATTGTGAACTGAAATTCATGTTTAAATGAAAACTAGTCAGTTCAAAGTTTTTTTTATTTGAAAAGCAGAAAAAATGCTGTAGGTGGTGAAACTCACATTGTAAGCGACAATGAGAGTGTTTTTCTTTGTACTTTGTCAACATCTTTTGTTTCCACAATTGTTTTTCTTTGTCTCTTACTTTCTTAGTCAAGTAAACAACTGCAACAAAAGCCTACATGAAAAGGACTGATGCAGAAAATGTGTGAGAGCTGAGCACAAATCCCTTATTGTCCATTCGTTTTTAGGGTTTATGCCATTGTTGTTTTGTTTTTTTCAAACAAATATATGCTGCATCGGTGAAAAAATATTCAGGGACCACACAAGCTGTTAGCCGACGTCCTTAACCTCAAACAGAAGAGAAACTAGGAGAGGATTATTAATGAATGGGTCTACCGACCACAGCCCCAGGAGACTAGAGGTCCCAATGGGGCTTGGCCAAATTGCCCTCACACATCCACCCATTGCAATCCCCTTTCCCAAGGGGCACTGTGTGCTAGGTAGCCAGAGATACAAATATCCTCCATGTCCAATGGTAGCATACAGTAGCCTTAGTGAAATATAAACTTTGTGGGGAGTCACCAGTGGTGGTGTTGTGTTTGTCTTGTGGATTAATATCCAGGATAAAAATATTCTGTTACCTCATTACCTCATAGAATGATGAATTTGACACTTCTGTTTTGTTTCCTTCAGTTTGAACAAAGGGTCTGGCTGTGCTGTGGCATTCCTCTTGCAGAGAGATTGCGGGTGTTTGCGAGACAACATCAGAGATGTCAAAAGTAAAAATGAAAAAATAAAAAAAAACACAGTTTCCGTCCAACACAGGTAACTATCTACCTGTGTCTTATGATCAGCCGACTGCACAGGCAGGATCACATTTGCGCTGGGTTCTTGTTAGGTCGTTAGCGTTTTTCAGTAACTCACAACACATTCTATCTCATTAGGTACAGCAGGGTAAATTATGTAGGCCTAACATCAGTTTGTAAAACTACTTTAACTTTTTACACCTCTGGACGACTGAAGGGGGGTTAACAGTAGCACCTCAACTGAGGTGCAGTACAGAAAAGTAGCCACCACGCCCCCCTGTGCAGCGATAAAACAACCCCTGGCTTCGTTACATGCATGGTTCTCCCAGGCTGAAATGTCCGTGAGCTGACGCTATGCTCTTGGACTGTGATTGGTCAATGTGCTTGCAGCAGTTCAGCTAGTCCTTGGCCCTGATAGGTCAGTGGTGTTCTATTCTTCTACCCTACCGCGGAGGTTTGAATAAGGAAAAGGAGAAACACAATGCGGTCGGCAGGAAATCACAGGAGTTGACTTGACAGGCAGAAGAGAAACAGTGTTCTATTTCAGTAGTACAACTCCCAAAAAATCAATTAAAAATATCGGTAACACTTTATCTTAAGGATACATCTATTAGCACTAATACATACAATGTTAATGCCTGCATAACTAATGCATACAATGTGCCTCTATAAGTAACTTGTAAGGCATGTACAAAGCAAAATCAAACATTTGTTAGGCATATATTCACAAATGTGTTGTTCATGCACAATAAGGGATTTATTACCAATTTAACATCAGTAAGGACCTAGTAGGCCTTAGTGTTTGCTTAGTACATGCCTTACAAGTTACTTATGCAGGAATTAACATTGTATGCATTAGTGCTTATAGATGTGTCCCTAAAATAAAGTGTTACCGTAAAAAATGGCTTTTGTTTGGCATTTTAACCACCTGAACTGTAAAACATGAATAAGGAGAGAATCTTGTATGCTATCATTCATGTCTAATTACGCCACAACTTTTTAAATTAGTAGCAAGAAGCATATTGTTAGTGGTAGAATTGCATTTCAGGTGGCTAGTCAACTAGCTTCGAGTTTGTAACTGATATAGCTGGCTACTACACTAGGCCCCAGGTGTAAATGGCCATTCAGGCTGTCTATTGTCTTTTAAAACGGTGTTTGTTTGGCATTAATCTCATGGACTGTAATAGGCCTACTTGACTAAAAAGAAACTGATGTTGTACCATCTAATTAGTATGCCCCAGCTTTTAGAAGTAGGCTACTGGTGGAATATTACGTTTTAGATAGCCAGCTGGCAAGCTTCGTGATTCATTCTAGGGAATGGGCTCAACTGAATGATTTAGTTCACCCCCTGTTGTCACAGAGGTGAATTGACGTCATCGACATCGTTGAATTCTCGGTGGGAAAAAAACACCACGCCCTCTAGTATGTGCCTACATGTCTGGACCCACTCATAATTCCTGTGATGCACAACATTTTGCTTTCAAGTCATATTTTCCATATATTGATAGTGCATATGGGCCAACGACTGTAGAATACACATTTGAAATTATCTCGCGGGCCAGATAAAATGGCTCCCCAGGTCATTTGGCCTGAGTTTGACATCCCTGCACCAGACCCTACTCCGGGCCTCAACTCCAAGATACCTGACTCCTGCATGTTAACCTTTCCGAGTCTTACAGCAGCTGGACCAGGTCTCAGGGGATTCCAGTTCATGGCTCTCTGTGCCCCTGGGCAGGAGTCCTGAAAGGAAAGGGCATACATAAAAGCTGGCAAGAGTGGGAAAAGGAATTCAGTGAGATGCCGGTAAGTACAGAATGCATTGCATTTGCGCAGGGTTTCGAGGACCCCAAAATTGTTATTCTCAGGACTGAGGCTGAAAGCATTGTTACGGGCGGATCGGTTCAAGGTTCAAACAGCCATCACTACTTGGTCTGGAAAAAAAAATCCGAAAGTGGGAGTGGGAGTGTGACTGTGTCGGTCTGCCTCGCTTCTGTGACTGGCTTTCCCTGCAGTATACTGTCTGTTCCACTTTCTTCCTGGGCATACTGTATAAACTCATAGCCCAACCTAGTGATTCATGCATTATGAGATGGGCATTTTTCACCAACAAATTAGCAAGAGTTGTTTCTTTACTTTTTCTTTCGTTCCACAACACATTTTCCAGAATCCCTTGTATTTTTAGAAGTAGAAAATGAAGGCATTTGCTACTTTTGCATTGCACTGAAACATTCATTCCACATTCATCGTAACCGTTGGGAAGAGCAAAGAAATAAGTAAATTGGAAAACAAAAATACATTTGTTAGGTGCAGACTGACAAGAGAGAGTATTATCCGGCTGTGGTTGAAGGAACGCCCCATTTGGGATGCCACAAGACATTTCAGCTAATAGCATGTGTCATGGCGGATCAGAGTGCATTTCTTGGGGTACAAAAGCTTGTTTTTCCTCACATCGCCAACCATCATCAGTCATTCAAACATCAGCCGGCTTGGGCGCTAAGTGAAATTGGCATTTCTAGCCCGATATAGAGGCACCGTGTAATGTATGCACACACTAGGAACAAACACGGTGGGTCCCTTCCCCTCCCCTCCCCTCCCCTCCCCTCCCCTCCCCTCCCCCACTTCCTAAACCAGTGTTTCTCAAACTTTTTCAGACCGAGGACCACTTTGTCCCCCCAAAAAATTATCGGGGACCACCTGTCACCTGAATTGGCAGTTGATGGATGCTAATTTGAAACTGCTAATTTTTATGCAGATCACTTACTTTTTATTCACATTATAAGCTTGTCTTATTGTGTTGAAAACATGAAAATGTTACAAATATAGCCTACTGCTAGCTTATCTTGGGAAAAGTAGAAATCCCCTCGCGGACCACCTGAGCTCTGTCGCGGACCACTAGTGGTCCCCGGACCACACTTTGAGAATCACTGTCCTAAACTCATGCATGCAGTCAGGCCCGCCGACAGGAGGGGGACAAAGGGGTATAGTTGTACCGGACCCAGGGAGATAGGGGCCCCATAAATGGGTCCCCATGACATTGTATGTATTGGGTAGGGGGTCCTTTCAGATGACTTTGTCCTGGGCCTAGGGGAAGCTGTCACCGACCCTGCATGCAGTAGAGGAGAGGAGACTGGCGGGAGGGAGGGAGGGAGGGACTAGCATTTCATCTGGTTTGAGAGACAATCACATCCACCCGAATCTGCCTTTCCACTTCTCTGAAAAGCCGCATGCACAGGGTGCGTGCATGCGGACACACACATACACTCACGCACGCATACACACACACATGTGTGCACACACACACACGCACACACACATTTTCATTCTCTCTCTCTCTCTCTCTCTCTCTCTCTCTCTCTCTCTCTCTCTCACACACACTCTTTCTTTCTTTCTTTCTTTCTTTCTTTCTTTCTTTCTTTCTTTCTTTCTTTCTTTCTTTCTCTCTCTCTCTCTCTCTCTCTCTCTCTCTCTCTCTCTCTCTCTCTCTCTCACACACACACACACACACACACACACATACACACACACACACACACACACACACACACACACACACACAAACACACACACACACACACACACACACACACACACACACACACACACACAGTGAGGGTGCAGAAGAGAAACAGACTCTCACCCACCCACCCACACACTCCCACATTCCCTCTGCCACCCTCTTCTCTTCCCATCTCTCATCAATAAAGATGACTGTCCATCCCCGAGTTATTCAGGCATGGCCAATGTCAGGCCACTGCACTGCACTGCACTACACTACACGGCCACCTCTCCCTCTCCCTCTCCCTCTCCCTCTCCCTCCAGTGGTGTAGTCTACGTAGAACGCAGGTATACGGAGTATACCCACTTCTAAATTTCTGGAATTTCAGTATACCCACTTAAAATTGATTGCTCCATTATTTAGAGTAGGGCAAATATATACAGTATACCCACTTCAAAAAATACTCAAATATACAGTATACCCACTTCAAAAAAGTAGACTACACCACTGTCTCCCTCTCCCTCTCCCTCTCCCTCTCCCTCTCCCTCTCCCTCCCTCTCCCTTTCACTCTCCCTCTCACTCTGCCTCTGCTGCTTCTGCTACCTGCTACACAGGGCTAGACTGGGGGAGAAATAGGGACCCGTGCACTTTTGGCTCAACCCATAGACGCCTAAGGCACCTGCAAAAAAGGGTGCTGAATGCCTGAGCCCTTTTTAAGAAAAGCTGCCCTCAGCCTATAAAAACCCAAATATCTCAACTTCTGAAGCACATAAAAATATGTGCCAAGTTGCATTTAAACGCTTAGACCCTCATCTTTCATTAGAATGTGTTCATTTTAATAAAGTTGTCTCAAATCTCATGAGCCTGAATGTTGCGTAATGCAGCTCCAGGCGCCAGGGCCAATGTTGCGCAACGCAACATCAGGCATCAATAGCCTTAGTCTCATTGCAGGGCCAGCCCCGGGCTGGCCCGGACAAAAGGGGGCTGACGGTGATCTCATCAAAAGGGGGCTAGGTGCTAAAGATGGCCGCCGGGCCAGGTTGTGGGGCTAAGGGCCGCTTTCCCTGGCCCGTCGAATTCGATGGGCCATCCGGGGCCATCAAGCACCGCCGAGGCTCGGAGGCGGGGTCAACCTCTGTGTAATAATGTGGCTGCATGGGGGACTTATCGCTAAATTCTGGGCAAATTATGGTTAAGCATTAGTTTGGGGTGTTTGGCTTTCTTATGGCATAATTTCATGCAACCTTGGCACCTCTGTTTGTGTTTTTAAAGTTATTTAGCCAACATAACTTTTTTGTTGTTATCAGGGCATCATGGGCACCACTACACTTAAACTTGGGATGTCATGTCGGCTTTTTTCTGCTTTTAGCCGCCAACTCTTGTGCCATTATCGTGATTTGGCATGCTTTCCACTGGACACCAATAAAAAGTGTCTCACAAATACTCACACATGACATTTATGTCGGCTTATTTAGCTTTTGCGCTATTATCGCCGAAGGTCTGGTAGGCTATATCGCACGTTTCAGACAGATCGCCAAACACAGTTTGAAATTTACACAAGGGCTTTAATGTCAAATGGATGGAAATAACATGAATGAATAGACAGGTGGCACGCCGCAACGAGGGGGTGTGTCGCTATGTCCGGGGCTCATAATTTTCTATAGCAACTGATGAAGGTGCTATGTCTCCGGGATTTGGTCTCCTTTCACATGGTAACTTATTCAATTACCTGCACATTCATGTCTCGCTATGTCCGGGGCTCATGCTTCTGTGCGCGATTGGGGGGATTAACTGGGCATGTTCGCACGTCTCCTTCTGTTCACTCTCAGTTGTCGAGCTGCTCGTATTTTCATGCGTCTTTGTCTTCTTAACATGCGCTGCGTCCCATACAGCTTCTGAATCGACAACTTTGCCATGTAATAAAACTGTTCTTGAAAGGCAAGCCATTTTCTTTGCAGTTCTTGTCTTTGTCCGTAGGCTACGAGCCAAACGGCGACCTGCTCCAGCAGAGTTTGTTCCATTTTCTTCTCCTTCTTTGTCGTTGTTCTGTTGTTGTCCTTCTGTGATTTGGGGCGAAAGTGGGCTGTGCCCGACTGACGTTTCACAAACAAGGCGTGTACCTGAATGTGCCTGGGGTCGGCTATGAGTCCGATCAGGCAAAAAATGGCCCGGGGCCGGCAGCTCCGACTAATGAGACCAAGGCTAATGAGTTAAAGGGGCCCCTCATAATTAGCGGCGCAGAACTGCCTTACTGGTGGGCCCCACACCCTCGTGGACCCCTATTTTATATATATATATTTCTGAAAATAGGGGCCCACAAGGGTGCAGGGCCCACCGGGAAATGCCCGGTATGCCAGATGGCCTGTCCAGTCCTGGTGTATTAGCAGGAAAGCAGCTTTGCAGAACACCACAGTGACTCAGTCAAATGCACACACAGGGAAATAATAAAGGTAGCCAACATAACACATACTATAGGGTGCGATATTATACCGTATACCTCCAGGCTACTAGGCTGGTCCCAGGTACCGTTTTTTTCAGTTGGTGCTTGTGCTCCATTAGCATGGCACATGTGTTATAGTCTTTGGTTGTTATGTGTATGTCTTATGTCTTACTGAGGGATGCAAAATGAATTTCAGTGAAAACGGACAATAATGTACTATCATTTTTGTATAGGTACAACAGGCATGAATATCCTACACCTTTCGGCGAAATTCAGCGTTTTGAAATCAAAATGGGTCATTTTTGTGAGTCGTCTAGATCCGAGGAGAAAAATATTAGGGGGGTGGGGGGTTGTCAAGCGAGGAGAAAACTGTAGCGCCAACTTACTGTATCATTAAGTAGCGCTCCACCGCAGAAAACTTCACAGTTTCAGAAGAGATTCCAAAAAAAAAAAGATTCCACAACTGACAATGACGTTTGACCAATCGCAGCATTTGTTGCTGTCGGCACAGCCAATAACGTGAACGAGCACAATCTAAGTCCCGCCCTTCATATTTCTCTTTGAAAGCCCAGTTTTGCCGCTTTGGTCTGCGGGGCTGGCGTAGTTGTATCAAATACAGAAATATCTTTCTTTATAGTTCTAGAACATCTCTGATTATAAGCAAATGTCCAAACGATCTGTCACAGATAGTCTACACGTTTCCCAGAGAGGTAGCTATTTGAGATCATGATACTTGTTATGAGATCAAGACGCAAGCATTTCGATGAGAAGTGAGTGGATGTAGTTAGCCACAGTGGGTAAGCTGTTTTTCCTAATAATTTGAAACCGCATTTGCCCTGCCCACGTGAAAAAGTATTTATTCTCAAAAGAGCTCCGTTAATGAACGCTTGGGTAGGCTACGGCACGTTTTCCTGACGGCTATTTTAACGGATCTGTGCGCTACGAAATGGCGAAAGTATCTAGTAGGCACTACGGAGAAGAAGCGCATAGGCTACGCGAGGCATCCAACATCATGCTTGAATCATATGCTGCGGCTTCTTATAGCACGCACGAGAGAGGGAGAGGGAGAAAGAGCGAAGCCTAACTTAGTCAATCGTTTGACACGGGACAAATTGTTATAGGAATCATGCCACGTTTTTTGTAATCCCTTGGTAGCCTACATCTAAATGACATAGGCCTATTAAAAATCTACCGATTTATATTTAGTGGAACACGGTCAAACTGTTTTTTTCACGGTCAAAGTTGGAGCTTTCCTATTATTTTTTTCATAGGGAAACAGATATACTTGGTGAATGTACTACATTTTGAGTAGTTTGGATAAAATGTCAGTAGTTTATCCAAACTGTGACAAAGATTTTTTGTATTAGGCATACTAAGTTGTCTGAAATGATGATTAACTGTTCAAACGAGATCACAACCAGGCAAGCGTTGAGGGGACATTGGATAGTGTTGAGAGGAGGGAGTGCTTACTTGCCATTGGGGGACATTAGTCTATTTTATTTTTAAGGGGGGCATTGGCAGGGTTTTGATGAGGTCAATGGGGTGATGGGAAGCTTATGATGAGGTCAAGGGGGAATTTATTTTTTTTAAAGGCTGAGAACGAAAACCCATTTTATCTATCTATCTATCCTATCTATCCATCTATCCATCTATCTATCTATCTATCTATCTATCTGCCCGCCCCCCTCATCAGACATGACAGCATGACAATCATGAAGTAACGAAGATGGTTGGCAGTTCTTCTTATGTTCACTGTCCCTGGGTCGCTACAATATGCTCAAAATTCATCATTTAAAGACGGTTTTAGCTAAATTTTCTCCCATGGGAGAGCATGCCCCCAGACCCTCCTAGTATGACTCTTATACAACACTATCCCCCAAAAACGCAACTGCACACCACACATGCGCGCGCACCGCTGCAGCACACGCGCCGCCCCGTGCCACCGCGCCACCGCGCCACGCCGCACCTTTCTCACCTTTTTCACCCCTGACCCGTTTTCATGCCTGGTACAAAGACCTGGCTTTAATTATTTGTGCCTATAGGATACATTACATTACATTTATCAGACGCTTTTGACCAAAGTGACTTACAAGGAGGAAATTCAAGCAAGTACAGAGTAAGGGGTCAGCACAGGGTACAGCAGTATACAAGATAGAGAGCAGAAGAATAGTGGAGAACCTATGAGATGTAGGGCTGGTTAGCATCCATGATTAGAGTAAGTAAATAAGCACATTATATTCATTATGAATACATTATATTATACGTTTCTATCTGCTACCCAACCCTACTCCCCACCCCCTCCCTCCGGTTCATGTGATACAATGTCTTGTCTTTACTGCTTATGCTATAAATGAGGTTTTTTATTCTATGCCTTGATGTTGTAATTTTTTGCAATGTGGAGCTATGGAATCTTTTTTTTCCTCATCCCTACCCAATGTTGTATAACACTTTCAGACAGACTTCTGGGGCGCTCCCTCGCGTGTGACCCAGCAGCCTGTGTCTCTGTCTTTCAATGTTTTTATTCATTGACTGATGGAGACTGGAACCGCAAACTGAATTGCCCTTCTGATGGGAGTAATAAAGTTATCTGAATCTGAATCTGAATGTGGTTAGCATCCATGATTAGAGTAAGTAAGTAAGTACATTATACAGTTCTTCATGACACCCCATTTTGCTAATATGGAATGCCAGATTTAATATGGGATGTTTAATATGGCGACACCTTACGCCGGTTCAGAAAGTGCAGAGCTGTGAGTGGGGATCAAGGGGTTGTCATTCAAACTGCCTCTGCACACTATATGACCAATCAAGGTGACCTACTAAACCACACCAATAGTGACGGGAGCGTGTCTATGTTCCCACAGCCCATTGGTCCCACATCACTAAGACTTTTAACATTCATTTTTAGGCCCATTGGTCCCACAGCCAAATGGTCCCACAGCATACTCCAGATGCTCCTTGTTCCCACATTACACAGTTAAAGAGTTTATTGAAATTCAGACCCCATGTTCCATGGCGGGGAGATATGCATGCTATCTTAGTTTACTCGAAAATGTTGGAACATGGAGTTCTGGAACATAGGGCCTATATTTGAATCATTTCTTAAAAATGTGGGAACATGGAGTAGCAGGAATACTGTAAGTTGTGGGACTATTGGGTTGTGGGACCAATGGGCTGTGGGAACATAGAGCTGACCCCACAGTGACCAATCTATCCCAACAATTCTAACAGGATCTTGTATTGTGATTGGAGGGCAGGTTTGCTGTCTGTCTGACTTCCAATGATGCAGTACTAGTCCAACTGACAAGTCAAAAAGAACATTCTGCTGATATGCTGAATCTAATTTACTAGAATACTAGCCTGATTATCATCGACTCTTCCAGACAGGGGGTGCATTCCAATATGCAGACTTCCATCCTTCACTTGTGCTTGTGGCCTCTTTTTTTTGCTGGCGCCCCACTTCGGTGGAGAAAACAATACATTTTCCCCGCTGTCAGTCTGTAGCCACAACAATTTTTGGGGGACTATTTTTCATTCACCATTGCAAATGAGAAAATAACATTACAATTTCCGATTTCTCTGGAGCTCAGAAACAATATTTGTTTTGCTCCTGGCCTGACTAGAGGCAACGCTGAAGGTGTTGCGTAACTAGGAGGACACAGCCTGGCCACAAGACTGCTGCTTTTCCTTAGAAGGCACCTCTTTTTTAAAGGACACTTTGGTGGTAGGTATAAGTACATAATTGTTCTGCAAAAAAGGCACTACGTAAGGGTACAGGTCTTTTCGTCGAATGGATTCTTGAGAGGGGACCATTCGAACAAAACGTTGGACCATTCGTATAAGGCAGGGGATCTTTCGTCGAGGACGTTCCGTCTACCGCAAAAGCCTACGAAAGGTCCTTAAAATTGAACTAAAGATCCTTAGGTTTCAACTAAACGTCCCTTCAGCCTGCCTATATTAGAAATGTAAATCAGCTTTTTTAATGCTCATTTTAACGGGTTTTCTTCAGCCTGCCTATATTAGAAATGTAAATCAGCTTTTTTAATGCTCATTTTAAGGGTTTTGTTTATTTAAATAGCCTATGTAAATCAGCTGTTCTTTATCTATAAATAAAATGTACTTACTCATTTTAACTGGCAGGGCTATGTTGTTGGTTTTTTAACGTTTACGTCGTTACATTTTTTGACAATTTACGTTTACGCCCTTACATTTTTTGACAATTATCTAGACAATATTTGAGAAGCTTTTTTTTTCACGTCGTTACATTTTTTGACAATTTACATTTACGCCCTTACATTTTTTGACAATTATCTAGACAATATTTGAGAAGCTTTTTTTTCACTTTTACGCCGTTACTTTACTCCCATCTGCGGGCAGAGAGGCGGGACCAAGCACAGCCTGCTCGCTTTGAATCAAAGCAGTGCGGTTTAATGTGTCTAGAAGTAGGCTATTGACCCTTGTGCTCGCTTTGAATCAGAGCAGCGCGCGTCTAGGCTATAGACTAGTGCATCTAGAAGTAGGCTATTGACCATTGAGCACATTGTCATGCAGCGAGTTTTCTGACTTTCCGGTAACTTTTTAGATGCGAAGCACCAGCAACAAGAGAAAGCTGTCTCCCGACACTTTGATGTTTCTGATTCTGAATGACAACAAATAGTTCCATGAGCCAGAAAACAATATAGGTCCTAACAGTGTTGAAAACATTACAGAACCCCTGTGTTAAGCCCATGGCTACAGTAGAGAGAGAGAGAGAGAGAGAGAGAGAGAGAGAGAAGTTAAATCGCTACGTTAACACTGCACAGGAAGGTGTTCTCTCTCCGCCGCGTCTTTGCATGAACAAATGAAATGGTAATTGAATAATAGTTTGCCAGTATTGCAGGGTGTATTAAACCCAGTGTACGTTGGGGTGCAAGGGAGAGCAAGGAAGAGAGCAGCATCTGTGATTAACCGCTTCGAAATGTGTGCGTAAAACCTGCTGTTAACCAGTGGATTTTGTGAAGCTTGAAGTGTACCACATAAAAAAAAGCTTTGTTTGATTTCGTGTTTGTATTTTACTTTGACGTTGCCTATAGTCCTCAGTTTATGGGTATTTTCAGTTGACCCCCTACACGTTTTCTTTCTGTCATGTAGGGTATTGTAAATAAATCGACCGTATTTTTTATCATTTTGATTTCGGACTTAATTTAGCCCTTCAATCACCCCTCTCCAATTGCAAACTTTACCCTGATAGAAGAGCATTCGCTACCCTGCACTACTCGTTAAGCACTTATTGTCTGACTGATTTTGGCTGCTGCGAATAAGGTAGGTCTATCTTATAAAAAAAAAGGGTCTGTCACCGTTTTGGCTGAAGGTTGACACCACGAACCAGATGACAATTGCAGTCTTGCCGCGGGTCTTGAACAGTGCGCTCTCTTTCCGATTCAGATTGCTTCTTCTGAGAAGGCAACTGGCTACCGCAGGAGAGGGGAAAGGTGGCAATATTATCCACAAGCTTGTTGGATAAATTGTGTTTAGCCTATCGCAGATGAGGTTCTGGAATATTTTGTAGTGCATGGGACATTGACAAGGAAAGGTAGCTATGATATCCTCGTGAATAGGTCTTCGACTTTTCAAAATGCCTCCTGCTCGCTTTGAATCAAAGCAGTGCGGTTTAATGTGTCTAGAAGTAGGCTATTGACCCTTGTGCTCGCTTTGAATCAGAGCATCGCGCGTCTAGTAGACAGGTCATCAGCTGGGAAAATTAGGCCTTTTGTCCTACCGCACTTTTCTCTGTGGATTACTGACCAGAAGCCCTATTGGAAGAAATTTAAACATGGGGCCACGTCAATTTTTGCTCAGAATTCAATATGGCCGCCATTTTCCAAAATGACTTGTTTTCATGCATTATTACATTGTACTATAAGGTGATATTCATGAACGATGAACTATTTTCAGCACTATTCTGTCCTAATTCCTTACATACATGATTACAAAGGTTGACTAAACTAACAGAAATGAAAATAAAGTTGGCCACCTTGCAAAATCCAAAGGAAAGTGCTGAAAATAATGATTGAAATGCACATACAGAGTCTATGGCTGCGAAAATTAGGCCTATTGTCCTGTCAGGGTTTTCACAGTGGATTACAAACCAGAAGGCCTATTGAAAAAGATTCACCAGCTGGTTGCCATCTCAAATGTGCTCCAAAATTCAAAATGTTCTCTATTTTTCAGAATGGCAGACTTTCTCAATGGAGACTTTTCTCAATACTATAAGACCATAATTATCAATAAAGATAACCTATTTTCAGTTAAATCTCCTATCTACAGACGTGAGTACAAAGGTTGGCAACAGAAAGAGACAATATCCTAAGGATTGTTGTCAGAAAATGATTGAATCACACATACACAGTTGACTGCTGAAAGCTGAAAAGGCTATTGATCTACCCAACTTTTCACATTAGATTTCTGACCAAAAGTTTTTCAGGCCTACATTTTTTTTGCATAAAGCATGGGTGAGTGTGCGTGCGTGTGTGCGCGTGCGTATCCCCCGCTCATCTTTCCCCTGCTCTACAGTGTCTTTCCCACACACACTATTCTGCCTCCTCCACCCCCTCACTCATCCACCCCCCCCACACACACACACACTATTCTGCCCCCCAACCCCCTCACTCATCCTTCCCATGCTACTCTGCCCCTCCACCCCTCACTCACCCCCCACTATTCTGCCCCCCACGCTCAACCCCCCTGACTCATTCTTCCTCCACCCCCCCACAAATACTCGTCCACCCCCCACCCAATGTGAAAAATTTGGCAGGTCACCCCCCCCCCCACTCAACTTACCCCCCCCCACACACACACACACACATTATTCTGCCTCCCCGAACCCCCCACATCCCCCCACCACACTATTCTGCCCCCCCACCTCCTAATTCAACCCCGACTCATTCCCCCCCAGCCCCACTCTGCCCCCCTACCCCCACTCATCCCCTCATTCATCCCCCCGCTTCTCCACATCATTCGGTCCTCCCTACCCCCCCCACCTTAGCCCCCCCCCCACCCCCCCTCCCAACCCCAACACACACACACCCTGTCTACTGTGTCTATGTCAGTGTATGTAAAGAAGCACACTGGCCACACACACTTGAGAAAAGCTCACTCAGGCACACGTAGACACACATACAAACGCACGCACGCACACACACACACACACACAAGCCCGCACACACACACACACTCAAGCACAAGCGCACACACACAAGCGCACACACACACACACACACACACACACACACACACACACACACACACACACACACACACACACACACACACACACACACACACACACACACACACACACGCAGTTTGGCAGGACAATATGCCTTTTTTCAGCAGTCCACTGTGTTTGTGAAATTCAATCATTTGACAACATTCCTTTGGATATTTCAAAGTGGAAAGATACAGGGGGTGGACAAAATAACTGAGACACCTTTCATTTTAGTGTTGGAAGTTTAATGGCTCAAGTGGACCAGCCTGTTGGCCAATCTTCATTAATGGCACATTGCACCAGTAAAGTGAAGTGTGAAGGTTCAATTAGCAGGGTAAGAGCACAGTTTTGCTCAAAATTTTGCAATGCACATTATGGGTGACATGTCAGAGTTCAAAAAGGAGAAATTCTGTGTAGCTGTTGCATCTTTGACCGAGACAGCAAGTGATGTATTGTGATGTATCAAGAGCCACAGTATCCAAGGTGATGTCTGCATACCACCAATAAGGATGAACCACATCCAACAGGATTAACTGTGGACGCAAGAGGAACTAAATGACACTAAAATGACAGGTGTCTCAGTTATTTTGTCCACCCCCTGTATATATATTCATGCCTTTTTCTAGACAAACTTTATACTCACGTCTGTAAGGAGATAGGACAATTTAACTGAGAAATAGGTCATCTTTATTGGTAATTATGGCCATACAGTATTGAGAAAAATGTGTGAAAGTCTGCCATTCTGAAAAACAGAGAACATTTTGAATTTTGTAGCACATAGATGGCCCCAAGTTTTCATCTTTTTCAATAGGCCTTCTGGTCTGTAATCCACTGTGAAAACCCTGAATAGGCCTAGGAATAGGAATAGGCCTAATTTTCGCAGCCATCGACTCTGTATGTGCATTTCAATCATTATTTTCAGCACTTTCCTTTGGATTTTGCAAGGTGGCCAACTTTATTTTCATTTCTGTTAGTTTAGTCAACCTTTGTAATCATGTATGTAAGGAATTAGGACAGAATAGTGCTGAAAATAGTTCATCGTTCATGAATATCACCTTATAGTACAATGTAATAATGCATGAAAACAAGTCATTTTGGAAAATGGCGGCCATATTGAATTCTGAGCAAAAATTGACGTGGCCCCATGTTTAAATTTCTTCCAATAGGGCTTCTGGTCAGTAATCCACAGAGAAAAGTGCGGTAGGACGAAAGGCCTAATTTTCCCAGCTGATGACCTGTCTATAGGCTATAGACTAATAGTGCATCTAGAAGTAGGCTATTGACCATTGAGCACATTAATCATGCAGCGAGTTTTCTGACTTTCCGGTAACTTTTTAGATGCGAAGCACCAGCAACAAAAGAAAGCTGTCTCCCGACACTTAGATGTTTCTGATTCTGAATGACAACAAATAGTTCCATGAGCCAGAAAACAATATAGGTCCTAACAGTGTTGAAAACATTACAGAACCCCTGTGTTAAGCCCATGGCTACAGTAGAGAGAGAGAGAGAGAGAGAGAGAGAGAGAGAGAGAGAGAGACGTTAAATCGCTACGTTAACACTGCACAGGAGCGCGTTCTCTCTACGAAGCGTCTTTGCATGAACAAATGAAATGGTAATTGAATAATAGTTTGCCAGTATTGCAGGGTGTATTAAACCCAGTGTACGTTGGGGTGCAAGGGAGAGCAAGGAAGAGAGCAGCATCTGTGATTAACCGCTTCGAAATGTGTGCGTAAAACCTGCTGTTAACCAGTGGGTTTTGTGAAGCTTGAAGTGTACCGCATTAAAAAAAAGCTTTCGCAGATGAGGTTCTGGAATATTTTGTAGTGCATGGGACATTGACAAGGAAAGGAAGCTATGATATCCTCGTGAATAGGTCTTCGACTTTTCAAAATGCCTCCTCTCAACATTCAACATGTAAATGGGTTATTCTGTAGTCCAACGCTATCCTGGCAGGAGAATCATTCGTTACAAATACTGCATACACACTCAGCAATTGTGTCTGTTGGTTTTTGTCCTCCAGGTCTTCATAAAATCATCTACCACCGCTGTGATAATTTGACTACACACCGCTGAACAGTTAACAGTTTTTTAGGCTACTGTATTGACAATTGCAGTCATGCCGCTTGTCTTGAACTGTCTCTTCCCGTTCCATATCGTGACAGCCAGATGAGAAGCGCAAAGGTGGGGGCTATCCGCGATCGCGGAGGAAAGGTGTCAATATCCATAGCCTAACCCTTGAACTGTGGAGCAATTACATATTGTTTACGTTCTTGAATACTTGGAATTAGCATGGAATTAATTTTCCATTAATAAGGAAACGTGAAAGATTTATCTTCAATCCTCCCAGATAATGTTTTTGTCATAGGCCTAATGTTAATGCCCTCCCCAACACATATCCCCAGTACAATATTGCGACACACGCTTGGCACAATGATAGGCCTACTAAATGAGTTCAATGTTCTTGCAACACTTTTCCCAAGAAAAGTCAGTTTTCATTTCGAGATTCCAGAGCAAATCAGCTGGTACTGCGCTGCTCGCTTGCTGGTCAATAAACGTTGAACTGAACCGTGTTGTGTGCGTGTGTGGCTATGTGTGTACCATCGTATGTCCATGATCGTCCGTGCTCTTATCATGCAAATGACATGTCATGCAGGCAAGGGCGTCCGTTTGATTTCAAAAGTGCTGGCCCGGACAATTACCATAAACCCGAGTAAGGTTTGAAAAGTGCTGGGTACAAGATAAGGCTCCTTCCGATTTGAGGTTTCATGATAAATAGCCTAATACGCATTGGCGTATTGACGCATAATGTGGCCATGTTAAAAATTAAAAGCCATCTGCGCTGTCTTGTTTATTTCTGATATCCTGCGCTGAAGTCATCTTTATCATACATATTATTAATGCAACGGTAACTGAGTGGTTAACCCATCATAACTACATGTAGCCTTGCATAATGGTGCTCGTCAGTTTGTTGTCATAACTTCGCTCTGTCCCTTTTGATTTCCTCAAGCAATTCATCCCTTTTGTCATTGTCCCTGTTTTACTGTTAGTCTTATGGACCTAGGGCGTATCGATCACCATTATTTGCCTGAAACCTGCAAACTAAACACTGCATGCGCGCAGCCACACAGAGCATTCTCTGTGTCAAAGGAACCCTTTCTCCGCGCCTGTGCGGCATTCTCCTTATCGCTCCTAGAATGGCAATACATGTTGGCAGACTTTATTTTGCATAATTCATGATTATCTGGATATATTTGGCTAGGTTACTCAGCAAAGAACATCATTAACGTTAGTGAGGTAACTTTTGGCGTGCTGATACAAACACCAACGGTGAATCACGACGCAGGCCCTACTTCCCCAACCATAGCCTACTGAAAAGGTCCATAGCCATTGTGTTCAACGCCCTTTGATAGGCTCTGCCTGTATCAGGGTCGATAGGCTAATGATGATGGTCAGGGCGCACATCAGTGTTTGGGTTGTCTATGCTTTTTTCTGGAATACTGTGCCGATTAGATAGAAATGATCATGTTATGAACCCGAGTTTAGTAGATATCGCGCGGTGAACGAGGCAGCCTGCAAACAGTTTGAAGCGCAATGTGGCTGTAACAAGTTAGAAAGTAGCCAAACCATGTTGCTTGTTAACCTGTTTAAATTATGAGCGTTCCACGAACTATCTTTCTTTGCGCACGCTATAAACTATGGTTAACTATGTATGCTTTATAATGTTGGTAAAGGCGGGATAAGCGGGATAATGTATTTTCCACACGTGACTACGGAAAATAAATTTCCCTTCAGAGAAAACAACACTCCGCCTTCGGCGTCGGGGGTGTTATTCGCCCCGTAGGGAAACATTTTCTTATAGTCATGTGTGGACAATACATTATCCCTTAGGCCTACCTTTAAATTGATGTCGTACATTTTAAAACATTTCGTTGATATTGTAGTGGTGCAAACGACTGTAGTTATGAGATGGGCGCCAGCCAGGCAGCAAGACTGCCGTTACCTTTCCAAAAATGAATACAAATCAGTGACCAACACATTAGAAATAATTCATATCAACACAACGAATATCTTTTCTTACGTTTAGTAGTGCACTTTTGCAAAACCCTCTCAATTTGGAACAGCTCACATCAATGTCTGGCTTTAGCGATTCTTGCGAATGGTGATCTTCTCGGCGCACACTTCATGGTTCCCTCTCTCTTGCTCTCTCGGCTTGTTGCTTCCTGACAGTCTCACCCGCCATTTGAAATGAACTCCATTTTATAGGCTGCACGTGTAGTTCACAGGGGGTAACGCTGTTATCTCACTCCGGAGGAGGCAGAGGCAGTCCGTTACAATATAGTATATATAAAATAGGCTATGAAATAGGCATAATGATTAAAAGCAGCCTGAACTAAAATTAATAATTAATTTTAAAAAATAGAGACGCACACACTTTCTACATGGTTCCATTTTTGTTTTCATTGCATTGTGGTGGTAGGCACACAAGTTTGATAAAATATAAAAAATAATAGGCTAATAAAATAGGCAGACTAAACTAAACATCTGCCCAGTTACACGAAAGGTCTGCATGGATTGAACGTAACGTCCTTAGGTCTTCTACGAAAAATCCTCAGGTACTGCATGAAACGCCCCATGCCTTCTACGAATGGTCCAACGTTTTGTTCGAATGGTCCCCTCTCAACAATTCATTAGACGAATCGTCTCGAATTCCTACGTAAGTACGTAGTAGCTGTGCCCACTCATGTACACAGTGGTGCTTCCACTCTCTCTGAGTGGTGGTGTACTGTTGCTCGGGTCTTACCATCATTCTCTTTCTGTGAAGTCTCCATTATGTCTCTCAGCGCAAGTAAATCTCCTCGAGGGCCAAATATTCTATTAGTCGTCTGTGTTATGGCCATCATTGGTATTAAATGTTGCCCCTTACCCTGCTACACACGGAGATCAATCAGTGTGTATATTCGGTAATGCCACCTAACGTGTGCCATTGTGCTTTCAGGAATGCATTAGTGTGAATGGTGTGAAATTCCACACCCCGCCACTAATGCCAAATAAGATATGCTAGCTTACTTACTGACACGCTAAGGTACAATGAAATGCATCAGTTGGCAGCTGGACTCGATTGCATACACAACATTTGTGAGTGAGGATGTAACACGAAAAATGATTTTATTTTGTTATTACTATTATTATAAATCGAGCAACCTGCGATAGTTCTGGCAGACCACATAGTCAACGCGTCCTTTGCCTGACGCTGACCCAACCCATACAGCTCTCCACAAATCAACTGCGCTTTGGTCAATCAGCTGCTGCTTACAATTGGACACTGGCATTTGCAGTGCTTCATTTAAACTACCGACTTTGTTTTGCTGTCACTGCTCTTTTGCTCCCTGCTTTGCATCCACCACCTCCCCTGCTCCACCAGACTAATCAATGCCAAACAATGTCTTGTCATTGTTGCTTGCTCCGTTCTAGGGGATATGTTGCCTTTCCAGCTAAATGGAAGGCACTCCACCTGAGAACGCTGCTGTTCCCTGTCTTGGCTTCCATGGAACTCATGGAGAAGCTGGAACTTCCTCATAACAGAGCCATACCGCCAAACACAAATTGCCTGCATTCAGAAATAAAGTTTCTGAATTGTATCTGTGTTTCTCGTCACTGGTTCTGGCAGAATTCTTCTTCTTCTTCTTCTTCTTCTTCTTCTTCTTCTTCTTCTTCTTCTTCTTCTTCTTCTTCTTCTTCTTCTTAAATATATTTTGTTCCTACCCTGTCTCATGTAACTTTCTCTACAGTCTTCATCTCCATGATAGACAGACAGACAGACAGGCAGACAGACTGATAGATGCATGTGTTGCCCTGGGCTGCACCTGAGAAGCTCTCTGTGAATTTTTAGACCTGTCATGCAGGGCCATCAGCTCCAGCAGAGCCCGAGCTGGAGAAAAAAAAATCATTAAGTTATGTGAAACATTTGAAGATACACAAGCTGTCAATACCGCACTCGGCTGGCTGAAGGCCTGTCATTGGATAAGTGCTCAGGGATGGCCAGCATTCTGACACCTTCATGTAACTTTCTCTCTCTCTCTCTGTCTCTCTCTCTCTCTCTCTCTCTCGCTCTGTCACACACACACACACACACACACACACACACACACACACACACACACACACACACACACACACACACACACACACACACACACACACACACACACACACACACACACACACACACACACACACAGTGGGAAATTAATATGAACCTGCCCTGAAGCCCTTTCAATATAGGCCTACTGTATATTTTTAGGAATGTTACAAAAATATGAACGTGGATAATATTTGCAAATGCATTAGCTGATATAATGGTACGACAACTGCTCAGTGTGTCAGAGAATATACAGTATTATCAAAAAAATACATAAATAAAACAAGAATGTCTCCTTCAAATTTAAATGAGGCGGTTATTGTAAGGATCCTGGCCAGGAGATTAAAATCATTTCATTACCATATTAGACATATTTGCTGCACTTTCACACTTATCCACCTCAAAGCTAACAAGGCAAACTGTAAACAAAACAAACTCAGCTGATCACCCTCACCGCCACGTACACTGTGTATACGGAAAGACAACAACCTATAGTCTTTTGCCCACTGCAGTCTACAGCAGTGTTTCCCAACCTTTTTTGTCTTGTGTACCCCCAAGCCTTTTCGTTGTGCCATGAGTACCCCCTAAGTCAAGTTCTATATCGCTTTCTCTATCCCAATGTAACTAAGCTCCATATATTTGTTAAAATTACATATGTCCAAGTACCCCCTGCAGTGTGCTTGCGTACCCCTAGTGGTACACGTACCCCTGGTTGGGAAACACTGGTCTACAGTATCTACTCCAGCCTCTACAACTGAAGCCATGCGCACAGTTCCATAATACCTCTATAATTATCGCAGCAGTGTTTATCGGAGCAGTGTTTAGTGTTTATCGGAGCAGTGTTTATCGGAGCAGTGTTTAGTGTTTATCGGAGCAGTGTTTATCGGAGCAGTGTTTAGTGTTTATCGGAGCAGTGTTTATCGGAGCAGTGTTTAGTGTTTATCAGAGCAGTGTTTATCGGAGCAGTGTTTATCGGAGCAGTGTTTATCACAGCAGTGTTTATCGGAGCAGTGTTTATCGGAGCAGTGTTTAGTGTTTATCGTGTCGCTCCTGTACAGGCTCTGGGTGATTTGCTCTTATCTGTTGATCTATAAAATCGAGTCACACACTGACTGAAGACTGAAAATGGAAGACAAAAAAAAGAAAGAAAAGAAGAGAGAAAGAAAGAACACCTTCGCACAAGGTTGTGGTGGCCATGGTCTTCTTCATCTACCTTTTCCGCTCCAGGCCCCCCCCCTCTCTCTCTCTCTCTCTCTCTCTCTCTCTCTCTCTCAAAGCACTATCTGCTGGCCTTGGGTTCGACAACCTTCATTTCCTGCTCCTCCACCAGGGGTGGTTTCCGTGGAGATGCTCCTGTCAGACCCTGGGGTCCCAGAGGGGGCCCCTTCCACATCCTCAAGGCTGCATCACCGGGCGCTAACCTGGTCAACATCTCAGACATGCGTGTCAGAGTCTGTGTGGCACATTTGGATGAGCCTGACACCATTTGACATCATCAGTATCTCATTACAATAATGAAGGGGGAAACTGAGAGCGTGCGGCCGGTGGGGGGAGGCACAGGAGACGGCGGGGAGGGAGGGAGACAATGGCGGCCGGTGGAGTGGAGTGGAGGGAGGATGGTGTGTTCTTGCTCTTGGATATTGAGTATGACAAGGCCCTATTTTTTGGTCGGGTGAAGGGGGGGGGGGGGGGGGGATGTGTTTCGGGGGGTCTGAGGATATGGGGTTGTGTATTACCAATGACTTACCTGCAGTCTGTGAGTTCATGGCCTTCATTTTCAGCTCTGAGTGCCCCCGAGGGCCATCTGCTGTTCCGTGGTGAGATACACTACGCCGGCCTCGCTAAGAGAGAGCTCGACCTCTCATCAAGGGCTTCTTGCAGACTGCAGATTGCTATGGCCTGTTATTCCATCCAACCGCATATTTTAGATTGGAATTCAAGTGCACTGCTATTTCTGGTTTCCAGGAGGAAAAAAAATCAGACGCTTTGAGACGTGGTGTTGTGCCCAGATAACACATCTATAATTGGAAGCCCAAGATATTGTAATCGGACAATTATAGATTACAGGCAGTAATACAATTTGTTTAATGAAGGTACAATGTCCATCAAGTCTATATTTCTAACATTTCGTGAAAAGGATTTAATTTTCCTAGTCACGTTCCATACCAACTTTGAGCCAAGGGTGTTTTTTTCCCGTTCATTTTGTGCAGCCCTTTTTACACAGCCCAAAGCTTACCAAGCACTGTACCTCTGTGGGTTCACTGACTGCACCTCCATTTTCTGCCTGGAGTTGCCTGACTTTGGCCAAAGAGTGCGTTGCAATATGCGACCTTGCCTCCTCCACTTGCACTTGCCTCCTCGTCCCGCCTCCTGGCCCCTCCTCCGTGGAGAAAACAATAAAGTTTCCCACCTGTCAGCCTAGCCACAACAACTTTTGAGGGACTGTTTTTCATTCACCATCCCAATTGCAAATGAGAAAAAGACTCTACAATTAAACTTTTGCAAGATATTGAAATATAATGCTGTTGGCAGTGATGTCATCATGACATATTACTTCCTGGTACGAGGAGAGAAGCAAGTGGAGGAGGCAAGTGGAGGAGGCAAGGTTGCATGTTGCAATGCACTCAAAGAGTGTAGATTAGAGTAAGATACTTCAAGCATGTGTATTTCCTGGATCCATGTGATGTCATGTGAATGCCCCGGGCCTTTAGGAGACCTACTGTAAGGAGACCTTTGGAGGCTTTAGGTTGATAACAAATGGAGTTCCTTTGGCACTGTAGATGGTGGTAGCGCACATCTTATGCAAGTCATCACCAAATGCCACAGATTCAGAAGAAGAAGGAGGGGACGCCACGTTAGGAGACCAAACTTGAGTATTGGCATACTTTGCATTGGGTGAGCAGAGTTTGAATCATCTATCTCTAATCTCTCTTTGCTTTGGCCTTTAGCAACCCCAGCTGCAGGCTACTCTCTGCCAGGGCCTCACAACTTTTTTGCTCACCACCGTCTGCTGGTGGTCTTCCCCAAGACACAATAACTATTCATCCTTTCTACTACTAATATTTTTTTTATCAGTTGTTTTTCTTTACCACAATACTGTATGGTACGTCTAAGCACAGAAGATGAAGTCTTAAATCAGACTTCTAGCCCAAAGGTTGCTGGTTCGGCTCCCGACCCGCCAGGTTGGTGGGGGGAGTAATTAACCAGTGCTCTCGCCCATCCTCCTCCATGACTGAGGTACCCTGAGCATGGTAGCGTCCCGCCGCACTGCTCTCTTTCGGGTGCCATTGGGGGCTGCCTCCTTGCATGGGTGAGGCATAAATGCAATTTTGTTGTGTGCAGAGTAGTGATGTGTCACATGACAATGGGAACAGTTTAACTCCATGATAAGGACCAGCAGGTGATAAAATGGCGGGCTTTTGGTCAAGACCTGTCACACTGTAAGCACTACAGAAAGGAAAACATTGCAAAACATGACAAGGAAGACACCCACCATTTAAGCTGGTGAAATCATGTCCAAGATAGGAATTAACACTGTTTTTTATAATAAATCATCTCATCGGTTAATGCAAGTGTTGTCTTTTGCTTTGCTTTTAGTCTTCCTCGACATTTGCTGCCTTATATTGTCCCCGTCCCAACTCTTTTGAGACGTGTTGTTTTTACATATTCATGAATATCCCCCAAAACAATAATTTTGGTCAGTTTTGATGTCTGATATGTTTTCTTTGTGTCGTTTTCCATCTAATGTAAGAATCAGACATTTTGAAAAATTGCAGTATTTTGTTATTATTCACAATTTACCTTGTGTCCCAACTTCTATGGAGTTGGGGTTTGTAGAACGTCAAAAACAGGTCGGTGTATGTCATAAGAATATGTATGTATGCACAGAATATAAAAAGTTATCATTGCTTTGATTTGACAAATTAATCAAACTACAAAACCACTGGTTTGCATACTGCAGGAAAACCATATGTAGGCTACTGTCTCATTTAAACATATGCATTAGTTACAAACAAGATGCATTTAGTTTACATGTCTGCATTCTCACAGGAGTCCTTTTTCAGATACTCCACAATAGCTTGCACACTAGCAAAGCCATGGAAATCTCTGTCCGCTGTGTTTTCACAACCAATATATTTTGCTCATTTAGAGCAGAAGTGGCACGAGCATGAGGTGAGTTTTGAAAGTTACTGGAAGCTTGCTGTGAAATCCATGGAGGAGGATTCTTCACACTAAATTAGAGATGCACCGGATCCTGATTTTTAGGATCTTGCCGGATACCGGATCCACTGCTTAAGATCCTGCCGGATCCGGAACCGGATAACGGATCCTACGAAAGGGTTGAAACACATAGCCTACTTGCACACGTGGGTCCTTTTTATTACGTCGGCGCAAACTATTTTTAAGACTCATTGGCTTACTGCCACACTGCCTTCAACGGCCGCTTCCAAAGGGCTTTCACTCCATGCAGCGATTGGGGTTGTGAAAGACTGACTGAAAAGCCTAGGCTACGTAAAAAGTAGAGATCCTGATTTTTAGGTAGGCTAACTGCCGGATACCGGATCCACTGCTTAAGATCCTGCCGGATCCGGATAGTCTGAAAAACCCTATTATCCTGCCGGATCCGGAACCGGATCTTGGATCCTGTACATCTCTACACTAAATGCTAATGAGCTTTTTTCACAAGTTGATACGGGTGTTGTGCAGTGCATACAGTCATTTTCATCATCCTCTACAGAAGGGATTCCCAAACTTATTCAGCGGGGACCCCCTTTTGCCCCCCCATTTTCAACATTAAAATGATATTCCCAAAATTGTTTCAGTGCTTCATCGGGTTGCTACAGGGTGACTGACTGGCACTTCTTCAATCACTTTGTGCTCCTCTATCAGCTGCAAAGACAGGTAGCCTACGGCAGGGGTTCCCCAAACTTTACTATGGCGAGGCCCCCCATATACCGTTAGATTCAAGCCGAAGCCCCCCATACCCCAAACTTTACTATGGCGAGGCCCCCCATATACCGTTAGATTAAAGCCGAAGCCCCCCATACCCCAAACTTTACTATGGCGAGGCCCCCCATATACCGTTAGATTCAAGCCGAAGCCCCCCATACCCCAAACTTTACTATGGCGAGGCCCCCCATATACCGTTAGATTCAAGCCGAAGCCCCCCATACCCCAAACTTTACTATGGCGAGGCCCCCCATATACCGTTAGATTCAAGCCGAAGCCCCCATACCCCAAACTTTACTATGGCGAGGCCCCCCATATACCGTTAGATTCAAGCCGAAGCCCCCCATACCCCAAACTTTACTATGGCGAGGCCCCCCATATACCGTTAGATTCAAGCCGAAGCCCCCCATACCCCAAACTTTACTATGGCGAGGCCCCCCATATACCGTTAGATTCAAGCCGAAGCCCCCCATACACCCCCCCCCCCCCCCCCCCCGACACGGGCCATGCCACACTACTTTTTCCGTGCTCCCGCTTTGAATAGAGTTGGTGCATTCCTAAACCCATTCAAGTACTGAAGAAAACATCACACCTATAAACACTGTAAAGAAGAAAAGGATAACACAGTCGATGTCCTCCATCATTCTACCCTTTTCATTTAGTCTAATTCTCCTACAGGCCTATAGTCTAGGTGTGTGAGGCAATGCCCGACCGGCATTGTTTGGCTCGTCTTTGGTTTATTATGGTTTAGTTTAGTTATTCAATTTATTCAATTATACCTTTCCTGCCAACCTGCCGGGGCCCCCCTGGTATCCCCTCGTGGCACCCCAGGGTTCCCCGTCCATCACTTTGGAAACCGTTGGCTGACCTACAGTATGTCTTTCAAATCTGGGTGTAAATCAAACATTCCTTTCAAGATTTATAATTTGTAATACAATATTGATGCAAGGAACAGATTCAACTGTGAACTTTTTGAGCTGTTATCCAGGATACCATTGATTTGTGTATAAAGGTTTTGCTCTTTACCCTAGATACAGTATATTTAGACTGTACCTGTAACATGAGGCATCTTTGCACACACTCTCTCAGTTTTCTGGCTGGGCTCCAAACGTCAGCATCCTAACCATGCTCTGTTGTTGTTGGCCTTTGTCACTGAGGTAGATCAGTTCGAGGGCCTTGGCTGAAGTTTTTATGGAGCAATTTAAATTTTAAGACACACAGAAGTTTATTTCACGGCCCCGTACACAAGGTTAATGAAATGATTTCATGTAAAACAAATTTTAATTAATCGCCAAACATATATAAATCAATCGGCAGGAAATAAATACAATAATTAATTTCCTTTAAACAGTTGCAGCACGGCATTAGGTACTGTAAATATGCAACTGCAACCGGTTGAGTCATATTTCTTAGTTCTAAACAAGGTAAAGAGCTGGCCTATTTTCCATTTGCAGCACAGAATAAAAACAAGGTGATTAGCACAATATTTGGCCCAACCTGATATTGAAGAGAAAGAGATACCTAGAGTCCATTAACCATTATGACTGATTTCATAAAATGTAGACTGACTAGCATAGTGGTGAAAGACAAGACAGACCGAAGGACAGCTGCCTGCACATTATTCAATGGTTATAAAGAATACATAGGCTACATTACTCTATAACGATGACTTACCTGTATGTGGCTTTTTTTCTTATCACTGCTGATATTGATATAGTACACCAAAAAAATGTCACGGTATAGACACGATGTACACTGTAGAGCATATTTTCTCCATCTGGTTTCATCTTTTTATTTTTTCCATCTGCCAAACTACAGCAGAGTTCTATTTTTGAGTCTTGCCTGTCATGTGTGCCACTCTGCTGCTCCTCCATCATAGGGTTACAGTTCATGTTTTGTTGCCCCTCCTGCAACACTGCACAGGTGTACAGTAGTCTATACTTTCTGTTGCTTTTCTTGCCACGCTACACGATTTAGCTAATCTTATCTCCCCAAATGCTCGCAGTTCACTGGCCTTATCCGAAGTGACACAAACCCCATGGCTGCTTTCAGACGCTGTTTGCTTGCTTATGGAACTTCCTATCAAATGGGCAGTCATGGGTAAGCCGTTAGGGCTTCAGATTTGTAACCCAAAGGTTGCCGGTCCGACTCCTGACCCGCCAGGTTGGTGGGGCGAGTAATTAACCTGGCCCTCCTTCATGACTGAGGTACCCTGAGCATGGTACCGTCCCGCCGCACTGATCCCTTTTGGGCGTCATTGGGCTGCCCCTTGCACGGGTCAGGCATAAATGCAATTTCGTTGTGTGCAGTGTGCAGTGTTCACTTGTGTGCTGTGGAGTACTGTGTCACAATAAAAATGGGAGTTGGAGTTTCCCAATGGGGCTTTGACTTCACTTTCAAATGACCCCGAAATGTGTGGCGATCAGGGCCTCTGCCAAGGTTTTGGAGGCCCTAGGCAAGGGCCTGGAATGAGTTTTAAAGTGGTGATGCATTGTTTTTTCTTCATTCTTTATTTCTTAATAATATTACTGCTACTGAACCCCACTCATTTTGTCTGCAGTAAATGATGAGAAAGCCTCATTTAGGGAGTCCAAAAGTGGGGATGCAAATGCACCGCTGGAGGCAGGAGTCCACCCCCATAATTAAATAACAATAATAATAATGTGTTTTTTTTATCTCAATTTAGGAGGCCCCAATTTTGGGGGGCAAAGTCGTTCAGGCCCTAAGCGCTCTGCCTACTCTGCCTACGCCTAGCGGTGGCCCTTGTGGCGATAGCAGCTTGTTTCGATCCCACAGAAATGCCCACAGAGAGACATCAGTGCATGGAGCATATGGACTTCACAAGAGTGCACCCCAGTACTTCCTTAGAGCAGGGGTTCCCAAACTTTTCCCCCTGTGCACCCCCTTGTACATTTCAATGTGGTCCGCGCCCCCCCCCCCTGAGCGAATATTTTGGTGTGCTGATGGCCGTGCAAGTATGGATTCACTGCTCATTCACTGCATATTAATCACAGTCGTTTTTGGGGAATCCTCTTTTCCAATAGCCTTGGAATTAAATGACACTTCAGATGGACCCTTCCAGCAAGCAATGCACCATACAATTAAAAACTACTTAATGTTCATTAATATTGGATAAAAACTACCATATCAGCCATTGCTCTATTCAGCTCGAGCACCCCCTTAAGGCAGGCTGCGCACTCCCAGGGGTGCACGCACCCCAGTTTGGGAAACCCTGCCTTAGAGGGTGAAAGAGTTCCACCATTCCCTCAAGTCTTTACAGCATGAAACAACTTAATTTATAAAAAAGTCCCATTACCCTGATGAAGGCCATAGGGTTGATACACGTTGGTATTTTTTGTTTTAATGCATTAATGCATTAGCCCAAAAATACAATTTCTGGCTGTTTAAATCAATGGAGTGCCTGGACCTGAGATCCACCCCCCTCCTTCTGATGTATTCAACGTTATGTCTTCCAAGAGTACTAGTTGATATCAAGGTATACTCACAGTGCTCTCCCCACTCTTCTTTCAATTTATTATACGGCACTCTAGAATGGTGCAAGAGCTCCCATTCACTTTCAATGGGAGGCCCCAACGTTCGATGGTCACTACTTTTCTGATTCTCATTTCGGCAGTATAGTAAGCCGTATAATAAGCGGGATAATGTATTGTCCACACGTGACTATAGGAAAATATTTTCCTATAGTCACGTGTGGACAATACATTATCCCTTACGTAAAACACCTTCCTGTAAATGAGATTTTCTTACATTCAATGTTATATTCGGTGGTGATCGTAGTTCCATAATACTATGATGATGATGAAAGGAGATAGGATAACAAGCCTGAAAGAGATCAATTGCTACATTCAAAACAACATGGATGTACAATGACGAGACTGATAATAATGATTGAATACTGAGACATGACACCAATATCAGTCAGGGATGCTCATGAAGATCAATAAAACAATGTCCTTGATTAAATGTGGATCGATGTGTGTTGATGATAAGAAATAGATATGAGTGATAATTAGAGGTATATCACCATAGTTCATTTTTTTTCGTCATCTGCCCTTCCAAATCAGATCTTCTTTGAAGTAGCCACCATCTTATCTGCCTGCTCCTCAGTCTTTCTAATGTAAGGGATATATTCATGATTTCCCTCATCACAAAAATTAAATCACAGTAATAGTCTTCCTCCTTCCACCTTCCATTTATTTATTTTCTGAGGAGACAAAACACAAATCATTTTACTCTATTATACACCTATATAATGAGATGTAATTTAAAAAATCTTGCGTCTTGAATCTTCAATCTGGAATGGCCTCTAGTATGTTGTCCTCTTTCTAAAAGCAATGACAGAAGATGAGCCGACAGGACTAGCTGCCAGGCTGTATAGCTGTGTACAGCATGAATGGGGAACATGTGGTAGGGGGGCCGTTTACGGCCCTTTATGCTGTCTTATCTGGTCCCCGATGTAATTTTAATGTTATGCAGTTTCACATTAAACTTCGACTTTTTTCGCACACCTCAGCTGGCAGGTGCGTCGGAGATGGCACCATGGGTCACTCAGCAACAACTTAAAGAAACTCCCGCACACTGACCATTTCGCTGTTCTTTCTTTAATAAACAACGTTTCGATACTAGACCTTCATCAGGCAATCCTCATCCCCAATCCCCATTGCCTGATGAAGGTCTAGTACCGAAACGTTGTTTATTAAAGAAAGAACAGCGAAATGGTCAGTGTGTGGGAGTTTCTTTAAGTCGATGCAGTTTCACATGAAATATGACATGTAAAGTGTTACCATAATTTTATTGTATTATACACCTATAATGAGATGTAATAAAACAAATCTTGAATCTTGAATCTTGAATCTTGAATCGGAATTCCCTCCAGTATTCTTCTTAAAAGCAATGACAGAAGATGAGCTGACTTGGCTAGCTGCCAGGCTGTATAGCTGTGTTTAGGTCTTATCTGGTCCCCGATGTAATTTTAAAGTTATGCCGTTTCACATGAAATATTAACACGTTTTGTAAAGCAATCTCACGAATTACTTTTGCAATACAATTGAGTCATTTTTTCAGAGGACTTAGTGAAGGTGGGGTCTGCTGTAAAGGTGGTCACCTTCAATATAGGCCAAAAGTGGGGCAGCCGTGGCGTAGTGGTAATAGAGGTGGTGTTTCAATCTTGGGGTTGCGGGTTCGAATCCCCCCCTCACCTCTACCTACATCTTCATCCACGGCTGAAGTGCCCTTGAGCAAGGCACCTAACCCCACATTGCTCCAGGGACTGTAACCAAAACCCTGACAAATAATAACTGTAAGTCGCTTTGAATAAATGAAAGCGTCAGCTAAGTGCAATGTAATGCAATGTAATAAAGTATAGGGTGAAATCCTGGTTTGTGTTCATAACCCTTGGAGGATTTAATCAAATTTTAAGCGGCCCTTTGAATGAAAAATGTTCCTCACCCCTGCTGTACAGGAATACACAGCCCTCGACATATCAGATATCAGGCTGCCAGCAGGGCTTGACATTAACTTTTTTGCTTGCCGGTCACTGTGGCTAGTGGTTTTCCCGAGTCACTAGCCATCCAGCTATTCTACTGGCCACAAATTTGATTTTTTTTTTTATCATGACGCTGTACATTTAACCTCAGAAGATGAGGTGCTTAAAGCAAGAAGATGAGTGAATGGGTTTCTACATGGAAATAATACAAACAAATAGAAAGTGAGTAACTGAGTTTTTTCTTGAACTTAAATACAAACTATTGATATACAAGGGGCAAGGTGCAGAATATACACTATTCTGATATGTCATATAGAATAAGCTACCTGCCAAATTGGCTAGTGACACTGAAATTGTTACCAGCCACAGCCAAGTTTTACCAGCATTTGGCCGGTTGGCAGGTGCCAGTGTCAAGCCCTGGCTGCCAGTGTTCCAAGCCTAGACTTGTTTCCGGTTGGGTGTCACATGCGTTGGGTGTCACATTTCATTTACTGATTAATACACAGACGCACCCCATGGCTAGCATTGTGACCTCTCGCATACAGTGTGAAGCGAGTTGATTGAAAAGAGATCACAAACTGTGCACACCACAATATTCCTTGTGGCACAGAGCCCTAGTCGATAATAATAGCTGAGTTGTAAATTATTTTTTGTCAGAAGACCTCCCTCTGAAAAGAGCATGGATGTTTTAACCTAGAAATAAAAAAAATCCCATTACCCTTATTCAGACACTTGCTGGTTCGACTCCCGACACACCAGGTTGGTGAGGGGAGTAATTAACCAGTACTCTCCCCTATCCTCCTCCATAACTGAGGTAGCCTGAGCATGGTACCGTCCGACCGCACTGCTCCCTTGGCCTTGGGGCACTGTTGGGGGCTGTCCCCTTGCACGGGTGAGGCATAAATGCAATTTCGATGTGTAAAGTGTGCACTTGTGTGCTGCGGAGTGTGTCAAAAATACAATAGGAGTTGCAGTTCCCCAACTATTTACAAACTATGAATCAAACGAAACGTTTTTCCTCACCCCTGATGCCACCAGGGGCCGCATCTGAGCGCCCAAATTCAGTGTGACTATCTTTAACTTATGCTAGACCCAGCCACTATGGACCTTACGCCTCTAAGAATCCAAGTCCTAACCTACGTTGACCTTATTACTCTACAATCTCTATCTATCTCTTCTTCCTCTGCCTTCCTGCAATTTCTGCCTCTCCTTTTAAATCCATCTCTAACAATGATGTTTTTTTCCCATTTGTTAAGCACTTTGAGTTGCATGCCTTGTGTGATACAGTGCTATACAAATACAATTGTTATTATTATTATTATTATTATTATTAACTGGGCTTTCTCGCATTCACTTCACTTCTGTCTTCTCCAACTTTTTGCTGCAGTGCTGCCACACTCACCTGAATCTCCATCTGCCTCAGCAAACTGAACAGTCCGTTTCCAACAGCATCAGATACAATCACAGGGTCATGGCAAGTCTCTTTGTGTGCACAAAGGCGTAATTTTTACATTCAGTGCAATTCAAAAAGACCATATGCATATGTATGGCCATATGAAGTCCGCGGGAAAAGGTAATCTTGAAACGCTTTACACAGTGGCCTTACTTCTAGAAAGTGGAATAGAGAAAGTATCACCTTGAAGCCATTTGTCATTTAACGATTGATGTGCATTGTAGGAGGAGACACAGATCTCTGAGTCCTTAGGCAATGTTTCATATCAATATTACACAAAGATAGGCCTACATTGAGTATATGTGTACTTAGGGGCATAGAAGCAAATGTACAATCAGCTTCAAAGGATCCCCCCCCAAGCCATATATATTCTTATTATATGGTTGTGACGTCATCTGTCGAATGCTCCATTCATTTCAACGGGGCTCCCCAACGTTCGGACGTCTGTTATTTTTCGATAACGGACGGGTTGGTCTATAACAGACCGCTGTCAATGGCAACAAGACTTTTCACTGCTAAAGCGACTTTTCATCAAGACTCTAATCAGCTGCTGTGATAGACAGCACCCGTTGTCCTGGCTACCGCTGTCAATGGCAACAAGACGTTCACTGCTAAAGCCACTGGCTTGTATACAAGTCAGTGGCTAAAGCGAATGTTTCATATCACTCCGCAGGGGGTCCGGTCTTTTGTCACTCTAATCAGCTGCTGTGATAGACAACACCTGTTGTCCTGGCTAGCCTACCTAGCTGTTGCCTAGCGGTGTTCCACAACGGCACTGTTTTGTTTTGCGCAGCAACAATCTTAACATTAAATAGGTCTAAAGAAATGACCCCGCATGTGTGAATCATTTAAGTATATCCATATAATAAGCGGGTTAACTTTCGACGAGTCGGTCGCTTTGTGGAATAGCAGCACTTCAGAGAGAACAAGACCCCTCCGCTCCGCGTCGGGGTCTAAAGATTCTCTCTGTCGTGCTGCTATTCCACGGTAGCGACCTTCTCGCCGAACGTTAACCCTTACATAAATTGGACTGTGTGTGAGCCCCCTATATAGGCTACAGTACATTGGGCCCTGGCGACTCATTCAAACTTTACCCCCCTGAACGACGCCCCTGTGTGCATTAATGGAACATATACTGAGATAAATCGAGCAACCTGCGATAGTTCTGTCAGACCACATAGTCAACGCGCCCATTTGCCTATTGGCTGACGCCGACCCAACCCAACCCATACAACTCTCCACTAATCAGCTGCGCTTTGGTTAATCAGCTGCTGCTCGCAATTGGATGCTGACCTTTGGCACGCTTTATTTAAACTACCGAATTTGTTTTCCTGTCATTGCTTTTTGCCTTTTCGCCTTTCCGGCTAAATGGAAGGCACTCCACCTGAGGGTGCTGCTGTTCCCTCTATTGGCTTCCATGGAGCTCATGGAGAAGCCGGGGAACTTCCTCAGAACAGAGCCATACCCCCAAACACATGTATGCATTCAGAAATAAAGCTTCTGAAATATATCTCTGTTTCCCGTCTCATTTTTGACTAGGCTGGATCTGACAAAACTGAAATTAATGAATGCCCGCCAATGTCTGTACAGAATATAAGACTGAATGCAGCATTTTTGTTTCCTCAATCAATCTGCAGATATCAAACATGTTCAAGGAGCGCTGCTGAGAGTGTGCAAATGACCTTGCCAATGGTATGTTGTCTCTCTCATTGTAGCCTGTAGCAAAGGGCCACAATCGCTTGGTGTTCCTTCACCTCCATCAGAGGTTACTGAGCAGCAGCTGGAGTGGAGAGCTCACTAGCAGCACTCAGTCTCTGAGTACGCTCTGCAATTAATAGACATCCACAGACATTCGACACAAAAAAAGAAGCTTTTCAAAAGAGGAGCTTTTGAGCTGTGCTAATGCATTTTGCTTTTTTGTCCCATTTATTGATCAGGCCATAACATGTTTTTTTGGAATGTACTGTATTGATGTTCTTTTTCACAGAGTATTCAGTACTGAAAGGTCTGAAAAGCTCCCTTTTCTGTGGGAAGTCTCGTGTTTTGATGTAAGGACAAAAGAAAAGAAGAAACTCGTTTCCACCTCTACCACATTTTTTTTTTTCATTCATGCTGCTTCAACAAATTTTGTTAGTCGGAGGAGTTGGGTGTCTAGTAGGTAAACATGGCTAAGAGGTTTTCAGGTTCAGGTCACTAACCCTGTATTTTTTTTTTCATTTTTTCACTCCTGTGTCTCCATCTCTCTCTATGGCAGTGATTCTCAAAGTGTGGTCCGGGGACCACTAGTGGTCCGCGACAGAGCTCAGGTGGTCCGCGAGGGGATTTCTAATTTTCCAAGACAAGCTAGCAGTAGGCTATATTTGTAACATTTTCATGTTTTCAACACAATAAGACAGGCTTATAATGTGAATAAAAAGTAAGTGATCTGCATAAAAATTAGCAGTGTCAAATTAGCATCCATCAACTGCCAATTCAGATGACAGATGGTCCCCGATAATTTTTTGGGGGGACAAAGTGGGCCTCGGTCTGAAAAAGTTTGCGAAACACTGCTCTATGGTCATCTGTCTCTCCCGCTGCCTCGTCTTAGCCCCAAGAGATGGTATACATACAGCAGTGCTGAGGTGGAAAGGTAGGCAACAAGAAAGAAAAAGAAACCACAATTTACTTGCATAGCCAAGGCTGTGATTTACATCGAACTAAGAGTAATACATGTTTAAAATGTTCAGGAATTCAGTGCTGCTGGCTGCCTGCCAAAATGCTGTAATACTGTTTAGCTGACATTTACATGGGATGAATGAAGGTATATATTTTAATGAGGGACGTAAAATGCTTTATATTGCATACCCATCATCACGATACAACGTATAGTACCTTGTAGTAGGTATTCATCAACAGGATGAATATATGTTGTATGGAGCAAGGAAGGGCTCTTCAGTGATGTTATTGAAAATCTTTTTTCTTCAGTGTTTCAAAAAACCATCAAGGCAACACTTCTCTTTAAGAACCTATGGTGTGGTCTGTGGCTCGAGTAAATATAGGAGGCATAACTGATAATGTAAGGCAAGGCAAGTTTATTTCTATAGCGCATTTCATACACAGGTGCAACTCAATGTGCTTTACAAAACTAACAAATGCAAAAAGAAAGGAAACAGGGAAGAAAAAAGGAAATAAATTAGAGTCAAAGAACATTTAAAACATTAAATGTAAGGCTTAAATGTAATGTTTCAAAAAGGATTTCTCACTCCATAATGGTTCCATGTTCTCTTTGGAACCATGCAGATATTTAAACAGTGTATCTAAAAAAATAATAATAATCAAGGGATCAGTTCTCTAAAGAACCATCTTGAGCGTATAGCATAACTGATAATATAAATATATGCTCTTGAGGAAAACGTAGGATTACAATACTCTCATACTGTAATGGTTCCACACTCTCTATGGATCAATCCAGAGATTCAAACAACCATTGAAGCTTTTTTTAAATAGTGAAGGCAAACCCCTAATAACAGTACAGCCAGTGGTGTAGTCTACTTTTTTATGGTGGGTATACTGTATATTTGAGCATTTTTTGAAGTGGGTATACTGTATATATTTGTGCTATTCAAAATAATGGATCCATCAATTTTAAGTGGGTATACTGAAATCCCTTCAATAAAGACGCTTTTGCACACCTCTGTAGTTGGGCAGGTGCGTAGGATGTTATCCCAGCCGGGTTGTCATTCAAGTGTAAAGAAATCCTGCACACTGTTAATTCCACCAACAAACTTTAGTACAACGTTTCGGTCATCCGACCTTGGATGACCGAAACACTGTATTAAAGTTTTTTGGTGGAATGGACAGTGTGCGGGATTTCTTTTCACTACATATACTGAAATCCCTGAAATTTAAAAGTGAGTAGGCCTATACTCCGTATACCCGCGTTCTACGTAGACTACACCACTGAGTACAGCAGGGAATATAGTCAGCATCACCAAAAACCTCCGCTGCACATTCAATGCACATTGGTTTCTTCTGCCCAAAGCACAGTCAAAGCAGATTGGATTCTTCTGCCCAAAGCATATTCAATGCACATCGGTTTCTTTTGCCCAAAGCATACTCAATGCACATTGGTTTCTTCTTTTCCCCAAGGCACACATACAGCACAGTACAGTAGCCTGTGTGTACACTGCTCAGCATCCCGGCTGTGGCCTTCGACTCAATCACTGCTGTCTCCAATACCTTCTCTGCAGTCTCAGTGGTGTTCGACTGCTCACTCAAAACAGTAGCAGCTAGAGCTCTGGGAATTGAGCCGTACTGATGAGGCTCAGAAGCTATCCATCAAGCACACATTGAATTCAGACGTTTGGGCTCTGCTCACGAAATACACACACAAGAAAAGGTGTGAGGTGGTACAGTAAGGAAAAGCTCTTCTCCATAGACCTGGTGTCAGTAAAGCAGTGTACGCACATTCATACAGAGATATAAAATCTCTATAACTCTTTCAATGATTGATGTGAGTGATAATTAGATGTGATAATTAGATGGCTGTTTGTTTCTCTTACACACCCTGATCAAGGCCACAGCGCCGAAACGCGTTGGTGTTTTTTATGCATTTGCCCCTTAAATAAAGTTTTTTTTTTTTACTACATTAACCAACTGAAGTGCCTGGACCAAGGATTTTTTCTTTCTGTCTTTTTTGAACATTGAACCCTTCCAAGAGCACCAGTGGGTTTTGAGGGACACTAGTAGCGCTCTACCAACTCTTTTGCTGATTGATGTGAGTCGTTGAAATACTATACGTAGGCATATGGTAGAAGATATGTAATACATTTTTATAAGACTACCCAACCGAGTGACATGATGTCAATGCTATTGCACCTTTCCAATGACCACTGCAGTACACTGATTGTACAGGTAGAGAGACCTACAACACAATCAAACATATTTTTCCTTGTAATACAGTTATCTGGTATAGTAGAATTAAGCAATTGTATTAATCCCAATAAAATAAAAAATAATGTATTATGTATTTCAAATTTGAGGATGAAATAAAGATGTGCACATGATAAAGTCTAAAATCAGCACCATTAATTCTTAATTTCCCTCTGATTACTGAAGCTTCTTTACTCAACTAAATCGACAGTCTTTAGATGTCATTGTAAACAACTGTGATTGCCTTCTGACAGCTGTCTAAAAAGGGCAGCCACAGCTTCAACAGCATACTTCCCAAAAGTATAATATTTACTACTAATCAATGACAACATTTATTTTAATATGCGTATACTCTAGTGCAATAAAAAAAAATATTTTGGTTACATACAGTTAGAATCACTGTGCACAGATAAGAAACAGTCATTTGAGCTCCTTTTCCAGCTGTAGTGTGTGTGTGTGTGTGTGCCGTGTGTGTTGTGTTGATAATTGGATGATAAGACCATACTCTACATGTGATGTGGCTAGACAGGGCTGTAGTCAAGTCCATCTTTGTGGTGTCCAAGACAAGTCCAAGACCAGGAGTATTGTCAAGTCCGAGTGCGGACTACAGTACTAGAGTACTACAGCGCTGGGCTATAGGCTGTACTGACTTCATCCTCCACTGCCCTCCATCCTCCATCTTCCACCACCTCCTCCAGAGCCACAGTTGTCACACGGCTCCATAATCTGTTAAAGCCGTGTGTCCGTGGGGATATTTAATTTAAGTGCCTCAGGCTGAAATTAAAGGATTTAAAGGTTAGCAAGATATCGTTTTCATCCTTAATAAAACCATGAACTAAAAAAAAAGTAAAAAAAAAAAAAAAAAAATCTCCTACAACACTTACAGAATGTGCTTTTTTTCTTCAAAGGTTGTAAAATTAGATGCTTGTGCTAAGTGCTGTAAGTATGTATAAGTATGTATGTATAAGTAGCCATTCTTTGCTCTTTAGAACAAAATACAAAATTGCCTACATTAGGGACTTTGTCTCCCTTTTCAGCATGGACACAGATTACTATTGTTGAATATAACAGTAATTTGAACAAAGACAGAAGAAAGAAACAGCAAGAAAGAAAGGGGGAAAAAAGGGAAAGGAAAGCAGGTGTTCACTGAGGCTTCGTCATTAAGTCTGGAGACAGCTGGCAATTCTGAATGAGAGGGGTGAGTAATTACATGCTTTGATACTCGCGACATACCAGATAGCAACATGACTGAAGCAAAACAATATGCCCCAGTCATCACACTCATTTCACCACACTTCTCTCCTACCTCTGCGCTATCCCTCCTCCACTCCTCTGAAGACGGCAGACTACAGTTTTCAGGTTCGCCCCCGCTGTCTGGCTTCCTCTACATTCGCCACCAGACCAGGGCCAGGTTAAAATGGCACCGGGCCCCTATAGGCAACAGTTGTCTGTGCCCCAACCCCCCCCCCCCCCCTTTAAGGCAAATTTAGTTATAAATTTAATTATGAATTTGTGAGAAATCAACGTACTGCGCTCAGTATGACAGATTAATTTTTCAATATTGTATCTTGTCATAATTTTGCTTTTTTTTCAGTTTTGGCCAATCAGGGGCCTCCTGGCAGGTGGGGCCCCTAGGCTGCAGCCATATCTAGCCTGTAGTGGGCCCCCCTAGGCTGTAGCCATATCTAGCCTGTGGTGGGGGCCCTAGGCTGCAGCCATATCTAGCCTGTGGTGGGGGCCCCTAGGCTGCAGCCATATCTAGCCTGTGCGTTAATCCAGCCCTGTCTGCCACTGATGACTCATAGGGCTGATGATTGAGCTGAGCACACATCTAGTATATCCACAGGCCGCATGCGACATAAGCCTTCTATAGATTTCTGCTTTAAAGGAGAAGATTGGTGTGAATCAGTCCAAACCCCTGTTGTCTGAGGTCAGGGGGTGCCACAGGTAGGAAATAGAGCAAGAAGAATTGGATGCAGCACAGCCTAAGTAATGAACTGGTAACACCTACAGAGTGAGGAATTGAAAGCAAGTTTATTTCTCCATGCCAAACTCAGTGTGAGTTACTTTTTCACTATTTGGTAAATAATGAATCCATTTTTTTAAAGAATCTTTTTCCTACCTGTTGGTTTGATTGACTTACACCAATTTTCTTCTTTCATACTATTGAGTATTTCCATTGAAACAAACCTTTATTATAAATGTAATGTGAGTAGTCTATTAACCAATTTTAACCTGCCAAAAAAAGCCAGCTAAAGGCCTAAGCCCTTTTTGTGAAAAGGTACCTTCAGCCTATACAAACCTAACTATCTCAGCCTCTGAAGCACATACAAACATGGAATGAGTTGCATTTAAAAGCTTAGACCATCCTCTGTGTTCATCATTCAGCTCTAACATCTATATAACGTCTATACAGCTCCAGCTGCCTATCATTGCAGTGTATACGTAGCATCCAGCATCAATGGGTGAATTCAGTAGTAGATAGGGCTGGGAATCGATCCAAATTTCCTGGATCGATTCGATTCCGATCCAGAAGGTCACGATTCAATTCGATCCACGATCCGATACGATTCGATTCAATATCGATTTTCTGTATTGCTGGGTTGTTATTTTAACCCACTAATGCCTACAATTCTAAGACTGGCTATAAAAACCTAAATATCTCAGCCTTTGATGCCCACACAAACATGAAATAGCATGGTAGCCTGCATGAATGTGGAAGAGGGCTGCAGAATGTGCTTGAGAAAATAGCACCTATAATCATCTGCAAAAGATCAATCCACAAAGTTGTGAATCGATATCACACTTTTCGAACATGAATCGATATTGGATCGCGATTCGATCTTTTGAACCAAGCCCTAGTAGTAGATGTCTACATGGTTTGGAGTAGGGTTATTTAGGAGGAGAATAAAAAATACCAAAAAGTCACCATCTACATGCAGTGCTGTTTTTTGTTATTTATATGCTGTATATTACTTTATTAAAGTGTATTATTATGCAGCTCCTTACTGCAGAATATTGCACTTAAATAAATTGGCCACTCCAGTGTTTTGAGGATTTGGTTTCACATTTTTCATATCATTTTGCAAGTATTGTTTACTTTCTCATGCTAATGGAAAATCGTATCAATAAAGTGCACTTTAAAGTTCCATTTGTGTGCAGAACATCTTGTTTCACTGTGGAACAATAACACATATATTACAAAACAGCTAATCCCTAAGAAAGTGTGACTATTTTTGCATCAACTGAACTAATAATAAGCTTGATATATAGTACCAAATTAACTAATAATAAGCTTGATATATAGTACTTGGACTGCCTGACTGATCCGGTGGATGTGGGTTCTTTTCAGCCCGAGAGGATTTATGTCTCGAGTGTGGCCTGCAGATGATATATCATCCCTTGCCTAACGATGTTTCAAGGGTCCCATGATATGTTGTGTACCCAAACGCCTTTACCTACATGGCAGCACGTCAGAAATTCGGTGTTTTATGTTTCGCTAAGCACACGCTGGCACAGTAAATTGTTCCTGTTGGGAGAAGGACATACTGGACGCCATTTTGTCTCCTCCTTAGCTCTTCTTCTACAGAGAAGAAGTAGACCTGCTGGCCAGATGGTGCAAAGACAACAACCTCCTGCTGAATGTCAACAAGACCAAGGAGATTGTTGTCAACTTTCAGAGGGTCCAAAAACAACTGCCACCACTGACCATCGACGGTGATGCTGTGGAGAGAGTGAGCAGCACCAAGTTCCTTGGAGTGCACATCAGCGACGACCTCTCTTGGACCACCAACACTACATCACTGGCGAAGAAGGCCCATCAGCGTCTCTACTTCTTGCGCAAACTAAAGAAGGCAAGTGCTGCACCCTCCATCATGACAACATTCTACAGAGGAACCATAGAGAGCGTCGTGTCCAGCTGCATCACAGTGTGGGGAGGAAGCTGCACGGAGAAAAACAGGAAGACACTCCAGCGTGTTGTGAACACAGCGAAGAAGATCATTGGAGTACCACTCCCCTCCCTGCAGGACATTTACACCGCACGCCTCACCCGAAAAGCACTGATGATCATCAAAGACACAAGCCACCCTGCACACAAACTGTTCAGCCTCCTGCCCTCTGGAAAGAGGTACAGGCGCCTCCGTTCCCGTACCACCAGGCTTGCAAGCAGCACGATGCATCAAGCAATCAAGATACTGAACACTCAACCCACTCTCCCTTCACTGTCAGCCTCTAGCCAGCCAGGCCACTGACAACGCTCCCCCCCCTCATCCCCACCACCATATCTGCGACTGAACATTCCACCTGCACTACTACATCTGTGACTGAACTTTCAACCTGCACTAACTCAAAACATACACATGCACACACACACACACACACACACACACACACACACACACACACACACACACACACACACACACACACACACACACACACACACACACACACACACACACACACACACAAGCACACTGCACTTTCTGCACTAAACCCAAACATACACACACTGACACACAACTCATACTCACACACATACACACACACACACACACACACACACACACACACATACATAGGTACACACACACAGACGCACACCGCACTTTCTACCTGCACTAAACACACACACACACACACACACACACACACACACACACACACACACACACACACACACACACACACACACACGCACGCACACACGCACACAAAACACATACAAACACACACACACACACATACTGCTGCTGGTGTATTTAATAAAAACCTTTTTTTAATTATTTATTTCTTCAAATGCTACTATTACTATGTCAGAACGCTATAAAGGACTTTTAGAAAAAAGAACAACAAAATACCTCCTCTTAATGTATGTTCTCTACAAGTCTTCTGTTGTCCAGTCTTGCACTTTAAATGTCTGTATGAGCAATGTCTACGTCCATACTGTCTATGTCCATGTATGAGTACTGTCTATGTCTATACTGTCTATGTCCTTACCTAGATTAGTCTATGTCTGCATGGGAGAGCAAGAAACGCAATTTCAAATTCTTTGTATGACCAGTGCATGTAAAGAAATTGACAATAAACTTGACTTGACTTGACTTGACTTCTTCTCCCGCTGTCAAATCCACCTGCACGGCCACACAATCCCCTGTCCCTTGGCACACACACAACACGCACGCACGCACACACGCACGCACGCACGCACACATACCGGTATACTGTATACACACACACACACACACACACACACACACACACACACACACACACACACACACACACACACACACACACACACACACTTAGCAGTGGAGACAAGGCTACTATGCAAAAAATGTGCATTTTAGTTGGGGGGACAGTATAAACCAAAAATGCTCAGAAGGCGCACACACACGCACACAGACACAGACACAGACACACGGACACACACATGTCCATGACACATCCATGAATACGTTACAACACTGTTATGACACTGTGCTGTGGGGCAGCCGTGGCCTAGTGGTTAGAGAGTTGGTCTTTCAATCTAGGGGTTGCAGGTTCGAATCCCCCCTGACCTCTCCCTACTGTACATCTCCATCCATGGCTAAAAGTGCCTAAGGCAAGGCACCTAACCCCACATTGCGCCAGGGCCTGTAACCAATATCCTGAAAAGTAATAAATGTAAGTCGCTTTGAATAAATGAAAGCGTCAGCTAAGTGCAATGTAATGTAATGTTATGACACTGTAACCTCATACCTAGACACCAGCATCAAATAAAGTGCTACCCAAAGGTTTAGCATCGTAGCTCTTTGTACTCATTTGTCAGTCATACATTTTCATGCCATATTTGGGTTTGCACTAAATAAAATAAAGTTAAATCACAAAAAAAACGTTCATAATGACATTATGTAATTAATTTACATCACCATTTCCATGTCTAATGATCAACTCTGACACAAGAAATGATTATTTTTGTAAAATGAGGCTTAGTGCTGTACCCTCCTCAGCTGTTTACAACAGTATTCCCTGCTCACTGGCCTGCCTTAGCAGACCTGCAATTGGGACTGATATTTCCACTTGAACAATGGTGTGCTGAAAGTGTTGAAAAGCAATGGAAAGTTGAAACTAACAAGTCAACAACAACAACAACAACAACAACCACAACAAAGTGTTTATAGTGATATATGCCCAGGCCAGAACAATGCTTGGCTGTCTGAATGACTGAATATTGACTCTGACACATCTTGGAGGAACTTCAGCTGCTCTCTCTCTCTCTCTCTCTCTCTCTCTCTCTCTCTCTCTCTCTCTCGCGTGCACGCTCACTCACTCACTCACTCTCTCCCTCTCTATCTCTCTCTTTCCCTCCCTCTCTCTCTCTCTTTCCCCCTCTCTCTCTCTCTCTCTCTCTCTCTCTCTCTCTCTCTCTCTCTCGCGTGCACGCTCTCACTCACTCACTCACTCTCGCTCTCTCTCTCCCTCTCTATCTCTCTCTCTCTCTTTCCCTCTCTCTCTCTCTCTCTCTCTCTCTCTCTCTCTCTCTCTCTCTCAATCTGTTCCACTTTAGTAGTCCGCTCCATCAGCACTAAGAGTGTTGTTTATTTAGCCTGCACTCTCCAGGGAACTGACCTTGTCACTAATGATTGTGATGTTGGCAGGTCCTTCTTTAAAGTCAGAGAGAGAGAGAGAGAGAGAGAGAGAGAGAGAGAGAGAGAGAGAGAGAGAGAGAGAATGCTCCACCCAAAAACAAACTTAACTTTGAGCCGAAAAGAATCTGTGTTTAAAAAAAAGTCAAGCATGGTGCACTTTTAAAGGTGGTAAGAATGGTGAAAAGAAGAAGAAAAAATGAAATAAAGTAAAAAAAAAAAACACACAAAAAAACGTATGCTATATTATACCAGTGTTCTCTCTGTCAGCTGCTTGGCTGTAACTGTCAGATCGTTGACAGCACTCTCCTGTTCCTTCACCAGGGTCTCAGTCATGCTCGAGTCGTCCGTCGGGCCCCCGTGATGAGCTGCTTGGCCTGGTCTTGAATCAGAATTGGGAAACTAGGTACTTCAGGCTTTTTACAGTAAAGTAGACATATTTTTTTTCATATATAGGCTAGGCTGCATACAGTATGTATACATTAGGCAAGGCTATGTGCTGTATGTGTAACATGTATCTGGCACATTTTTAATGGCATATAACAGGATACTGTACAGGAACATTAAAGGGTTAATATTGATTGGATTAATTGAGGTGTGTCGCTAGAGTTTGTATTACGCTCCAGCCCTTCGGCCCTCAGCTCATGTACCCACACACACACACACACACACACACACACACACACACACACACACACACACACACACACACACACACACACACACACACACACACACACACACACACACACACACACACACACACACACACACTCCTCAGTAATAGGCTACAACCAGACTGAGGTCAGCCCATGCTGCTACAGTGTTTACAGTAACACAATTGAGGGAGAGATATTGACCACATGGGAGTAAATAAGGGTTCTCCCCTCCTGGCAAAAGCCAATGTACGTAGCTACTTTTTACATCAGCGTTTCCCAACCAGGGGTACGTGTACCACTAGGGGTACGCGAGCACACTGCAGGGGGCACTTGGAAAAATGTAATTTTAACAAATGCATGGAGCATAGACACATTGCAATAGAAAAAGTGATGTAAAACATGAGTTAGGGGGTACTCGTGGCACAATGAAAAGGCTTAGGGGGTACATGACACAAAAAAAGGTTGGGAAACACTGCTCCACATAACTTTATTTTTCTTGTTTATGTTGTGGCTTGGTGGAAAGATTTATGGACTTCACAATGTAAGAATTAAAAGTTCTCAGACGGAACTTAATTTTGCCACAGTGGTGAAACCCCCAAAAAGTTCTCTCAGGAACCTAAAACTTCTCAGAGGAACCTGTCACAAATTGACCTGGAATTAAAGGGGCACAAGGCAGGATGACGTCTTTTGTGCGGTGCCCCTGTCTCAAAATCTACACAGTAATGAAAAAATGCTGTTCAAATAAACTGGCTGTGAGAATGTTTTTCCATCACGGAATGCCAGCAGTTGATATAAATCTGAATACAGTATGTAAAGCGATTTTTCATATGAAAAGTGTTTCCCACGACTTGCGTTCGGACCGCTCTGTCAAAAATTGCATTTGGGGTTTTCTGACAGCGGACAGTGGAAGTGGTCACAAGAGTCATCGTTCACTTAGTCTAATGATTCACATAACCACCGCCTGACTCGGGACAGTGATTAATTAAACTTTTAATCCTACCTGGAGCCCCTTTAATCTGAATTGGACCCAGAGGTTTTCTTGAAGGCTCCTTAGAGAGCCCAGGAACCCAACAGTTCTCTGAAGAACCCTATGGTTCCTTTCAGAACAGTCAGGTTCTTGAGAGAACCTTTAGGGTTCCTCTGCAACCTTTTTTGTTCCCCTTTTATGTTCCACTAAAGCTCTTTGAGAAACCTTGAAATTCACAGTGTCGGCCATGGGCTACAGTAGCAATAGAGACAGTGCACTGCAGTGTGTACCTGTTATAGCTCAAAAAATATGCAAAGAAACAAATAACATGCTGTTAGATTTTTGATTGACTGAGCGTGAATAATTGATGTATAATTAGGTAATCAAAAGTAATCAATACCCTCATTTTTTCCCTCCTCAGGTTCTCCGCTTTCACCTCAACAGCACACTGTTCTTTAACAAGCTTCTGCGAAGAGGTTTGAGTTTTCACTTACAGCACTTAGTTCCAGCGGCTGGTCCTTAATCACAGGACAAAGATAGGTAAATAATATTCACTACGGGAGTGCATTAGGAGTAAACAAAAGACAAATGCATCCGTTGCCTGGTAGCATATGAATTCGTGTAGGCCCTATCTTTCATTACGTGGTGTGCAAGACATGGTAATGTCTTCACTCCTTAAGCCTACTCCATTACACTGGCCAGTGGGTGCGTTCCAATATGCGACCTTGTGTCCTCCACTTGGGCTTGTGGCCTCACGTTTTGCTGATGCCCGGCCTCCGTGGAGAAAACAATTAAGTTTCCCCACTGTCAGCCTAGTCACAACAATTTTTGGGGGACTATTCTTCATTCACCATCCAGTTTTCAAATGAGAAAATGACTTTACAATTGAGCTTTTGCAAGATATTGACATATAATGCTGCTGTCAGTGATGTCATCGTGACATATTACTTCCTGGCACGAGGCCACAAGCACAAGTGTGGGACGCAAGGTCGCATATTGGAACGCACACACTGTCTTCCTACAGTGCATCAGATGGCAGCTTATGAATGTTGTTGGTTTTGGGTGTAGCCTACAGTCACTTGGTGTAATGATGCAAGGTTGTCACATTGCAAAGTATAATGTTTGGTTTAATAGTTAAAAATGTCTTTATTATTATGACTTTAAAATTGCCCACGCGTAGCGGCAGTTGGGCCTTCTTTAGGGCATGATAATAATAATATTAAAGACATATTTAACCCTCCTGTTACCCTCGGTTTCTGGTTACATCTGTGATCCTTGGGGTCAATTTGACCCCAGCCACTTAAATGTCTACAAAATCAGTAGAAATCAAAACTTTGGGACATGTTTATGTATCAGATATTTACTATTGCTGTGTTGGTGACATAAAAAGGCCTTTAAATATATCCTAGCACCCCCACACATAGCCCACACACCAAAAAACCTAATCCATGACTAGGCGAAAATTTGAAAAAATAGCAATAAAATGTCACTGATTGGTCTAAAGACAGATGGATAGATAGTATTACTATTTCAGTGGCTCCATATACTCAAAAAATGTGAATTTCTGTAATTTATAACATTTGAAAAGAAAAACAAATGTGTTTATCAGGGATAGCACCTATCTATTATCATTTGGGTCAATTTGAGCCTACAAGAAATAAACATATTCCTATACAATCAGAGTTTTTTAAAGTTCAGCATTGATTTTGTTTGAATGTTTAAATGTGTATTTATCACTTAAGTATACTAGTTAGATAAGAACATAAACATTGTCAACCAAAACAGTTTTTGGAACATCATAGATATTTTCTAGGCCTATATGATTTCTACTATGCTTCAATCAGTGTGCACATAATGAAGGAAAGGATTGTGTGTGCTCCTTATAGACACATTACATGTTCATGGTATTTGGGTAGCCTAAGGTTTGAAGGGACATGCCTGGCAACTTGTACATTTACTTCTATTCACTATTCATGCTGACTGGAGAACTTTGACATGGAGGTCAATGTGCACGTCCTTCACAAAAATTACAGCTGTTGCAGTTCTTGGAAGGTCCTGCCTTCTCTTTGTCAGATAGCACCAGTGTATAACCACTGCTGCACACATCTACAGTATACAGTGAGTCCAATATGTATTTGATCCCTTGCTGATTTTGTTGGTTTGCCTACTAACAAAGACATGATCAGTCAATAAATGTTATGATAATATGTATTCTAATATGGAGAGACAGAATATCAAAAATAAAATCCAGAAATTAACTGAAGAGAATATATATTAATTTATTTCCATTTCATCGAGCAAAATAAGTATTTGATCCCCTGCCAACTGATTACAGTTCCGGGCCCACAGACCAGATGGGCACTTCCGATCAACTTGTCATCTGAATTAAAGACACCTGTACATACTAACATGCATAAAAGACACATTGAATCAGCAGAATCAGTCCATAGTATGAGTGAATCAGTCACACTCCAACCTCACCAGCATGGGAAAGACCAAAGAGTGGTCAAATGATATCTGGGACACGATTTTAGACCTGAACAAAGATTAAATGGGCTGCAAAGCCACAAGAAAGAGACTGGGTATTAATGACCCAGCTGTTGATGCATTTCTTCCAAAATGTGAGGAATACAAAATGACTATCCATCAGCCTGTCTGGGGTTCTATACAAGATTGTAGGGATTTGATAATCATGAGAACAGAAAGAAATCACCCTAGAGCTATGGTATGAACTAGGCAATGATATCAAAGCTACTGACCAAAATCACTGAGAAAACAACTGGTAGCACTTAATGCCACAGAGGTTTAAATTCCTGTAGTGCACACATGGTACCTTTACTTCAGAAGGAACCTGTGCAGTCCCACTTGAGGTTTGCCAACGGACATCAGACTGATTTAGGATATGATAAGGAGGTGCTGTAGTCAGATGAAACCAAAATCAAGATGTTTGGCATTATCACAATTCAATGTGTTTTGAGAAAGAGTACTACTGTCTATGATCCCAAGAACACCCTCCTCACCATCATGCATGAAAGTGGTATCATTACGGTTTGAGGGTGTGTGTGTGGCCAAGGCACAGGACAACTTCACATCGTCAACGAATGGATGGAGGGAGACATGTAATGTGCAATCCTGAGTGCAAACGTCCTTCCCTCCACCACTACACTGAAGGGTGGGTCATTTTTGATCTCCCAGCATGACAATAATACGCAAGATACAGTCTAACCAACGAAGGAGTGGCTAATGAAGAAGCATATTAAAAGTCATGAAGTGGCCTAGACCAGTGTTTCTCAACAGGGGTGCCGGGGCACCCTGGGGTGCCGCAGGCCCCCCTAAGGGGTGCCGCGGAAACGTGGATGATAAATAAATTATGTAATATAATACATATTTGTCTAAATTGATAAGTTATTGTTAATCAGTGGAATCTTTCATCTGCCATTTACGCACAATAAAGTAAATATAGGTCGCCCCAGTCAGCTGCAACTTCGAACGTAGGTCATGTGACGTCTCCAAATGTGTTACTTTTCTAAGCTTGTGTGGTATGCCATGTTACGGTTTGTTGGTTTGGGGTGCCTTGAAATTTTTCATGAATTGAAAGGGTGCCTCGCCTAAAAAAAGGTTGAGAAACACTGGCCTAGACACTCTCCAAATATTAACCCTATAGTAATTCTATGGAGAGAACTGAACCTCCCATTTGCCAAGCTACAGCCACAAACTATTAATGTTTTAGAGATAATGTGCAAAGAAAAATGGGCAAAAATATGTTCTACTATATGCACAAACATTGTCATCAACTAAAAGAAGCATCTGACCTCAGTGCTGGACAACTAGGGCTTTGCCACAAAGCACTTTATATTCTTTAGCTAGAGGGATCAAATACTTATTTGCCTAAATTAAATACAAATAAATTAAAATACTGTATATTATTTTAAGTTATTTTCTGGAATTTATTTTTGATATTCTGTCTCTCCATGTTTGAATACATATTATCATAAATTTATAGACTGATCATGTCTCTATTAGTGGGCTAACCGGCAAAATCAGAAAGGGATCAAATACATATTGGACTCACTGTATGTCCAGTTGGAACAACAAACTTTGAACAGAGGAGGAGAATTACAACATTATCTCTCTCAACATAGCAACCGACCTTGAGATCACATACTGTACATCTAAAAAAGTACTACTGGTTATCACCATCAGAATTCATTTCAATCTTTGGATCACAATCATAAAGCTTCTCTTCAAATATACCATCACTTATAATTATGGCATTATTATATAATTATTATTATACTATTATAATTATTGTGCAAAAGTAGCTCCCAGTGTAAGTTTTTTTTTTTTTTGGAGGAGGGGGGGTGGTTACTGTGGGGGGTGACATGATGGTGCTATAGGGTGCTATATGTGCTACAGGGTTCAGTTGGTGGATTTGGTCAAAATTCCATTGCTGTAGTAGCACCACTGTCCAAATTTTTGCCGCAAATTAGTTTTAGGCACCACCCACATCATTGGATTGTTTTAGTTATCAGGGCCTGAAATAGAGCAAAATTTTCTGAAGAAACATGGCTGAATAGCTTATTGTCATGTATTTCACATTATCCAAACAGATTAGAACATTTATTTGCAAAACATAGATGTTCCATGAATGTTTTATACATTTAAAACCATTCGGGGTCAAATTGACCCCAAGGAACACGTATGTAACCAAAATGTGTACAGCACTTAGGAAAAACATTTTTGTGGAAATTTCATTTTTTTCACATTTACTCCATCTATTTAGGAAAAGTCATCAAATATGAAGCAGAAGAAATATGAGCTTCATGCATTTTTCAGGTGTTAAACATTGAATGGGGTCAAATAGACCCCAAGGATAACAGGAGGGTTAAGTATACGTTTTGGAGTGCCTTGGAGTGCCTTGGTGAAGAAAAGTATTTTCTTTTCAAATAACCTTTGGACATTGAACCTTGAACCAAAGAGCACCCACAAGAATACCTTTTTCATCTCTCTAAATGGACTGAGCACCAGGGCTTAACACTAACACACGCCAGGTAGCCAAATGCGGGTGAAAGTCGGCGTTGGCTAGTAGATACCGAAGGTTCACTAGCCATTCTGGCGGGTCCGTTACTATTCTGAATGATGAGGCACCGCATTTTGTAGTTTTTTCTTCGGACCGTCTTTGCTACAAAAGCAATACAATGCGATTTCGCGAGCCTACAATACCCATGAAGCACCTGTGTCACGTGTCACCTGTGTGTCATGCACGCCAAGAATCTGATAGAGCTACTAGTCTTGCGAAGAGGAGTGGCAGCGAGCTACCGGCATATCAGCGTGCGTTTGGAAATGTCACTGAAAACCTTATCGTGAAAATAAAGTAGCGAAGTTCATCTCAACTGACCTGTTTTGCAATCTTTCATTAGTACAATACTTAGTAGTAGTGGACATTAAAATGACCAAGGCGAGAGGAAAACACGCCAGGCTGTCTTTTGAAAGTCTCGAGACTAAAGCGCAGTGATAAGACAAGGACACATGCGACATTAATAATGTTCGGTTTAAATTATTTTCTGATTTGCCTGTATGTCTTCATACCTTAATATTCCTCCATGTTTCTTGTGCTGTTGTTCCCGACTGTCAAACCGGGCTTAAACAACGCACAGTGTAGCCTTCCAGACGGCAAAGCATGTCTCTTGCCCGTTTCGCCTTGGGTCCGTTTGTATTTTAAACAACTCAATATTAAACGAAATGAAAGGAAGCCCCTTCTGTAGTTGCGCATCAATTTGGACGGCAACTTCCACAGATTGGCCTAGGCTTTATGATATGAAGCAAGAGCCTTTCAGATCAAAGACGGAAATATTTTGCTCTCGTGTAGCTTACATTTGTGCCCTTCCAAAACACTGTGCTGGGTGTTTCTGCATGGTCAATATAGGCTATGCCATTCCTCAGATCAGTAAATCTGTTCTTTCCATAGCCTGCATGCATGGACCAGTTAATAGGCCTAACAATTCTAATTCAATTCAATTCTATATTATATTATAGCCCATTATATTATATTAGGTATATTATATTATATTATATTATATTATATTATATTATATTATATTATATTATATTATATTATATTATATTATGTTATATTATGTTATATTAGCCTACATTACATTATTACAGCCTATTATATAATTCATTAAAGCTGCTATGATGGTTAAGAAAATTATGGCTAGTGAAAAGGCCCAATGGCTAGTGAGTCAGGAAAACCACTAGCCACAATGGCTGGTAAGCGAAAAAGTTAGTGTCAAGCACTGCTGAGCACGCCTCTGGCTTCCAAAAATTAAAAACAGCTTCACTTTCCCCTGCCTTTGGATACAGTTAGTTATCTACAGTCTAACTCTCTATAACAGGGGTCCCCAAACTAAGGCCCGGGGGCCGGATGTGGCCCGCCAGGCCCATTTGACCGGCCCTCCACCTCTCTGCATCTCACCATTTGAACTGGCCCAAAGAAGCAATCCTCACAGGAAAAAAAAATTAAGTATATATTTTTTTATATTTTATTTTGTTTATCAACAAGCCTTCCAACAGTTTAATATTCACTAACTTAGTGTGAATCACCAGAAGTTTCTTGTCTTTATTTCTCATCTCAATGTAATATAAACAGGCCTACCATTTCTATTGTATCACTCCTAAACTGTCAACCTACTCCTTTCCTTGCTATTTTTACATGGTTAATGGAAATTAAAAGGAATACGTGGTATTTCAAATTGAAAAACACAATTCTTTTGCAAATCACTTGTAATGATGAACTATTTTGTGCTAGAAATTATGAATGAAAGAAGCAAAGGACAGCACTCTTCAGATTTTTCTGTTTATTCGGCTACGAACGTTTCGGGCAGAGCCCTTCTTCAGCGTGTAATTGTGATTGCCGTGCAAGAAATTATGGCTACAACAGGCAATGGCCTAGTATACAGCCCACATGATTGATCCCGGCCCCTGATCACAGTCAGGAACGATAATGTGGCCCCCAGAGAAAAAAGTTTGGGGACCCCTGCTCTATAATATTTTCCTCTTTTTCTTTTTCAAGCACGTTCAAATGACACTTGTGTAATAATACACACTTCTGACGCTTTTGTAAATGATAATGTGCTATAAAACTAGAATAGGTATTGATATTCTGTATATCAATATTTATTGAAGTATGATTTACCTAGAATTGGACTTTTCCAAGCACTTGAGATAATGAAAAAAAGGAGGCGCACACAAGGCTTGTCTGAAAAATGTATATTTTAGAATGGACTAGGTCCGAAAAGTCTGCTGCTCCAGTTAACCTCTGACTTCTGTTGTAAATTTTCAGCTAAAATATACATTTTTCCCACAAGCCTTGTGTGCTGCTACTTTTTTTCATTATCTCAAGTGATAACTACTTTTTTGGAAGTGGACGCACCAAGCAATACACAGTTCTAAAGTGTAGGCGCAGACGCCGACCTTTGTTGGTTTTTGTCATTTACTTTTCCAAGCACGCCAAGCAAAGGACCCAGTCCGGAACCCAACCCAGGCCAGCAGCGCAGCAGACGAGTGCCCCACCGTTAGCGCCATGGCAGGGCCAATAGTTTATATTTTACGTCTATTAAGGGTGCCACGGTATGAACATTTAACGGTTATTGTGACCAAAATGATCACGGTTTTCGGTATTATTTTTGAAAAGTTGTGTTGAATATGTTTAGAAAGCATTGATAGTCCTACTCAAACTGAAATAGTTCCAATAAGGTGCAAAGAGTGCTCATTATATTTAAAAAATGAAGGCACAACCATATCAACATCCCATGTTTGAAGGAATTATACATTAATTGTTTGTCTGAAGTTATAAGGAGGAAATGGTCATAGTTTTTACTTTTCATTGTAGAAATGAATTGGTTCAATTCACTATGATTCTAGCATTGACATTAGGTGTTAGGTGACAGAGATTGCCTCTGTGGCAACATCAGCAGACTTGGATGAGAGGTCTCTAAGGCTAACGGTGTCATGGTTTAGGGTACGGTTATCCGGTGCGGTACGGTATTTTTTTTTTCAAATTCATGCAGTAATTATTTAGCCTGGTCCTGACCATCCCATAATATTACCATTTCATTTTGTATTTATGGTCTGGCATTTGTTTGCTCTGAAGCGATTGTAGGAAGCAGGGAGTTTGCACTCAGTTATGGTTTGAAATTATTGGACACCTCTCACCCAATTGCTGGCAGTTACTCAACAACAACAAAGCGCAGACCAATGGCTCTGGCGCAGATGTGTACGTCAATGTCACGAGCGTCCTCCCCCTTTCGCCCCCACGTGGAGGGCGTATACGATTATTGGCTGTTTTCTGGGGGGGGCGTTGCGATCAAAATTCTACTGCTCCAGGCACTCCACAGAGAAGCACGGCCAGACTACAGTAGTGGAGCCAATCCTTTGGCGGAAGTACGTAGGATGGCTTGCGATGCTAGTAATTATTATTGTCAGAACTTTTTAACACAGTTTTGCGGTATATCTGTTACCGTGACACCCCTAACACCTATATAAAATGCATACAAGCATGCATGTAATTTTAGGTGTGGGTGGTGGGGACATGTCCATACCCCTTTTGAGATGAACGTAGCTAGCTTGTCCCTACCACTTTGTTCACAAATATAATAGGCTACAAAAATAGCATACTGTAATGTCCCCACCACTTTCCAAGCCAAACCTACACCTTTGCATACCAGCAAGGAGTTATCAGCATGGATATGAATGTGTATCATGGAAATGCACAAAGGCCTTTATTATGTATTAGTATATTATGTACAAAGTCTTCGATTAAATATTTTCTAAAACTCATACATCACATTTCTGAGTGTAAAGTAGGTAAAAAGAAGATAAAATCTGGAAATACACTGCACAGTTTCAATGAGCAGCATAGTTGCAATACCTACTCTGTCCACCATCCTACACAGTGCAGTGCAGTGCACCTTTAACCCCCACCCACACATCTCCCCCAAGGAAGGAATCATACTTTAAATTGATGTATAGTGTTTTTATTTTATTTGTCTTGAATCTCATTATATGTACCCAAGGCCACACTTCTTCATCTTTTACTTTAGACTGTCTGTCGGCATATTTTGCTTGATCTCTCTAGTATGCATCATACCGTGTCTCCAAGACTTGTGTGTAGAGTATAGCATGCCCAGTGCACACAGATATTCAGTACTGAAATTCTAAAATTCAAATGAAATCTTCCTCAATAATTTTTTGAATAGATGGAAAAATCCATGACAAACTTTAGTTGAAAACTTTTTCTGTTAGGGCCTGACTCACCTTAAACCTGGATTCTGTGCACGTTCCCACTTTGTAGCTTTGGCCTACGCTTCGTCTTTGCTCACACAGAGACCAAGGACTACAAGGTTCTCACCCGTACAAAGGTCCAACATGAGCCACAGACAACATAAGACGACGAGGAAGTATGTATGTGCAAGGTGGGTGACCTGCATTGCACCCACACATCTGTTGGTACGCCAGCCAGGATACCATGGGCCTGATGCAAGAAAGGCCAGCCAGCTTGCACAGATACAGTGGTGCTCATATGTTTACATACCCCAGCAGAATATACACTTTCTCTGCGATTTCTCACAAAATATGAAGGATTACACAAAACCTTTTTTACACTCAGTGCTAGTGACTGGCTTAAGACATTTATTAGCAATATTCTGTGTTTACTCTTTCAAAAGCATGATCACAACCCAAACTACCCAAATGACCCTGTTCAAAAGTTTACATACCCTAATTTCTGATGCTGAATATGGCCCTGTTTAACATCGGACCACTCTAAATTGTTTGTGGTAGTTGTGGATAAGGCTCTTAATATTCTCAGATGACAAAACAGCACATTCTTCCTGGCAGAATGGTTGTTTCCTATAATATCTTTGGGTGTCTTGCTGGAACCTCACATTTGAGGTTTACCCTGAGTGGCTCAACGATGTTGAGATCAGGAGAGCGAGATGGTCGCTCAAAAACCTTCATTTAATTCTTTCTGAAGCTAATGGCGGGTTGATTTGGCTTTCTGTGTCGAAATATTGCCAAACTAGGGTATGTAAACTTTTGATCAGGGTCATTTGGGTAGTTTGGGTTGTGATCATGCTTTTGAAAGAGTAAACACAGAAGATTGCTAATAAATATCTTAAAGGAGAATTTCGGCCAGTTTGGATGCATATCCCATCTTGGGTGGACCAAGGGAAAAGGATACAAGGGAAAACCGAGAGAAATGTTCATGCGTGCTGCGCAAAGTTGTTCAATTGCGGCATTTTCGGTTAAAGCCTGGCCCGTCGGGCAGACTTTTGACCTGTTTTAAAGCCCTTAGCTTGTATTAAAACACTTTTGAACGCTTTGGCCGTGGTGTGTGTGTCATTACAAGTAAATCTGGTGGTTTATAGTACCATTAGCTGGCACAGGAACGATACAATCAGAGTTTTGAAAAGTGGCGCACCTACCTCTCTCAGCTTCCGCCGTACGCCTACGTCCGCAAAATGGTTCGCGGAAGTGATACTTCATAGTAATCCATTTCATTTTTGTCCACCAAAGACGAGCCAAAGGAACCTAATTCACACATTTCCATGTCCTGTGTTGTTGTTTTCTCGCAGATTGATTTCTCACTAGTGAAGCGCAGTTTTGTGACGTCACGTTGTCACATGACTCCTGGAAGGAGCGCACATTCGCTCATCCAGTTATTATACAGAAGCGAGAGACAAGAGGCGCTTTCGTAATATTACTGTTTGATATTCTTGTTCGAAAAAGATAACCATCAAACTCTTCAATTGAACCACCAGACCCCAACGAAGGAGCCATCTCAAAGTATCAAAATATCAGGAGTCATGTGACAACGTGACGTCACAAAACTGCGCTTCACTAGTGAGAAATCAATCTGCGAGAAAACAACAACACAGGACATGGAAATGTGTGAATTAGGTTCCTTTGGCTCGTCTTTGGTGGACAAAAATGAAATGGATTACTATGAAGTATCACTTCGGCGAACCATTTTGCGGACGTAGGTGTACGGCGGAAGCTGAGAGAGGTAGGTGCGCCACTTTTCAAAACTCCGATTGTATCGTTCCTGTGCCAGCTAATGGTACTGTAAACCACCAGATTTACTTGTAATGACACACACACCACGGCCAAAGCGTTCAAAAGTGTTTTAATACAAGCTAAGGGCTTTAAAACAGGTCAAAAAGTCTGCCCGACGGGCCAGGCTTTAACCGAAAACGCCGCAATTGAACAACTTTGCGCAGCACGCATGAAAATTTCTCGCGGTTTTCCCTTGCATCCTTTTCCCTTGGTCCACCCAAGATGGGATATGCATCCAAACTGTCCGAAATTCTCCTTTAAGCCAGTCACTAGCAATGAGTGAAAAAAAAGGTTTTGTGTAATCCTTCATATTCTGTGAGAAATTGCCCAGAAAGCGTATATTCTGCTGGGATATGTAAACATATGAGCACCACTGTAGGCATAGGGCATTAGCTGACCTCTCTCTCCCTCCACGTCTCCAAGAAGGGATGCTTTTATGCCTTTAGCTCACTCTGTGTCTGTGTCATCTGTGTCGGAGTTGCCAGGGCCGGCCCTTGGCATAGGCAGTATAGGCAAATGCTAAGGGTGCCACTGCAGTAGGGGGCGCCGCACCAGAGAATGAGGGATGGAAAAAATCTAACGGATCAAATCTAATCTAATTTTAGGAATCTAATACATCCATCACAATGAACAGAATGAAAGCAAACCAACATTACGGTAAAGACAGCAAAACAACTGCAAAACAACCAATGTGTTGGGCAGGGCCAGGGTGGCATTAAACAGAAACATTTTAGCGTGTAGGGGGGCGCTGAACTCATGCTCGCCTAGGGCAGCAAATCGATAAGGGCCGGCCCTGGGAGTTGCTGTGGGGTCATGGCAGTGAGCCTGTATAAGGACTCACTCTACAGAAAGACCAATACATTCGCATCATGTCACCTTGTTGGCCTCTATTTGTCTGCTCATGTCTGTTGAGGAGCTGTAGGCTATGCGTGTAGTTTGAACTTTGTATCATAATAATAAATAAAACAACAAATGCTTTGAAATCTAACAGCACTTTGCTTTAAAAAAAAAAAAAAAAGCTAATATCTGGTCGTGTCTTTCAGGGCCTGCACCGCAGGTTCAGCATCTAATTCTGAAGGATCATAACAATAAATAAAAGGAAAAAATACTCCCAAATGTAACTCATTTGCTTTTGTTGTGTTCTCTTCTTTGATGCTAATGTTAATAATAAATCACGCTGCTAATTACTATTCCTCTTATGATTTAAAATAATCTGGACACAGTGTTTGATGCAAGAAGGGTCATTAGAGGCTGTTCAACAATAATTGGCCAAACACAACGCACTACTAACTGGCATTCCTCTTCTACCAACCTGTGCGGAGCCATCTTCAATTCTCCCACTGAGGTCTCCCTCTCCTCCCTCAAGATAACAGTTGAACTGGTCTTATCCCCCAGTAATTGCAGTTCAATGACTTGCTCTAAGTCACCCAAAGGTCGTGGCCGCGTTGCCACGGACACTGATGTACTGTGCTGATGATGTAATGAATATGGATGGTAGTGATCAAGAGTTCAAATTCATCTGTGAATGCGTTACGCTCCAATGTCATTTAAATGGTAATAAAATGCATTGGAAGATAACACCCTCTCCCGTTAAAGGATTTTTTTTTCTCCTCCTCCTCCTCCTCGTCCTCCTCCTCCTCTGAAATCTGCTTGACAAAAATGTATGAAAATGTGCCCTCTGATCTGGACGGTCTGGTCCACGTGTCTCAGTGATATTTCTATCAGAGGTCTGTACCTGTGGCGGGCGGCACTCCTCAGATGTTCCTCCGCTGTCTTTAAGCCCCATCAGCCGCCACGACCTCCAGGTCCGTCAGCACATTCTACTTGACCTCTGCCCTCTCATCAACCCAGATATGACTGCTCTCAGCTGTAGCAAGAGATGACATGGAAATATGTTAAAAAAAAAGAAAAGAAAAAAGAAATCTGCCTGCCTGTCCGTCTGCTTCTGTCTGTCTGTCTGTCTGTCTGTCTGTCTGTCTGTCTGTCTGTCTGTCTGTCTGTCTGTCTGTCTGTCTGACTGTGTCATCAATCACCTCAGCTGGAAAAAGAACTGAGGAGAGAAGAATCTGATAATCAAGAGATATACCTGGTAGCAGTTCTAACTATTCACGCGAGGTGTGTATGATAAAATCAATGACTGAGTAATCGTTTCAGATGACTATTTCATTGGGTATATTTTAAAAGAAATTGCACCTTGCACCACACGATCATTCATGCATATCTTTCTTTTATTCATTTCCATTTACATGTGCCTGCCAGGATACACCTACAGCTAAAACCTAGCCTCGGGCTAAATCTCCTACCTACATCATTACACATCTTGTGCTGGTGGGCATGTCAGTTTATACATCCTCCTGCAATATTCGAAACAAGCAAACAAAGAAACAAACAAACAAAAATCGTGAATAGTTTTGGCATGCAATGTACAGGTCCCTTTGAAATATGGGCATTTTCAAACCAAGTCCTCTTTAAGTGAAGCAAACTCAGTCCTCTTTAAGTGGACCAAAAAGTGAATCGACAGCAAAAGGACTCTATTATGTTTTTTGTTCATATTGTGAGTGTATTACAAAAAGAACTGGCTGATCTTTCTGGTCCTGTTAGGCTTTTATGGTGTGTCAGTCCTCTTTATGATCACACCCGGTCCTCTAGAGCAGTGGTTCCCAACCTATGGGTCGGGACCCCCCTTATGGGTCGCCAAAGATCCACAGGGGGTCGCGGAGCCCTCTTGATTTTAAGGGGTTTCGTTTTCAATATACAGTATATAGCCCATGTTGAATAAAAGACAAAGCATTTAACTAATAAATGCATAGACGCAACAAATTGTAAGTGCTACATTAAACATTTATTCTATATTTGACCAAAGACGAATTGAGGAATAAAATAACTAAAATAAGTTTTCGCAGGAAACGGAGGGCATCTTGTGACTCCGTGTCGTGCGGGCGCTCGCGTGGTTGGGTCACCAAAGCTTACAACAGTAAAAACATGGGTCCCTTAAGAAAAAGGTTGGGAACCACTGCTCTAGAGCCCTCCATAAGTGATTACTCCTAGTCACACAAGTGTAACTTGTGAGATCTCATAAGCAAAACGTACTGACTTCACGCCAATAAAGGTCTCAGCACGGTTCACTTCCAGGGGATCTGGGTACACATTAATGCGTTCATTTAAGCACCGAAAATGATGAGTCACAGGTCTGAGTTCACTTAAATGGCTAAAAGGGACCAGGTGTGAAAACATTTTGTTGATTTGATTGGCCACCACAGCCGGAATTGGCTCCTCATTTGCATAACATTAAACTTGGTTAAATATTTTCGCTTTGCTTCACTCCTGTTCCCTCATAGCCTATAGGGATGAATGCAGAAGTTTGCTTCGCTTGGCCAAATTTGTGTGTATGTGTCCCTGGCGTAACCCCTCCTGACTGCTTTGCAGCATGGAAGTGGCTACTATTACTGACGAGACGGTCACGAACGAGCCGGTTCTAAGAGACACATTTTTGTAGTGAACGACAGAAACCGCCTCCACAATGGGAGCCGTTTTGGGAGCCAATGTTTTTTGTTTGTTTTTTGTTTTGTTTTAACTTTTTTTATGGTCTTCCGGTGCCTCACTGTCTCTCCCCCTGCCTCTTGTTGCGCATATGCTCTGCAATTTCCACTGAGGCGAAGATTTGTTTTTCTCCTTTGTTTTTTGTGTAAACAGCACATAATTGGGCAATATTTATTATGGGCATTGGCAGGGGTTAAAGACAGCAGTCAAGGAGCAGGAACACAACAGGAGCAGACCAGAAACTAAGCGAGAAATATGTATGTATGGGGAGCCGATTGGGAGCCGAAAGAGCTGGCTCTCCATAGTAAGGAGTAAGCCAAAAGAACTACATCTCAGAAAAGAGTTGAAAATCCCATCACTACTATATTAACTGGTGAAAGTGAGGAATTCACAGTCTAAGCCCCATTCATTATATTAATGGATTATTCTTGGCCAGAGAGTCCAGACATAATTGAACAGCTCTTTAAAGTTTGGAATGGAGTTTCAAGTCCAAGTTCTCATTTTCAACCCCAGATCACCCTGACCCATGATGGCATGCGGTTGATTATATTGAGATGGAGAAGGCAGATAAGTACTCTATATTGGGCCTTCAAAAACGGACGAAGGCATAGGCCACTGACACCTCTATCCATAGCCTGTGACCAATCAGCTTGGGGGAAACAGGAGGCTGGGTCGCTGGCAAATACAGTATGCTGCAGTGTCTTTGAGAAATGGCAACGGGGAAGCACCTTTCTAATTGGCTGACCTGGTAACTAAAACCAGGCCAGGCCTTTTCGTGATAGACCATCCGCCCTGCTGTTCTACAACATTATGACTAGCTCAGTCCACAATCTTTATTAAAGATAGACCGATGGGCCAACCCCATCAAAATCTCTCAAGGAACAAAAACAAACAAACAAATTAACAAAACCATCAGCATCCTTCTGTCGGCCCACCAGGAAAATGCCCTGTATGCCAGATTTCCACAGAGGCTGAATCTAATCAAGCAGCCAGGTCCTGACACCCCCCAACCCCTTCCCCGCCTCTCTCTTCATATTGCAGAGATCCAGGGTGTGGGCAGGCTACATGCAAACACAATGTTATGAATCAACAAACTACTAATCCATGACTAACGCATTGCAATAAACATCTGGAGCCCCATATTCACAAAGCATTTTTATTACCACTGAGAGCGCCGCTCGCTCCTCCGTTGTGCTTATGTGTCTCTTAATTAAAGTTTTTACTCCTTAAACCCATTTCACAGAGCTGCTGAGGCTTTTGACGTAGTGAAATTGAAAACCTACTAGGCTATACTATACGGGGAAGATTGTGTTACTACGTAGAGGTGACATCTATAGTCCCATGCAAAAGTTTTGAATTAAGAGGGGAAGGGAAGCACGGCCACAGGCCAAGCAGCCTACTTTTTTTTCACACAGTTGTCAAAATGAAAATGTACCCTTGGATGACATGTTCCTGTATCCAGGGAATGGTTTAGTAAATTTTAAGTCAAATGCTGAGAAATCTTCAGTGTCTTTCCCTTAAAAAGTTTTGATTCCACATTTACATTGCCACAAGAGTATAAAGTTGAACATATGCATCCACTTATGGGCCCTTCACTTTTATTAGTTTAAATGTTGTCTTTAAGCAGTTGAGTGCCCTAAAGTACTTCCACGTTGGTGGGTCAAACTTTACATAAAACTGTGCTTGTGACAGATCTAAAAACTAAACTTAGCCTACATTATAACTTCCCATTGCACAAGAAAACTTCTGAATTAATAGGAATCGCTTCACGTTTGTACAAACCTCACCTGTATTCAGAGTGTTGTGCTCCTCTTCCTCAATTGTGACGGTCGTTCACCTCGAAGACGCGATACCGTCATCTTTGCCAAGATTGCCACTGAGATGGCCGTGTCCCTGATTGGGAGATGGCCGTGTCCCTGATTGCTGAGTCCGTCCTCCTGCTGACATAGCTCGAAAAGGTGAGCGGGGAAGAAATTGCGGGTGATTTGTCAACATGTCATTTCGCATCATCTTTACTCGGTATCCTCCGTCTCACCCCTGTCGTAGGCTACAAGCTGTTTTGATGTCTGAATGGTTTAGCCTCATGGCTGTGCAGGCCCACGCCTCCCTGTGCAATATATTCTTACCTTTGGATTTGTCATCATTTGTGTTGTGTTGTGTTGTGTTGTGTTGTGTTGTGTTGTGTTGTGTTGCTGTATGCGTTGTGTTGCGTTGTGCTGTATTGTGTTGTGTTGTGCTGCTGTATGTGTCGTGTTGTGTTGTGTTGTGTTGCTGTATGTGTTGTGTTGTGTTGTGTTGTGCTGTATTACATTGTGTTGCGTTGTGCCGTATTGTGTTGTGGTGTGTTATGGTGCATTGCGTTGTTTTGTGTTGTGCTGTTTATCAGGATGACTGGTGACAGCATAGTCAAGAGACAGTTTGCCCAACAAAAAGCCTTTTCGTGTTTTTTCTATTTTCTAAAATTGGTAAAATTCCTAAGCGCGTTCCAGAGGCAACATAAAAGCTGAGCAAACAGGAAAACAAAATAAGCAAGAGGACCAGACTATGTCTATCAAAGACTCAGAGCAACTACTTGCATACAACAGGACTTCCCTTTCCCTACGATGCTCAGAAACAAATTGAGGCCCTAGGCTTTTTACCAAGCTACCGGAAATAAGTATGTCTACTCTGTACACAATTGACACACGTGTGTTTTCACACATTCCCAGTGCATCATGTGGGGTTAGCGCTGTTTGATGAAGGTGAAGCTGATTTCCTAAAGATTTTAAGAAGGAAGAAGGAAAACCATGACAATGAACATAGGGAACAGCCGGCAGGTGGGCTACAGTAACTTTCCTCCTTGGATTAGGGGTCATCCCTATGTTACCCAGGTCCTATGTTCCCCTATACCGGGGAACATGGGACCCTTTTTTTCAAAAAAGGGTTCCATGTTCCCCACTGCTTCAAAGTAGACTGCTGCCACATGGCAAAGTGCAGGTTGCTGTTACAACTGTGACAGGTTAGGTTTAGGGATAGTTTTGGTCAGGGCAGAAATTGAAAACTCAGAAACATTGCATTACGACAGGTTAGGTTTAGGAATGTTTTTGGGAAGGGCACAATTTGAAAACTTGGAAACATACAATGTGGGGAATTTAGGACCCTTTTTTCAAAAAAGGGTTCTATGTTCCCCACTGCTTCAAAGTAGACTGCTGCCACATGGCAAAGCGCAGGTTGCTGTTGCACCTCTGACAGGTTAGGTTTAGGGATAGTTTTGGTTAGGGCACAAATTTACAACTCAGAAACATTGCATTTCTGACAGGTTAGGTTTAGGGATGCTTTTGGGAAGGGCACAATTTGAAAACTTGGAAACATACAATGCGGGGAACATAGAACCCTTTTTTAGAAAAAGGGTCCTATGTTCCCCGCTCCCATACAAAGACAGGGGTACATAGGACCCGGGGAACATAGGTACGCTCCCCTGGATTATAGTCAAGTTCGACTAACAGGGTGGTGGGCAGTGAACGCCTCTCTCTGTGTGCCTTTTACAGGCTTGAGGCTTCTATGTGTTGCAGCTTTGCTACAACTGCACTTACAAAAGGAGATAGTAGGCTGATGAAATATTGACTGAAATTGAATTTCTTTTGTTCGGATGGCTTACAGACAAATCTAAAGACTATCACGCTTTTGGGATTTCTATAAGTAGGCTATTTTTGCTGCACTTTAGACCATATTAGGCTTCATGAGTCTCTCGTTGCTAATTTGACATTTTCTGGATATATTAAAAATAATCGATTTGTTCAAGAACAG
>NC_085863.1:11642168-11649668 GCF_034702125.1 Engraulis encrasicolus | reverse complement strand
CCAGTAGCCCAGTCACCTGTCCCTCCATCTGGCTGCCCCCGTCCCCAAGGGCCATTGGTTCCAGTGCCTGAGCTCTAGCCATCATTACCCACTTCCACACTGAATGCATTAGCATACAAAAGCCAGCTGATTCATTCTCAAAAACTTTCACGTTAACTTTTGTTGTGACTTGTTGTTACTTTGTAACTTTTTTATTGAAAAAAGTACACATACAAAATGACAAAAATGTCTTTGTAACACTTCTCATGCACAGACAGGAGCACACAGACCACCACATGTCCGCACGCGCACACCCAGACACACACACACACACACACACACACACACACACACACACACACACACACACACACACACACACACACAGACACACACACACACACACACACACACACACACACACACACACACACACACACACACACACACACACACACACACACACACACACACACACACACACACACAGACAGACAAGTACAGCCAATACACACAATCACCGTGATAAATAAATAAATATTTTCAAAACAACTACAGAATTTACCCAGACGTTACCTGGAGGAGGGAGGACATTTCTGCCCTCTCCTCTCCTCTCCTCTCCTCTCCTCTCCTCTCCTCTCCTCTTCTCTCCTCTCCCTCTCCTCTCCTCCTCTCCTCTCCTCTCCTCTCCTCTCCTCTACTCTCCCCCTCTTCTCTCCTCTCCTCTCCTCCTCTCCCTCTCCCTCTCCCTCTCCCCTCCTCTCCTCTCCTCTCCTCTCCTCTCTCCTCCTCCTCCAGGTCAAGTCTTTCACTCTGCTCCTCTGCGCCTGTTTGCTTGCTGCTCCTGAGGGGTGACTGTGCTGTTTGGCTTGATAACGAGCTGTTTGGAGCCGCAGGCTGCAGCTGGAGCCACATTCTGTACAGTGGAGGATCTCTGACTTCTGGCCAGCAAACACAAACAAGTGATGGAGCAGTTTTTTGTCAACACTTGTGACTTATGTGATGCCTGAAGTGTGAGTGAACCCAATCTTTTACACATGCTTTATTTTTTTGCTTTTTTTTTGCAAAGACACAAAAACATGCTGTTAATAAGATGAGTTGGACTGACCTGAGATCAGGGGTCTTGATGGTTGGATGGGTTGTGCTTGTGCTGAGAATGTGTGTGTGTGTGTGTGTGTGTGTGTGTGTGTGTGTGTGTGTGTGTGTGTGTGTGTGTGTGTGTGTGCGTGTGCGTGTGCGTGTGCGTGTGTGTGTGCGTGTGTGTGTGTGTGCGTGTGTGTGTGTGTGTTTGTGTGTGCGTGCGTGTCTGTGCGTGTGCGTGTGCGTGTGTGTGTGCTCGCATGTGTGCGTGCGTCGTGTGTGTGTATTGCTTACTTTTCTTCACTCCCACTCTTCAGATTCAGCCGTTGGCGATCAGATGAGAGTACAGTCCGGTACACACAGATACAATAGGGCAAGAAAAGACAGTCAGGAAAGACTATTCAAAAAAATAGAATAAAATCGGTTGCAGCTTAGCTCTGTGTTTGCAATTGCTTTTATAAAGAAATATTTAAGACATTAGAATTCAAATCGATGAAAAGTCTAGTTTGTGGACTCTGTGCCCTGGGAGGTTATTACAAAAGCAGGATGAGGTGTTGCTGTGGGATGTATGCTATACTTCTTCATATTCCCTCTTGATTTTAGAGGGGTGATTACTGACTTGTAGAAGAGGCTCTACCTTTTGCTTTTTTTCTCCATGGTAACAGTAATGTGCATATTCATCTCCTTTTTGTGTGGTGGTCTCGTAGTTGGATGGAAGAGGATACTGTAAAAGCAAACCATTACCCTGTAATTATAACGATGAATACCAAAATGACAAAGAAAAACGAACAAACAACAAAAAGTGTTAAAACAGTAGATGTAAGTAGTGCACTGCTGAGGTACTCCAGCCCCTCCACTTTGCCCTACAGAGCCATTAGCTTCAAGCCTCCACTGCCTCTCCTCTCCACTGCTTCTCCTCTCCACTTCCTTTTCTCTCTCCACTATTCGCTTTCCGCTAGCTCTCCTCTCCACTACCTCTGCTTTCCACTAACTCTACTTCCACCATGTCTGCCTCCACTGAGAGTGCCTTCCAGTGCACAGAGATAGGGCAAGAGAGGAGCGTCAAGAAGGAATCAACATTTCCAATAAAAAAGATCGTTGTGTTGACAACTGCTTGTCTAAAGAATGTTCCCTTCATACACCCTGAAGAGGGCCATGAGGGTCAAAACGTATAGGCATTGTAGCCAGATAAAAAGTAATAAAATGTTTCTTGAGTGCCTCGGATTTTCTGTACCCTGAACAAGCATCTAGACAATTTGAAAAAAACTCAAGGTCTAGGATCGCAATGCCATGTATTAGTTGTAAAGAAAAGCAGCAAAATGGTCAGTGTTTTTTTTCAAATTGTCTGATGAGCGACCCAAGGGCCATCTCCGACTCACCTACCAGCTGAGGTAATGTATGCGAAAAGAATACACGTGAAGTTTAACATAAAGAAGCATCCAGTAAGCTATTCAATTTCAAATCAGTGTCAACTCTAATTTGTGGTCTCTGTACATGCACACACACGCAAAGACACACAGACACAGACACAGACACAGACACAGACACAAACACACACACACACACACACACACACACACACACACACACACACACACACACACACACACACACACACACACACACACACACACACACACACACACACACACACACACACACAGACTAAAATAGATAACCAAGAACCAGAGGTTGTTTGGATGTATAAACTTTGAAAATGCATTTTCACCATGTTCGCCCCGGAGCTAGTTCTGTGTAAAATACCCACGCGGCTTCCTTCTCTTCCTTCCCTTCCTATGACTTTTATTCACATTCAACCTTGCCTGCGACTTTCAACTTGACAACAGCGTGTCTTTAACTAAAGACAAACAGGACTCGTGGCATTCATTAGCAATCGCTCGTAGGTCTAAAAAACATGATAACATTATTTTTTTAATGTAATAATCTTCTTTCACACTATTCACTTTGATTAGGCTTTCACTGGCATACCACAGCTTGGCCTCCACAGCAGCGAGAGAGAGAGAGAGAGAAAAAAAACATTCCACACTCTGAATTGGCCATGCAATGTTCATCATTTCATTTTATCTTGCCTATTCCCTTCGCCAATTAAACACACTTTGAAGGGCATGGGCAATTCTTGATTTGAAATAGCATCACGAGGAAACAGAGAAATCAAATACATTTCTCATAACTTCTAACTCTATCCTGACACTCTTAAGCAAAACCAATTTCTGTTACGTTACTTTTTTTTTTTTTTTGTAAATCAACATTTGCGAATCAAATCGAGGGCATCAGTGAAGTCGAGGAGTTGTTCATTTTTCTAGCAGCCTGTCAAAGCAGTTGTGATCTAGCAATATTAAAACATCGTATCACATTTCCATTTCAGACATCTGATCAGAAGCAGCACTCTCACTTCGATTTGTCCTCTTGAGCTCTTCAGCCGTTTTATACTCCCGTACTGAGGCAAACTACACAATGCACACAATGCAATGATGATGATGATGATGAGGAAGATGAGAAGGAGGAAGAGGAGGAGGAGAAGGAGGAAGAGGAGGAGAAGGAGGAGGAAGAGGAAGATGAGGAGGAGAAGGAGTAGGAAGAGGAGGAGGATGAGGAGGAGGAAGATGAAAGAGGAGGAGGAGGAAGATGAGGAGGAGGAGAAGGAGGAGGAGAAGGAGAGGGAGGAGGAGGAGGAAGATGAGGAGGAGAAGGAGTAGGAAGAGGAGGAGGATGATGAGGAGGAAGATGAAGGAGAAGAAGAAGGAGGAGAAAGATGAGGAGGAGGAAGAGGAAGAGTAGGAGAAGAAGGAGGACGAGGAGGAAGATGATGAGGAGGAGGATGAGGAGGAGGAGGAGGAGGAAGATGAGGAGGAGAAGGAGTAGGAGGATGAGGAGGAGGAAGGTGAAGGAGGAGAAGGAGGAGGAGGATGGTGATGAGGAGGAGTAGGAAGAAGAAGAGGAGGAGGATGAGGAGGAGGAAGATGAAAGAGGAGGAGGAGGAAGATGAGGAGGAGGAGAAGGAGGAGGAGAAGGAGAGGGAGGAGGAGGAGGAAGATGAGGAGAAGGAGTAGGAAGAGGAGGAGGATGATGAGGAGGAAGATGAAGGAGGAGAAAGATGAGGAGGAGGAAGAGTAGGAGAAGAAGGAGGAGGAGGATGAAGATGATGATGAGGAGGAGGAGGAGGAGGAGGAGGAAGATGAGGAGGAGAAGGAGTAGGAGGATGAGGAGGAGGAAGGTGAAGGAGGAGAAGGAGGAGGATGATGGTGATGAGGAGGAGTAGGAAGAAGAAGAGGAGGAGGAGGATGAAGAAGAGGAGAAGGAGGACAAGGAGGAGTAGGAAGAGGAGGGAGAGGAAGATGGGGGGAAAGTGGCTTTCATCTTGGTACTGAAATAAAAGACCAAATAAAAGAATCTGTACACCAGTAGTTGGCTCCATAATCCATACTCCATGGTTAATTAATGAGTTAATATTGGCATTAATAATGCATAATCATGTAATTAATAATGCAATGATGTTAATTAAGGGCTATTCTTAGTGCCAAGGTTGGGTTTAAGAGTTACTGTTTTACTATCTCTGATGAGAAGAGGTCATGCCAAAAAGAAAAAAAAAAGCCATGCACGTCATCCTGACCATACTCAAGGGTCTAGATTTAGTGAGAATAGTCAAAAATGTTAAGCGGCGTACACACACAAAGCTAGCTTTTCGCTTGCTCGCCTACTCGCCACTCTTTCATGGAACGTTTGCTGAAAGTTCCTGCGGCTTTAACTGCCAATGAACAGGCGAGAAGTACCAAACTCTGCATTCCAGTTGGTTACTCGCTTACTCGCCTCGCTCGATGATAAAATATTTTCAACTCGAGATCCGCCCACATTGCATCGCTTGTAGAGTACTCGCCTACGAGTCTCGCTGGAACACATCGACATTCTATTGACTTCATTCGCTGAGCGAGTAACTAGTAGCGACGTGTGTGTACGGCCCTTTACTGTTAGTTAGATTGGGCACCTGCATGCACACACATGCACACGCACACGCACACAGACACGCACGCACGTACACACACACACACACACGCACACACACACACACACACACACACACACACACACACACACACACACACACACACACACACACACACACACACACACACACACACACACACACGCATATTCTAAATACCCCACAACCCCACAACCCAACAAACCAAAACCAAAGGGAACTCGTCTCGACAGGGATCCCATATCGACAGGACACCAGTTTTGGATAAAACTTGTAAGTCAAGGCTGTTTCATCTCACACTGCTGCTCTGGCATGACATGATGGTACTTTCGTGTTTATTTAGGCTCAAAAATGTTTATGTAACAGAGTCTAACTAGCAGAGTTAGGTTGGAACGTTAGTAAACCTCTCTCCCGAAAGCCTCATACTGTGTCAATGCCGCTGGGCTGGGGGACTGGTCTTTTAGTCCAGCGGTATCTTACTGTGAATCTCATTTCCGAACCGTTGTAGTTGACGAGGTGACAGGTTCGCATTCGCGAGGGGGACGGACTGTGCAGGAACACCTCCGTCACATGGAAGCCAGAAACCTTACTCAGAATGTAGCCATACATGACAAGAAAATCAGCGGGCTAGTCATTCAGAAATGTCAGCAGCTAAACATTTTATGTTTTAATATATTCGCAATGAACCATGTATTAGGCCTACTGGGGGCGATGATAACTGTGATATGCCGGTGTGCTGTGCAGTCGCCAAATGATTGACCACTCTCCCTCCATGCTATCTGCAGTGCATAGCCAACTTTCTCATGCGCAGAGCAGTTCTCCCATGCTAACCCAAAGCTGCCCTTGACCACGTGGTTTTGCGGGCAGTATCAATAAATTACAAGGGGAACACCTTAATACTTATTGGACGTGATTTGGATTTTATCACTGCACTTTTGCGGACAAAACATGCGTGGACATTCAGGCTATTTAGGTGAACATTTTCACCTGTCAAAGTGGCGGGTGGGTTGAAAAATTCACCCGTACGTGCTGAATGGCAGGTGGACGGGTGCTTATTTCCAGCCTTGACACACACACATACACACACACACAATTTTTAAGTGCTGAGTGCTCAGAGATGTGTTCAAAGAGATGTGTCTTTGCCATGTTATTTCATGTGACAGTACAGCTGTTCTGGCATACATTCATTCATGAGCAATCCTGTAATGTTTCTTTTTTCATTTCCGCAAAAGAGAGAAAAAAATATTCACACTGCACTTTATACGTTTATGAGAATTCTCATTTAGTACCTCTCGTAAAATGGTTCCGGGCCCTCAAAACTGATTGGCGAAGGTGCGTCGGAATCCCCGATATGCAAAGACGTATATCCAAATCGAGTTAAAGCCGCAAATCTCTTCACTTTGAAAAAAAGAGAGTGATTTAAGGCTCATCTCCCATCGTTGCCAGTTCAGGCATTATTTCTTACACACTTTATGAGGAGCCTCCATTAATTTTCCCCCTCTCTAGCTTTATATTCGAATTGCTGCAGCAGTGGCAGCAAAATCACAGGCACTCGCAGATCACCCTCTTGCAGCTGCATGCTGGATTGGCTTTAGGGCATGCAGGGCATTTGCCCAGTGGACTGCTGATGATTTTGGCCTACCCTCCCTTCAACAGCATTGGTTCTCCTGTTGCATAGCAGGCCTTTCAGAATATTCATATATATATATATATATATATATATATATATATATATATATATATATATATATATATATATATATATATATATATATGATGTATATGATATATACAAAATGCTTTATATATATATAAAGCATTTTGCTGTTACATAAAAAATAGCAGATATGACTAAAAATGTCACAGTCTTCATTACCCCTCTCATTGTCTTTTTTTTTTTTTAAATATATATTTTAGGGGCTTTTTATGCCTTTATTGACAGGAAAGTATGAGATGCTGACAGGAAGTGAGTGGGAGAGAGAGATGGGGGAGGATTGGGAAATGACCCCGTCCGGACTCGAACCGGGGTCCCCATGGGCATGAAAGCCCAAATGTGGGGGGCTTAGCGCGTTGCGCCACAGCGCCCCCACCACCCCCCCCCATAGTCTGATGGAGCGGTCCGCGCAGTGGAGCGGAGCAATGTTGGCAGTCTTGGCTAAAAGAAATGCCTGGCCCGAATTTTTGGCATATATCAGCCCCCAGCTGCAGTCCCCGCCTAGGCAGCATCCTTATATGGCACACTTACCTAATCTCGCTCGCCAATTGTGTTCATTACCTTTACTTGAAAGATTACATGCAATTTCCACAATCAGCGGAGAAAGATTGCAGTGATAAGCTGGCAGTCTGTGCGGCACTCACACACACACACACACACACACACACACACACACACACACACACACACACACACACACACACACACACACACACACACACACAAA
>NC_085863.1:11629668-11637168 GCF_034702125.1 Engraulis encrasicolus | reverse complement strand
CACGCACAACAACTTTAGGAGGACTTTTGGTCATTCCACATCCTAATTGCAAGCGCAGCACTATGGCTCTCTGTAATGTCATAGCAATGTTGTTATGATGTAGTTAAGCATTTTCAGCAAGTGAATAGGGTCGCCAGCGACCCCAGCTGCAGTAAGAGGGTCTACATAGTGCATTTGCAACATATTGAATAACCGCATCACAAGGTCAAAAGCAAAAGGTGAGGATGCAAGGTTATATACTGAGTTGGACCCTAAGAGTGACTTTCGTCTCCATAGAGTAATTTGACTCTCCACAGTGCTGTAAATATTTGGATTTAAGTTTACTCTGAAACATTGAGACCCCATTTTTTACTGTGCTGTACCAAGATGACAGATAGGCCTATATTGTCTTGTGAAGTGATTGTCAAACATTTTGATATACCTAAGATAGCTGGCCTTGGTCAATGACTTATTTATTCATTGACGGCAACTGTCTGAAACACGGAAAAGCCCTCTCATGTCAGCTGTGGGAGAGGGCATTAGAACACCTGTTGTCCATGCCAGTGGCAACTGCATTAACTGTATGAGTTTGGTGTGATATCATGGCTGTCTTTGTTTTACAGCTGCCACTGTTAACACTTCTACATAAATCCTGTCATATTATGCACTTTTACCATGGGCCTGAAAAATACCAAGCCTAGAAATTAGAGGGTTCTGGATCCGGCAGGATAATAGGGTTTTTCAGACTATCCGGATCCGGCAGGATCTTAAGCAGTGGATCCGGTATCCGGCAGTTACCTAAAAATCAGGATCTGGGGCATCTCTACTTTTTACGTAGCCTAGGCTTTTCAGTCAGTCTTTCACAACCCCAATCGCTGCATGGAGTGAAAGCCCTTTGAAAGCGGCCGTTGAAGGCAGTGTGGCAGTAAGCCAATGAGTCTTAAAAATAGTTTGCGCCAAAGTAATAAAAAGGGCCCACGTGTGCGAGTTGGCTATGTGTTTCAACCCTTTCGTTGGATCCGGTATCCGGTTCCGGATCCGGCAGGATCCTAAAAATCAGGATCTGGTGCCTCTCTACTAGAAATGATGTGACTAGTTTAATAGATTACATGTTTATGGTGTGTTTTACCATGGGCGGGCCTGAAAAAGACCCACGGCATAGAAAGATTGTGCTTTTCGCAATTTTCCATTTAGTGAGTTTTAAAAGATGCTAACACAGCCATCCAACATCACACAAGGCAGGTAAGGACATCCAGCGCTTTGCTCCATTCCTCCAGCTAACATTAGATGAACTGCAATAAGACACCTCTCAGGAGTTTTCAATAGGTGTGTGTGTCAGATATAAGATTTATCAAGAGTCTTGACCCCTTGTGCTAGCTGGGAGCAGGAACCTGGCACCTTGCTGGGCTTGAAATGAGAAATGAAAGCTCTCTTCTGTCATAGAATTTCCCCTCGAAGCAAATTTGATCAGCATCATTGCTACTATAACGGTCGTCATCGTTTAAAGGTGGGAAGCTACGTTATGAAACACCATAAAGCACATAATTGCAGGGCAATTTTTCATTTTGGCTAAACTGCAATTTTTTCCATGGCAGGATAGATGTAATATTACACTGGGGAGTGTACAGGGGGGCTCTGTGCCAGTGGGTTTGGAGAGAGAGAGAGAGAGAGAGAGAGAAAGAGAGAGAGAGAGAGAGAGAGAGAGAGAGAGAGAGAGAGAGAGAGAGAGAGAGAGACAGAGACAGAGACAGAGAGAGAGAGACAGAGAAACATAGAGTGGGGATGAAATGGAGGCATTTCAGTAGAGCGTTGACATTTCACTTGCATGCAGCATATCTCTCATTTTTTAATACTGAGGCGATTAGGGATTTGATAAATGTGGGTGAATGCATTTTCCCTGTGCGCGCGCGCGCGTGTGTGTGTGTGTGTGTTTGTGTGTGTGTGTGCGTGTGGGTGTGTGTGTGTGTGTGTGAGAGAGAGAGAGAGAGAGAGAGAGAGAGAGAGAGAGAGAGAGGCATAATGACGTGAAAAAAGGAGATGTGGGAGTGTTTGCAAATGCATTCATGCCACAGCAAGCGTGTAGCAGGAGCAGGCTGCACTTATACAAGGTAGGAATATTCTTTTATCACATCAACTTTGGTGGTTCCTCTTTTTGTGCTCACCTCCAAGCAAATAAAAAGAGAAACATATGAAGAGTTCAGATGCAAAACCCCCTAACTCCATTTCTGAAGACCTGCACTTCTATATATTTAGAGAACCCCGTTGTTGGTTTGGTTTACATTCATGTACTTGATAATACATATAAATAGTTATATTACATAAATAAAATAAAAACAACTATGCAATTTTGATAGCTTTGTATTAAATAAAAATGAATTAAGATTATTTTCTGAAAAGGCAAATAGGGTTTTTGTATCTGAACTCTTCATATGTGTTTTTTCCCTCTTTTATGGTAGCCCCTCCCCTGGTGTATTACTACACACCCACTAAACCATGTGACTCATGACATGGTGATTGACCTTTGATTACCTCCGCCAAGGAGGTTATGTTTTCGGTCACATTGGTTTGTCTGTCTGTTTGTCATTCAGTTTGTCTGTCTGTTTGTTTGTCAGCAGGATAACTCAAAAAAGTTGTGAGCGGATTTGCATGAAACTTGGTGGAGTTGTTGGAAATGATCCAAGCAACAAGTGATTAAATTCTGGAGGTGATCCGGATCACGAACCGGAACCAGGACTTTTTTAAAGATTCTTCCCCATTGCTAACCTATCTAGACCCCTAGACCCCTAGTGACTGCATATTGAATTGCAGTCAGGGCAAATTTTGACATTCCAGTTTCTAACTCCACAAAAAGAAGGCAGAAATAAAAAATAGGGTGTAACATAGTCAAATGTTCTATTAAACAGCTTCCTTGGCAGACGTCCATACTCTCAGAGTGCATCTAGTTTGGTTATAGTTTTGTCAGCAATCATCGGTTTGGAGCAGAGCCACACCCCTTAAACCTTAAAGAGTCCCACATTAGGCAGTGTTCCTTTAGCGCACTCTACCCCTACCTCAGTTTTGTCACTGATACACAAAGAATTTAGGGGTATGCACAATGTTGCTTGTGAAGAATTTTGTTGTTAAGTGCACCTACTGTAGGCTACTACACATATTATTTTCGAACACATTAAAACACTGCCCACCATTCTTATAACAAAGCTATGTAATAATAACCTCGTCCTGACCATCCCATAATACTACCATTTCCATTTCGTATTCATGGTCTGGACTTTGTTTGATCTGACGCGATTGCAGGAAGCAGGAAGGACATTTTCTGAAAAATCAAGATTTAACTTATAAGTTGTTGAACGAACATGTTTGACGTCTATCAATGGCGATGTAGGACCGTTTAACAGACATGGCTGACAGAACATCCTACCGTAGGATAAGTTTGTCAGAACACTGGCGCAAATTCTACCTGTCAACATCGCTCCACAGAAGACAGGTACCAGACGTAGTGCGGAGCCAAGTGTCTTGGCGGAAGTACGTAGGATGGCGCGCGAGGCTAATGTAATAAGGGCAGGGTCCTATACTTATAGAAACCCTTTTGCAATTCCACTTGGTAACCATTGAGCTAGAGATGAAGTGACAGTGATGAATATCCCATTAGCCAGAACACGCCACAGATTAAAAAAAAAGAAATCAAATTCAGACCTTAAAACACAAGAAAACAACAAAGAAATAATACAGTAGCTCAGTGCAGCATGCTTCCTATTTCCTATAGTCTATTAACCTTTCTTTGATAGATTCAATAAATCACAACAGAGTTATTCAAACAGAAACATTTGGACTGTTTTCTCTTTTATTTCCCATGTTGAAAAAAATATTATTTTGCAATGCTGTTTGGCAGCTAGCAATCAATGTTGATGACGAATCCCTTATTAGCCTGACTAGAGTACTTGACAGATCCGAAGCAGGCAAATGAATATCAAAACAATCAGACACCAGACGTTCAGAAAACCACTTGAATTTATTTATGTGACCTATCACGTACAAGAGATTAGAAATGAATGCTGTTATAGCCTACATACTTGGAAATTCACAGGTGTTGAAACAACACAGGTAATGAAAGTAAGAAAGTATTGCTTCATATTTATTCCAGACAAGTAATTGAGTCTGTGGACCAAAAGCTTTGTGATGTTTTCACAACAGAAGCAGAAGAAACACATGGCATGCTGTAGCTCTTTGCTTTTCTCAAGTCCTTTTTCCACCGCCTCTGGTCACAAACAAACAAACTTCAAAATGGATTCCTTCCCCCCACCTTCTTCTTAACACTCTTCTTTCCTCAACAACCAGCACAACTAGCCGCCACCATCATCTTAACCATTTTTACATGGCGGAAACGAGGAAGCCGTTGAACATGTTGTGCTTTTCGTTGTTGTCGTAGAGTTGGTGGTTGCGCTCGAGGCTGAGGTAGACGCGGTCTCCCTTCACCAGGCTCAGGGTGGCGCTGCCGGTCACGTGCTGCATGCCGTCGTCGTGGCTCCTCTCGGCGGCCTGGCTGATCTGGATGTTGTTCTTGTAGAGGATCACGCCGCGGTAGTAGCGGTCGGAGTAGCCGGCGGACACGAAGCTGAAGTAGTAGACTCCGTTCACGGGCGCGGTGAAGACACCTGGCGTGAGGAGGAGGAGGACAATGTGGAGGATGGAGAAGATAGACAGACATGCACACACACACACACACACACACACACACACACACACACACACACACACACACACACACACACGTTTTGTAAATAATTCTGTATTTCATACACACCAAAGTGACAGGATGACAGAATATACAGGCACACACGCACCAGTCTGAGCATTATAGCCACTTCCAACTTGAGTGATGACGTCTTTGTAGACGATGACACGCTCTGAGCTGTAAGGACCGAACTTTCCAGAGTAGCCCAAGGCTGCGGTGAAGGCCACTGCTGATCCATCTGCGGAGTCAAACAACAGATGAACACGTAGGCCTACCATTACAACATTACATAACATTTAGCAGACACATATGCATTATTATTTCAAAGATCACATATCACTTTTCAAAGTAAAGTATACTATGTATCCAAGAACTAGTGTCAGATAAGGTGAGGTTGCTTTGGAAACTCGGCTAATGCATCATGGGAAATTAAGTCAAAGCTGTGGGGGTAGAAAATTGGAGGGCTATGCGTGGGTTGCGTACAGGTAAAGCATGGTCACTGATAGACCCGTCATATGATCTACGGTATAGACCCTGAATATGCTCGCCCTTGAAAGCACTCTGTGGACGGGTGTTCTGATTGGTGAGTCACCCCCATGGTTGTACGTGTTGATTGGTCAGCCCCCCTTACCAGTCTTTCATCTGAGAGCCTTCACTACTTTATACTGGGTCAATCGGAGGGGGTCGTCCCAGAGGCCCAGCTCCCAAAAGATTTCCAGCCCTCTTTAAAGCTACACTGCACCGCCTTTGCCAAACTGTTTACACTACTTCAACAAAACATGTCACTTAAAACACTTGCGACGGTTTCACAAAGGGTGGTCCATGGACCATTGGCTGTCCGCAAGAGATCCCAAGAGGTTCCAAGAGCTGTTGCGTAAACAACACATTTGTGTTTTTCATGTTTCATTGCCTGCCTCTGCAATATACAACACATTTTGTTCTGTGGGTTTTCATATGTGTGCTGTTCCCTAGTTTAAAGCCGTGTGTGTGATGCATGCATCACAAATTCATGCATTTATATGGCCTGGTTACATATGAGAGAAGTTTGGTCCTTTCATTTCCATTTTGCATTTATTCTGGGAATTTTTCCTCAGCCTGCAAAACTTTGAAAAACACTGATACAAGTTATTGTTTTAACTGCCCCACATAATAATTCACACCGATAAACAAATAGGGACTTGAATTTGACAAATGGACTTAATTTGAAGGTATGTGCACAAGAATTTGCTTAACTTTGGGCACAATGCTTGCAAAAATCCACAGCCTGCCTTCACACAATATTGCAGCTATCAGTATTATTTGATGCATATCTTTCTGCAGAATTACCCCAAATAAACAGGTGTTACTAAATATTTTATTATGCTAAATATTTTATTGTATGACATCACACCCTCCACATCCATAGCAAATTAATAGTAGGCTATATGTTGTTTTACAGGGTAGGGGACGATTTTCCGTAACACAAGACTTCACTATATTGAACTACACGAGGGACGACAAAGGGGAGTAGTGCCTGCGTGCTTGAATCTGCATGGTCTGACTAAAAAGATTCAATCTAATATTCTATCTCTGTTCCGGAGATGATTAGACCCACCTTTGTAGAACGGCTGTGAAGGATTTGTCCTTTCATTTGTATAGCTGCCATTGTATCAAAAAGGGTTTTATCGGATCAATCCTTAAAGATTCTACTGCGAAGCCGGGAAACTCCTCTGATTCAAACTTATAGGTGCCAGTGATTCCTCTCAAAGGCACTTAAGGATTACACATTTTCCTGTGTAGGTCTTGTTTTATTGTACTTCCAATTTCGTAACATCTTCATCATCATCGTCGTCGTGCTTCTGATCTGGCAGACATGTTCAATGTCAAGCACTTGATTTAGCTCTTCATTTGACTGGTGCAGGGGAGGCTTATGGTGCCTCCCTCAGAGGAATCCCATCAAAAATACTCTGATACAACAATATGCCTGAAGCAAGGTTGCTATTTCCATTCCACTTGCACGGCGTCTACCGCACCACAGGGCTACCGCACTGCAGCACATGTATTATAGTTTGGGTGTCTAGAGGTTTCACCAATCATATGGGTACACTAAAAGCAACTGTATGTATCACCAATGAATGTGAATTTTTAAAACAATGTAAAGATATTGTGTGTGTGTGTGTGGGGGGGGGGGATGTGACTGTGGATGTTTTATATGTTTGTTTTTGTTGTTTCTTTTATAATGTATATTTATGTCTTGTAGATAATCTGGACCCCGAGTCAGTTGAATAAAGTTATATTAACTACCCTTTGCATTAAATCTAAAGACCTGCTTCAGCACTCCTAGCAATACTGTGGGCTACTGCTGGGATGTCAAAAGTCAGACCCAGGGGCCAAATCTGTAATAAAGAATTCTACGTTTATGTCTAAGTTAACACACTCCTGCCATACCGTACCTCCTGATTACAGTAAAAGAAATATAAACACACTCCTGCCATACCGTACCTCCTGATGACAGTGAAACAAATGTAAACACTACTAGACGTACCTCCTCCGGCTCCTCCAGATCCTCCCATGCCCTCGAGCTGCTCCTTCAGCCCTCCGACCTCGGTCACCAGGACCTCCATGGCTCCCTTCAGGCCCCCCATGATGGTACCCTGTACTCCCAGCTGGCCCTCGGTGGCCACGGTCTTGTCACCCAGGCTCTTCAGCTCTGTGGCCTGAGCTGTCAAATCATTATTACACTGTATATTACACATTTTTACAAACATTATTACAAACATCATTGGTACCTTATAGAGATTGTAGATGTT
>NC_085863.1:11617168-11619668 GCF_034702125.1 Engraulis encrasicolus | reverse complement strand
GAGTGTAACTGTTGGTGTGTGAGTGTTTGTTGTCAGTGTGTGTGTGTGTGTCTGAGCTTTTCGCATCACAGGGCTGTATGCATTCTTTTATCAGCAGATCAAGGCCCAGGTGTTCATGGGATGTGGCGTGTAAAGGGAGATGTTATCTTTCGCCTGCTGCAGACGCCGTTAAAAATACACCAGGGGTTGTCTGGCAATGCAGTTGGATGAATACACTTGATTGCTGCTCTGAAGGTGTTTTTTTATATGTTCTTGTGGAGGACTGTGAACAGTTTCAAAGACATTGAAGATTTGTTGATCAATATTGCTTTCCTCAATAAACATGAGCATTGCTTAAAAGAAATTGACAAAAATTTCACAAGGTCTATCGGATTTTTGTACACAAAAAGGCAATGCAATTCAGGATAAAAAAAAATAAAGCTATGAAATATATATAATTCATACAGTATAATACACACTATATATGTACATAACATACAACATATAATATACAGTATATGATATCTAATAACATTAACTGTATATTATATGTTACATAAACATTGTCTCCATTTCCAAAGCACACAATGAAAAGTGGTGTGGATTTAAACAATGTGGATAACCTTGATGGCAGATCAATGTCACGAAGAAAAATGTCCTTTGTTTTTTTTCTGAGATAGCCATGAGAGCTAGCGACAATAACAGCCAGCCTTTCCGAAATGGGCCGTTCTACCAGCTGTCACTTGAATTTCACGCAACGTTAAAGATAGCCTCCACACATATTGTGTGTTATTACGAACAAGAGTAAATATGATGCGTGTCATCAGAAAGCAACTTGAACTGAGGTCATCAAGATGCCGACCACACATCAAACAATAGCTACAGCCTGCAGGTTGGTTCAAAACATTTCCACATAACTAGTGTGTTTGTCCACACTCACAAAAGTACAGTTCATAATCATACCATGTCTATGACCACTTTTCAAAGACATATCTGTCATATTCTGTCTGCAAAGAACAGCTGAATATCCATACAATACGACGACGAATTAGACTTTGTTTCAATTCTGAGAACCATGGCATTGGTTGGTGGCAACAGTTACTGACGAGGGCGGCGCTAGCTGAAAGCTCAGTTACTTCCGCAGAAGTAGGCCTACATCTAACGGTAGGGAGACATACACGCGAATTTGCGAACTTTGTGAACTTTGCCATTCATTCCTATGAGAGAGGCGAAGGCAAACGAAAGCAAGCGAACAGGAGCGAAGCGAAGCGAAATTATTAAAGAAAGTTTAATGTTATGCAAATGAGGAGCGAATTCGCGTGCCGTGGCCCAATCAAATCAACCACATAACTGTTCCAATCCATTTGATTCGCCGTGACGACCTGATGACGGTTGGATTTCGCCTCTCTTCGCTTCGCTCGCTTCGCCTCCTATGTGTCCCTACCGTAAGGGCCTCCGCCCGAGACGGTTTAGGTAGGATGAGACATGACAGCTGGTGTAAGCATCCATAGAAATTAACGGTGAAGATTCGTAACGCAAATATAGCGTCTTCCCGCTTTTCTGGTAACAAGAGCCAATGTGCCTGCTGAGCTGCGTTGCCAGTGATCCAATCATCTGGCTGCATAGGCGCACGCGAAATGTTACGCATGCTCAGTTGTGAAAAGCCGTTGCTCTCGTGCCGTTATGGAACTACTGCGCCTGCGCTCTGTCAGAAAAAACGTGAGAAAAGTGGCTTAAAAAGCTTTATTTTGACGCGCTTGACACAACCAAGTAGTCTAGATTGATCAGTTTTTCACGGTGGTTTCAACCATATGGTTTTCACAACCGCTGCGTTCCCTCCCATCCTATACTCAGTTTCCCCATTCATTTTTCCCATTGACTCTCAGATCTGGTCTCACTAATCGTGAAATAGCACCCCGAAGGCGTCAACAAGATGGCGGCGACTGTCCCGTCTCCTCCTACCTAAACCGTCTCTGGTCCCCACACACTGGTGCAGACGTGCTATACATGATGAATGGTCAATTTCACCACAGCAGAGCATGGATAATCAATGGGTGACTCCGACAAAAATAGAGCTCTGCCCCTTATCGGCAACCGACATCTATCTGTATGGGCATCAGTGGACATTGGTGCCGGTGTGTGGGGGTGTATTGAAAACACTGGAATAGAACTTTGGCAAAACAGTGGAATAGAACTTTGGCAAAACAGTGGAATCGAACTTTGGCAAAACAGTGGAATCGAACTTTGGCAAAACAGTGGAATCGAACTTTGGCAAAACAGTGGAATCGAACTTTGGCAAAACAGTGGAATAGAACTTTGGCAAAACAGTGGAATAGAACTTTGGCAAAACAGTGGAATAGAACTTTGGCAAAACAGTGGAATAGAACTTTGGCAAAACAGTGGAATAGAACTTTGGCAAAACAGTGCTGCGCAGTTTTGTCGGAACCTGTGTGAGGAGGCCCTGGGTGCTCATCGTCATTCTCGCTCCTCAAGCCATTGACTCAACACTTTTCGACGGTAC
>NC_085863.1:11577168-11612168 GCF_034702125.1 Engraulis encrasicolus | reverse complement strand
CGAAAACTCATTTTAGTTAGGCCTATCATTTTATTTGTCTTCGGTAAAATATAGAGTACATGTTAAATGTAGCACTTACATTTTGATGCTTTCATGCATATATTAGTTTAGATGCTTTGTTATTCATTCAACTATATATGGTAATACAATTAAACCCCTTAAAATCAAGAGGGCTCCGCGACCCCCCTGTGGATCTTTGGCAACCCATAGGTTGGGTCCCGACCCATAGGTTGGGTCCCGACCCATAGGTTGGGAACCTCTCCCCCTAGACCACCTGTCCGTTTGGTGTCCTCACCTGCGTTGTCTCCGATCAGCATCTGCACGGCGTCCGACAGTCCGTCCATGGCGGCCTGCTGCTGCTCCAGCTGGGACCCAGTAGAGCTGCTCTTGTCCCCCAGAGACGCCAGCTCAGCTGCCTGGTCTGGAGCAATGAGAACCAGGAGGAGGAGGAGGAGGAGGAGGAGGAGGAGGAGGAGGAGGAGGAAGATGAGGAGGAGGGGGGGAGGAAGAGGAGGTGGAGTAATGAGAACCAGGAGGAGGAGGTGGAGAAGAAAGAGAAGGAGTAATGAGAACCAGGAGGAGAAGGGGGGGGGAGGAGGAGGAGGAGGGGGAGGAGGAGGAGTAATGAGAACCAGGAGGAGGAGGAGGAGGAGGAAGAAAAGGAGGAGGAGGAGTAATGAGAACCAGAAGGAGGAGGAGGAGGAGAAGGAGGAAGAGGTGGAGGAGGGGGAGAGGAGGAAGAGGAGGAGGAGGAGGAGGAGGAGGAGGGGGAGGAGGAGAAGGAGAAGGAGGAGGAAGAGGAGTAATGAGAACCAGGAGGAGGAGGAAGAGGAGGAGGAGGAGGAGGAAAAGGAGGAGGAAGAGGAGGAGGAGGAAGAGGTGGAGGAGGAGGAAGAGGAGGAGTTGGAGGAGGAAGAGGAGGAAGATGAGGAGGAGGAGGAAGAGGAGGAGGAGGAAGAGGAGGAAGATGAGGAGGAGGAGGGGGAGGGGGGATGAGGAGGAGGAAGAGGAGGAGGAGGGGGAGGAGGGGTATGAGCAAGATGAGGAGGAGGAAGAGGAGAAGGAGGAGGGCATGAAAGGGGGAGGAGGAGAAGGAAAAGGAAGAGGAGAAGGAGGAGGAGGAGAAGAAGATGAGGCGGAGGAACAGGGGGAGGGGGAGGAGGAGGCAGAGAAGGAGGAGGAAGAGGGGGAGGAGGAGGTGGAGGAGGAGGCAGAAGAGGAGGAACAAGAGGAGGAGGAGGAGGGGTATGAGGAAGATGAGGAGGAGGAGGAGGAGGAGGAGGAGGAGGAGTAATGAGAACCAGGAGGAGGAGGAGAAGAGGAGGAGGAGCAAGAGGAAGAAGAGGAGGAGGAAGAGGAAGATGAAGAGGGGTTGGACGTTTGTGATTTACGTAGAGTGGCTTTGGTGTGAGTTTGCCAAGGATTGGTTTGGGTTGATGTAAGTTTGCGACAGACTTACAGACTGGTTTGGGTTTGGGATTGTAAGAGAGAGTGACTGGCGTGAATAAGTGAAAGAGTAGTTTGGCGTGAGTTTGGTGTCACCAGTTGTCTAGTACAGCTCTTGTGTGAGTGTCCAAGAGAGGGCTGGTCAATGCTCTGTTATCAGAGTCTTCATGTGACTTTTGGCAGAGAGGACCGTCGGTACTCCCTCTAAGCTTTGGTACTGCAATACGTTTTTCTATGGTGTCCTCTTACTGTTAACCAAGCAACAACATCTCCTTTAAATTGTGATGTATTGTTGAATGATAATGACAGTCTATGTTTATGTCTTGGTGTCTATGTGTGAGCGTGGTTGCAGTTTCAGTTTGAAACTTTGTGGGGTCATTGAGTTGATGAGAGTATATGCAGTCGTGACTGAGTTGAAAGTGACTGATGCTAAGCTAAGTTTGAACATTTTGTTGTGGTGCGTGTGCCGGAGATGATTGCATGGTTCGAGACAGATGGAGTGAACAAAGTGGCATGGAAAAGAAAAGAAAATCAAAAAAGGCCCCATCATGTATTTTGTTTGCCTGTGCTCTTTTACAAAGGTGGGTTCACTAATTAGCTTGTCTATCTAGGTTGGCCTATTAGCATTAGCTGGTTCAGTGAGTTGTAGGGAAAGACATACGTACTATACTGTATGTGGAAGCACTTTTACTTTCTGGACCACGGGGTATATGTATACCGTAGGGTCACTTCCTTGTAAAGCTAGCCACATATGTGCAGAACTAAGTCTATGCTGATGATTACGATTACACTTCTGCAGTGCAATTTTTTAATGTGTGTATTTTACTGGCTGCCTTATGAGGCTGAAGCCGAAAGGGAATTCTAGTGTTTTTTAATTACGTAGAGGGTAACCCATGTCATAGATTGTAGAAGAAGATGCTCAAATTATTTTCCTCTGAGTACATTGTTTAATAAACTTTTGGATGAATTATAAAATGAATTTTGGCACTCATATTGTTTTTTCCCATGTGTATTTTATGGAATATCCATATATGCTGGCAGCATTTATAATTTTCTGTGTGTGTGTGTGTGTGTGTGTGTGTGTGTGTGTGTGTGTGTGTGTGTGTGTGTGTGTGTGTGTGTGTGTGTGCGCGCGCGTGCGTGCGTGCGTGCGTGCGTGCGTGCCTGCGTGCGTGCGTACATATGTGTGTGCGTGCCTGTGCGTGTGTGCGTGCCTGTGTGTGCCTGTGCGTTTGTGTGTGCCTGTGTGTGCATGTGTATGTGTGCGCCCGTGTGTGTGTGCGTGCGTGCATGCGTGTGTTCTTACCAGCACTTTCCTTCTTCAGAAGATCAATCTCAGCCCTCAGACTCACAGACACTCCCTCTCCAGAAGATCCTGCAGATACAACACTGTTCTTTCAGAACTCAGTACTATAATACACCAATTGAAACGTTACATACACACCACTTGAAATGGTACATAGACATCATTTGACAATGTTTCGGCCTCCGTCGCCCTTCCTCAGGTCACATACTGTACGTCACCTGAGGAAGGCCGATGGAGACTGAAACGTTGTCACATTAAAAGATAATTTCTGCAACTTGAGAGTGTGCGACACTTCTCCCTTCTTTCAAGTGTTTTACTGGGTGCCAGCACGTCCTTTTCTGTTGTGAATTTTACACCTCCACTCATCTACACAGACACCATTTGCCTGCAAAACCAAGTGAAGTCAAGAGCCCTGTGTGGTCTGGACAGATTTTTATTCTGTCCAGACAACTGGAAAGTCTGAGCAAAGTAGTTGGCGGTGGTGTTCGTGAGGGCACTTTGACATTTAAAACTTGTCAGGATGATTGCAAAACTTGGAACAGAGAGTTACACACTGACAGCTACTTTCTGCAAGAATTTGTTAAAAAAAGGAAAAAAAGAAAGTGTAAAAAAAAGACAAAAAAAAGAGTTGTCAGGTGTTGTCACGAAATGTGTGGTAGGAGTATGCAGCTCTGTCTGTGCACCAAAAGTGTCAAGTCAGCCTCCATGCACCAAATACAAATGTATTCTAATGAGCAGTTAGCAGTACGGTGACCTCGCGCTGTGCCAACACCAGATGCTTAATATTGTAAATCACACATATTGGGGTGTCACAGCACTTTACCTTTCTGCATTGCAATTATATTAAGCTATATTAAGCATATCACACCACATACTGTACTGTACCTGTGTATGTGTGATATACTTATCGCCTAGAATCAAAGTGGAGCAGTGCTAATAGTCAAATTAGTAGACTACTTATTTTATCGTTACTTGACTACTGCTATTGGTAACGCTTTATATTAATGTCTGCTTATGAAGCATTAATAACACTTAGTAAATAATGCACAAATGATGAAGAAAGCATTAACAAATGTTTGTAAATGACTTGTAAATGTTTGTAAATGTTATCTTAATAATTTTATTTATCGAACGCTTACAAATTGTTTGTAAATGACTAATAATACTCTGTTAAAAGATTTGTGAAATTGTGAACATATTTTTTGTAAATTATATTTTAGTATGAACAAAATGTAGCTATAATAAAAACGTTTGTTAATAGATTACTAAGTCTTTATAAGTAGACATTAATGAAAAAAAGTGTTAGGCCCTACCGATGATTATAGCAATGATGAAGGGGAAGAAAAGAACGCGATAAAAGAAGAGCAGAAAGACGGATAAGTGTATTGAACTGTTTTTTTTTACCAGTAATCTCCTTCTTGAGCTCCTCAATCTCGGTCTTCATGCCACCCATGACGGTCTCCTGTCCCTGCACCTGGCTCTCGGTGGAGGAGGAGCGGTCCTCCAGAGCGCTGATCTTGGTTGCCTGGGCTACAGGGGAGGGATGAAATAACAGCAATACATTTCACATTGCTTCAGTGGTCCGTGTCGTTTAGTCCGGCCTATCTGTCCAGGAAAACATTCTCACAGAGTGCCCGTCCCCACCATCGTAAGACCACCACTATACCGTGCCATTTCTATCAAGCGATTTCATCACTGGCAAACCACCAGGCTGCCATTCTATCACAGGGTTTCATCACACGTAATGACACATTCCACACGGCACGGTCTCGTGCCTTCAGAATCAGTAATTGGCAGGTAGGGTGCCCTCGCCATGCGCTTTGGCAGCTTATTAACCTGTTACAAAGGCTGGGGACTGGCACTCGAGTCGCGTCAACTGCCATGCCACCTGCCATCACTTTTGTTTTGGGCCCTATGTACAATCAGCTACAATGGACACCCCCCCCCCCAACTCCAGCCATATATCTTCATGAAATGGACTTTGTGTGGGCCCCCTATATACATGGCGCCTTCATGACTCATTCACACTTTGCCCCCCTGAACGACACCCTTGCACGTCATATGGCACGTCATGTGATAGATGGGTGGTTGAAAGAAACCTGTACCAATGCTATAGGATCAAGTGACGCCTGAACATGCAGTACTCTCCAGAACTTATAGTAAAAAATAATAATAATATAGTAATAATAATAATATGGTTCAGCGCTGGTACTCCAGAGAAATGCCATATAAGACTGTTCCATTGTGCTTTAAAGAACCATTTCATGCTGATAAAATATATGGATTATTCATCTGAAGGATTTGACAACCATTTTTGCATGACTCAAAGTAGTTTACGGTATTACTGTAGTTGATCACAGATGCGTTTTCATTTCCATCCATGGAACTATAAAAATATGTAAATATAACGTACAACTTAATTGTACAGCATTGCCCTATGTAGAGGCAAAGGGACTCTTGCCCTGAAAACACAACAAACTACACAGCAAATGGAAACATTTTGAGGCACTCCTATGTATGTTATAAGAGTGCATCAAGTTTTTGAATCACTTTATTGGCACTTTTCTGCAATTTAGTGAGCAAGTATTATAGAGCAGTGAAGCATGTAAAGAGTAGGGCTGATGGACCAAAGGTCTGTTGCCCGATACTGTCAAGTGGGTTGGGGTGATGAAGAGCTAGCTGTCTCCTCATCCGCCTCCTGTACGAGGTACCCTGGGCATGATACATAGGGGCTGTCCCCTTCCACCCGTTAGCAATAAATGGCCTGCACCAGGGCTTGACACTGGCACCTGCCAACCGGCCAAATTCTGGTAAAACTTGGCTGTGATGGGTAACAATTTCAGTGTCACTAGCCAATTTGGCAGGTAGCTTATTCTATGGTATGACACATCAGAATAGCGTATATTTTGCATTTTGTTCCTCGTGTATCAATTGTTTGTATTTAAGTTCCAGAAACAGCTCAGTTACTCAGTTTCTATTTGTTTGTTTTATTTCCATGTAGAAACCCATGCACTCATCTTTTTGCTCTAAGCACCTCATCTTCTGAGGTTAGATGTAGAGCGTCAAGATAAAAAAAATATCTAATTTTTGGCTAGTAGAATAGCTGGGTGGCTAGTGACTTGGGAAAACCACTAGCCACAGTGGTCAGCAAGTGAAAAGGTTAATGCCAAGCCCTGGCCTGCACATCACTTTGTGCCGTGTCACAGTGAGACATATGTGGTAGGGTGGTGGTGGTGGTGGGGGCTCAGGTGGTAGAGGAGCCGTTTGGCAACCAGGGGATTGCTGGTTCGAGCCCCGCTCTGCCTGACCCTGTCAATGTGGCCTTGAGCAAGATCAGTGATTCTCAAAGTGTGGTCCGGGGACCACTAGTGGTCCACGACAGAGCTCAGGTGGTCCGCGAGGGGATTTCTTACTTTTCCAAGACAAGTTAGCAGTAGGCTATATTTGTAACATTATTACAAAGCTAAACATAGCTGAAATCTCATTTTCACCACAATTAGACAGGCTTGTAAATGTGAATAAAAAGTAAGTGATCTGCATCAAAATTAGCAGTCAAATTAGCACCCGTCAACTGTCAATTAAGTTGACAGGTGGTCCCTGAACACTTTTGGGGGGACAAAGTGGTCCTCGAGCTGAAAAAGTTTGAGAAACACTGAGCTAGATAACTCCAATTTGCTCCTGGTGGCAGGGTGGTACCCTGCTCGGCAACCACTGCCACTGGTGTGTGTGAATGGGTGAATGTAAGGCATATAGTGTAAAGCGCTTTGAGTGCTCGACGGAGTGGGAAGAAGGTGCTATGTCAATGCAGTCTATTTACAATGCTAACAATACTGGTAACACTTTACAATAAGGTTACATGAGTAATGATGGAATAATGTCTGAAGTAATGACTGATTAACAGTGAATAAACATGTGATTCATGTATGCAGTGATGCCTACTCCATTAGTAATCAATACATAATGATGAATGACTCATGATTGGAATAATAGTAATTCACTATGAAGTAAATATGATATATCAGGGGTTAATTAAGGGTGTGAGATCCAAATGTTAATAAATCATGTGTTAACATTGCGGAAAAAGATCATACCATATCTTTCCGATCATATATGAGTCAGACCTTAGTTAACGGTGCAATCGGAATTACTGACCATATGTTTCCATTATTACTGCACTGTTAACTAAGGTCTGATTCATATATGATCGGAAAGATATGGTATGATCTTTTTCCGCAATGTTAGCACATGATTTATTAACATTTGGATCTCACACCCTTAATTAACCCCTGATGTACCACATTTACTTCATAGTGAGTCATTCATCGTTATGTCGACTACTAATGGACTAGACATTTCTGCATACATGAATCACATGTTTATTCACTATTAATCAGTCATTACTTCAGACATTATTCCGTCCTTACTCACGTAACCTTATTGTAAAGTGTTACCACAATACTTACTTTCAGAGTCGAGTATATGAAACTTGAAAGTTGCAAAAGAGCAATGTAACATTATCAAATGCTTTGAATAATAATGTCTGTCTAGTACCTATATTCCGACTGTAGTGTGCAGCCTGTACCTTCGCTCTGGCTCTTGACCTCCTTGATGTCGTTGTCGTTCACCCCCAGCCTGGCCATGGCGCAGCCGATCTCCTCACCCTGGGCTGAGAGGGACACAACAACAACATGGAAAGAAATTCATTTCTACAAATATTGAATGTTTCCAAAATGTTTTTTCAGTGTGTTATCAACTTTTAACAGGATGAAGGCCATTAGGAATTTGCCTCGGCTATAACTGTTCTTTTCATGTCATTACTGTAACTACAGTATATTTTTTACAACATTTGCCATCTTGATTTAAGTCTGAGGAGGTCATTTTGTCAATGAACCCATTTGAACTTCATTCAAATCTGTTTAACCCCAAAACGAGAACCAATTTTCTCAGGTCCTCCGTTCGTACCTTTGGACACCTCCTGAAGTCCCGCCACGGACACCTCGGTGGTGTTCAGTCTGGCCTCCACAACTGAAAGGTCATGAAAGAAATATGAATATTTACACACACACACACACACACACACACACACACACACACACACACACACACACACACACACACACACACACACACACACACACACACACACACACACACACGCACCTCCAAGTCACCTCCAAAAAGCAAACGAAAACCACAATTAGTGTTTAAACCCAACACATTCCGACTGGGTGGTGTGACACCGGTAAATGAAGCTGAAATGAATTTCATGAATAAAATTAGCACTTTCATCCGCACGACTCTCTCTCTCTCTCTCTCTCTCTCTCTCTCTCTCTCTCTCTCTCTCTCTCTCTCTCTCTCTCTCTCTCACAGGAAACAGATCCTTGTGCATAATTCTTGTGCATACATTTTTCAGTTCAGACTCACCTCAGCAGTACTGTGCACAGTTTGTCACTTTGGTGTCCCCATTGACAGTAAATAGAATGGACGCCAAATCAACGCTATTTGCCATTCAACGCTTTGAAGCCAGATTTGGGAACATTCCAACTTACATTCCACCTTAGCAACGCCAAACGCAGGTGCTGATTGGACAACAACAAGACTTCTAACGGTCAATCAAACCATGTTCTGATGCTCATTGGTCAATTTAACTTTTGATATCTCTCTAAAATAAAACATCACCACAAAAAATCACCACCCTGGTAAGTTGGAGAGCAAGGGGACCTACTAGTTGAGCGAAAAATGATCCCCCTGGAGTGGCATTTAAGGGAGATACAGGGTTTTATGTCTCTCATAGGAATTAATGGGATTTGGCCATTTTTTGGTCTTTTTGGGTCCAACCTTGGCTCCAACTTGGCTTCAACAATGAAATAGAATTTTGGCCTCCATTCTATTTACTCTCAATGGGTGTCCCTGATCCTAATCCACAGCCTTACATGCTGGGTGGAATGTTTGATATTCTGGCAGAATATTTCTTTCTCTAGATTCAAGAAGATTGTTTTTTTTTCCCCGTTATCGACTACTTTAATAAGCTACACTTTCCAAAACAGGTGAAGGCTCAAGTTAACCTGTGTGTTTTAAAGATGCAAACTTGAGTTTCACTTCAGTGTGTGTGTGTGTGTGTGTGTGTGTGTGTGTGTGTGTGTGTGTGTGTGTGTGTGTGTGTGTGTGTGTGTGTGTGTGTGTGTGTGTGTGTGTGTAATGTAATGGAGGGGACATGTGTGATTGTTTTTAATATCATATCACCATCATTAGTAATTAACCCACCGAACAGATGTCACAAATGGCACACATTCAGAACCGTTACACCTTATTTACCTTTTCTTACACTCGTTATACAGTATGTCACTGAAGCAATTATATTTCCTATACAGCTTCTTCCTCAGAATCTAACTTCTTTATCACCACAGAGAGAGATAGATAGAGAAAGAGAGAGAGAGAAAGAGAGAGAAAGAAAGAGAGAGCGTAAGAGCAGGTGCAAGAGCAAGAACAAGAACAAGAGACGACATAAAGAAAGAAAGAGAGGAACAAGCATAGAGAGAAGAAGAGGAAAAATAAACAGAGACATGCGGGGACACTCTCAGGTGTTCCAGTGACAAGAAAGAAAAATCAATTTCAGCCACACAGACCTACAGCACCCCCAGCACACGTGGCCCCTTCAACCCTCAGCCCCACTTCCCCACGACCCCTCGACCCTTAACCCCACCCCCCCAACTCACCTGCGGTGACCTCCCTCAGGTCTCCCATCTGCTGGCTGGCGGACTCCAGCTGCACCTGCTGCTGGTTCAGCGCCGCCCTCACCTCCGTCATGCCGCCGCTCAGAGCGGACACCTGCTCCTCGTTGCCGTGGAGACGGGCCTGCGTGGCGGCCAGGGCGGTCTGGGTGGCGTCGATGGTGTCGCGGTGGGCGCTGGACACCTCGCCCAGCTTCCTGACGGCGGCCTGCAGGTCCCTCAGCTCTGCCAGGACGTCCAACAGGCTGGTCTTGGCATCTCCTCCGCCATCGCCGTGGGCCAGAGAGGCACACAGCAGCAGGGCCACAACAACAAGAGCGTTACGGAGCATCCTGAGACTCACCTTTACCGCAATCCACTACCTCGACAAGTGAACAAGGCCAGGGTGAGTTTGACCGCAATATATAGGCCACACACCCCTAGGTTAACCATTACAGCGGCACGGGTGTACGGGATGCTTATGTTCAAACATGCGTACCTGTAGGTGGTATTTTTGACATGCAAGGGGGGCATGTTTTTGAGATAAGAATGTTCGGCACAGTGTTGGAACAGGTGTCATGGTTCTCACCTACTGTTGTACATACTGTTACAGTACATACAACAACCCAACTCACATACTGTTGTACATAGTGTTTTCATGACACAGTTTTCATAACATCCCATGTAACCAGGCTGTAAGGAAAAGAAGTGCCTTCAGTCACATATGACTTGTCTGATCCGGTAAATGCTTACAGTTGACTTAAAGCAATGTCAAGTTTGTTTTGTTACCTTTTTTCATGAACCATATACAATGATGTGGTCTGAATGTGATTTCCTCAATGGGTTTTTGCTTTTTTTTTATATATAAGCTTCACAGCCTGCAATGCTGTTCTTATAGGACCCCAAGTCCTCCTTTCCAGTAATATGAAACTGGTCAAATACTTCTGTTCATTAAGACAATATAGCAGTAAGATAACTTTAATGGTAGTTGTGCAACTTTGCATGGTGGCGGCCTATTTGCTCGAGCCCAAGTTGCAACACAGAACTCTATTAATTAACTAATTGGGGAATATAGTTCCCCTCTATTAACCAGCCTCTGAGGGATATGCCACCGGGAATAAACGTTAAAAGTAAGACAAATGCCTTTGGCATGTACAATCAATTGAAGTAATCTGTGGGAGCTGCCGTTTTTGGACAACGGTGGTGGTGGTGTTGGGGGGGGGGAGCATTGGAGAGAGAGAGAGGGAGAGAGAGAGAGAGAGAGAGAAGAGAGAGAGAGAGAGAGAGAGAGAGAGAGGAGAGAGAGAGAGAGAGAGAGAAGAGAGAGAGAGAGAGAGAGAGGAGAGAGAGAGAGGGGGGGAGAGAGAGAGAGAGAGAGAGAGAGAGAGAGAGAGAGAGAGAGAGAGAGAGAGAGAGAGAGAGAGAGAGAGAGAGCACTGGTGCATTGCCTAATTGCTCGCCGTTGTCTGGGGTTGACAGAGGGAGCTTGGCCAGCCAGGGGGATGTCAGTCTCAATGCTAGCTCACTCACAAGTATATGGCAGCCCCAGCCATGCCCATCCAAAAAGGTCAAGGCCATATCCCTCAGGGCATTGCACAAATGTCTGGCAAGCACAACACGGGCCCCGAGGGTGGGCCAAGCATAGTTCTTTTAGCTTACTGATGATATTATTCCATTGATTTTCAGACTCTAAGAGGTCAAGCCTTTTTTATATACCGTATATAAACTCGCACTGCAGTCGAGCAAGACACAGCAGAGCAGCAGGCTAAGCAATTTGAATGAAAATGAGCTCATTTTCTTTACGGCGGCCAACAAAACTTAGCTCCTATATACAATTTAGGGACATTATCTACAAAGTAATTTCTTTGAGACCAATGTTTCGCAATAATTGAGCTTGGTAAACACCATGGATTATTTTTACCTCGGATAACAAACTGAAACCTTGCTCCATTCCGATTCCCTTTAATGTGCCATTATTTATACCTTCACTGTTTCGAGTTGAAACTTTGAGCCAAGTTCGAAGCCCATGTTAGGAAAGGTGTGTGTGCACAGTATATCCAAAGAGGGTGGAGTAATAAAGAGGCTTCGAAACCCGCCCACCCAATGCAAAAGTGTGTGCTCAAGTTGGGTCTCCTAAGGGGGCGTTGTCCCCTCCTTCTTCTTGTATTTTTGAGGTGTTTGCACGAGAAGTGTGCTACCGCCATCTACAGTGCTAAGGGGACTCCATTTATTCTCAACCTCAGGACTCCGAAGGTCTCCTAACCGAAGGTCTGCTAAAGGAGTGTTCACCCGACAGAAAGTGGATACCAGAACTCATCAACTCATCAAATTCAAAGCCCTCTCCACGCTGACACACAAAAAAGTCGATCTGAAAAACATCCTGCGTGTCATTTCCAAACGTCCTGCAGTACACGGAAACCGCCACAAGAGAGCAGCGGTCGACAACAAGTTGACCACAGCTCGGCGAAAAACAGGAAAATGGGGTAGAAGCGGTTTCCCTGACCGACGCTGAGATTTTGTCAAATTGCATAAGGTTTGTGTACAAATTTCCGAAATATAACTCTACATCCTTTAATTTGAACACTTGCTTTGTGCAATTAAGCAAGGAAGAGTTTATATTTTTACACCGTGTTGCAGAGAGATCGTGCTAAAACTGATGAGACATATAAGCACCATCCGGCGGTGGCAGGAAGTCAGCCATCAATGCATTTGCTCCATAGGGAAACTTACAAAGCATACCACGACGATCGTTTAACAAAACACACAAGTTGTTTTACTTCAAGACAAAGATATTGCCTTAAGAAACAGGTTTTACTTGCAATTTTGAATGCAAATTCAAAATGTTGAAATTATGATCTCGTAAAAAATGCATTGAAGTGAATGGAGAAATGGTCCAATTGTAGTAATGGACCCATATATTCAAATTACACATCAAAAATGAATAATGATCTATATTACACTCATAAATAGGTTGTTGAGCATTCGATCAGCTATGCTTTTACATAGATTTTAAAAAATTACCCAACCAGGCTGTGGGAAATGTAAAATATGGTCCTGCTAAAACAAGGATAGGCTTTAAAAAATGGCAGGATCTCACTAAATATTTAAAGATAATCCTCAAATGAAATTGTCTGACAACTTTTTTAAATAAAAAAAAAGTTGTAAATGCATTAAAAGTCATTTTTCAATGGTCATGAAATTGGAATTTTCATTCATTAAAAGCCTGATGCATCATATATGATGCATTAAATATCTCAGCGACCTTAACAAAATTTTGATTTTTTTTTTTTACATTTCTTATAAGGGACCAATATTGAAGCAAATTCCAAAAAATTAGAATTTTCTCTCATTGCTTTCATGGTTCAGGTTTCACAGGGTTAACCACCCCCCCTTCTCCTCAAACTATTGGGGAGGGGGCACCGCAAGAGAAATTTCAATAGCAGTAGAACTTTTCGGTCATTGAATTAAGGGTGGTGCTGCCACACTCACTAAGTTGTCATTTCTGCCATTTAAACGCAACAGAACATAACCAAAGAAGGTGGAGCTAACAAGAAGCGACACTCAATACAACATCCATTGCAACATTTGGCCCCATGAATTTCAGCCGCGTCCGCCATTCTGGAATGAATATCGGACAAATTACAATGGAATGCATTTGGAATGTGTACAGGATTTCTACATAATACGGTAAAACTACATCGATATAACTATCGGAAATTCTTCCGTTATGAATGCTTATACCATCTCATGTGTTTTTTCAGCACAATCAGTGGAGAACTTAATTATCTATAAGGCTAAAGATGCCAAAGTAGCTAGCTATATTGTGCTAACTTTAGCATTAGATCCACAGTCCTTCCTATGGCCAAAGAACGTTGCTATGGCTACTGGTCATAACAGAGTGGCGTACTTGACTACCTGTTCATTCCAGAATGGCGGATTTGACTCAAAACGGACTCAAAGCGCCCTCTATTGACTGGTTCCCATAAAAGACCTTAGTGTCGCCTCTTGTTAGAGATGTATATTCTTTGACATAACTAGTCATTACCAGGAAACACCCTCAGCTGGGGACTTTGGGCAATTGTCTAGTGAGACAGGCCTAGTTGTCATGTATAGCGCTAACAATAGACATGGCACGTCTGAGACAATTTTTCAAGAAGGTGGCCGCACCTTGCATGGCAGTGTGTTTTTTTTTTTTTGCAATTGTTGCTGTTACCAGAATGGCAATGAGGCTAGTAGGCTAGTGTAGTACTATGGTAGTTCACTTTTCAGTGACTGGTGGAACGATGTACATGAGGTGTCACCAACGTTGTGCCCGTGGGCGCCAGGTAGCCCTCCAGGAGCTTCTGAGTTGCCCACCAAGGATGTTAGTAAACAGTGACGACTACCAGATTCTAGTCACAGTTCATGTTTTTCTTTATTTAAATACGAGATTATTTATTCTCTATAAACTATAAGCAAATTATCATTCAATAATAGTGATTTGAGAATGATACCAAGACGTCAATAGAGGATTTTGAACAAAAGTAGCCCTATGGTAGCCCTCAGTAGCCCTTGGTAGCCCTCACACCCAGAAAGGTTGGGGACCCCTGATGTACATGATGGGGCTGCTATTGAATCCATTACTGTAAGATAGTACACACACTAATAGCCACTAATAATGCTGGGCCCTCTCTCCCTGGGCCTGGGGGAACTGACTTCTTTGCCCCTCCTGTCGCCTTTGCCCTGCACACATAAACATGAATGCACGCATGTATGCACACACTCACGCAGAGGCACATATTGTCACCAAGCTAGGCAGGCAGCTGCCTGAGACCCCCAAGCCACTAGATAGCAACAAAACAAAACAGCTCACACTTTAAACTACAGTTGTGGTGGTGATTTCTTTGGAATGTTCCTTCTTTTGCTTCGGGCCCAAACTGACCCCAGAATCAGTTACGCATACACACACAAGCATGCACGCACGCACGCACACACACACACACAAACACACACACACGCACGCACGCACGCACGCACGCACGCACGCACGCACGCACGCACGCACGCACGCACGCACGCACGCACGCACGCACGCACGCACACACACACACACACACACACACACACACACACACAAGCATATAATACTGTAGATGAGGGTGAGGATAAAAGTCAAGTCATGGGCTCACATAGAATGTATGGTATGTGTTTCTGTGGCGGACAATCATTAAAGTTAACTTTCAGCCGTGCCCCCCCCCCCCCCCCAAAAAAAGGACCAAAGGCATTTTCTGAGGAAAATGAAAAAGGAAAGTACCATGTTCAATCCAGTGACAGGCTATAACAATACCTCAGTATTTCACTGTCATCCCCGCTATTGACCAGGATGAGGGGGGGCTTTCCATAGTTCGAAACAAAGAAGTCTATTACAGACCGCCTGGTGTAGACAGTGGGCTTCAATGTGCTGTTCAATCAAAACCCCGGCTCCAAAGCCCGCGGGCTAAATGACCTACTTTGGAGCGGGATGACCTCTTGTGTGGGTGAGACTTTCTCTCTCTCTCTCTCTTCTCTCTCTCTCTCTCTCTCTCTCTCTCTCTCCCTCTCTTTCTTCTCTCTCTCTCTCTTTCCCTCTCTTCCCTCAATATCTCTATCTTTCCCTCTCTCTTTCTCTCTCTCTCTCTCTCTCTCTCTTCTCTTTCTCTCTCTGTCTCCTCCAAAAAGAAGGAGAAGAAGAAAGAAAAAATAAAAGAACCGCAGACCTTGAAATTCGAAAATTGCCGAAATAGCGGAGGAGCCTCAGTCAGAAGTGCCAGGGCTACTGAGGAGCTTCATAAGCGCCATGTTGAGCAGCGAGCACTTTTGACATTCTAATAACTCTGTTGTGGAGACACAATAAACAGACACACACACACACACACACACACACACACACACACACACACACGAGAACGTGGCGCACGAACGCACGCACACACACACACACACGCGCATGAAGACACGCACAGACGCACACACGCAAACACGCACGCATGCACCCAGGAAGGCACGCACGCATGCACCCAGGAAGGCACGCACACACACACACACACACACACACACACACATACACACACAGCCTGAAAATAATCCACAACAAAAAAGATCCCCTGAGGGGCAGACTGTGTGTATGTGAGTATGTGTGAGTGCTCTGCATTGTCTTGATTGTTTTGTGTCGTGGTTGCTTGTGTGTGTGTGTGTGTGTGTGTGTGTGTGTGTGTGTGTGTGTGTGTGTGTGTGTGTGTGTGTGTGTGTGTGTGTGTGTGTGTGTGTGTGTGTGTGTGTGTGCGTGGTGCGTGTGTGTGTGTGTGTGTGTGTGTGTGTGTGCGTACGTCATGTAGGCCTGTGTGTCTGCGTGTAGGCCTGTGTGTGTGTGTTATATTGTTTGCATGTGTGTATGTGTGTAGGCATGTGTGTGCCTGTGTATTTAAGAATGCACAAGTGTGTGTGTGTGTGTGTGTGTGTGTGTGTGTGTGTGTGTGTGTGTGTGTGTGTGTGTCTGTGTGTGTGTCTGTTTGTGTGTGTGTGTGTGTGTGTGTGTGCGTGTGCGTGTCTGTGCGTGTCTGTGCGTGTGTATTTGTGTGCCTGTGTGTCCAGAGCCGAGGTGTGTGTACGCTTCAAAAGTATAATTTGTAGTGACTAGTCCATCAAGGGGAGGCTTTTTTAGCAATAAAGTACATAGGGCTGTCACGTCAACGCTGATTAGATTACCAGCCGCGCCGCCCGCTGATGAAAAGGTCTCCTCGGGGGTATACAGGTTTAATGAGACTATCAAGTAGCCGTGAAATATTTGTGATTGAAATGAGAAGAGATCCAGAGTAGGCACATGTTGCAGAAGAGACATTTTTCACCAAATTTGTAACACGCCACGAAGACGGCATACAAATTTCTCTCCGGTGTCCCCCTGTTATTGCTTTTACAACGTGAGGAGAGGACACCTGCGGGGTATGTTGGTGGATATGTTGTAGACACCGAAACGTGCATGCACAGACTGAAACACACACACACACACACGCAAACACACACACACGAACACACGGACGCATGTGTGCGCACGCATGCACGCACACACACGCACACACACACACACACAGAACGACAGAGAGACAGCCAGACAGCTATCCAGATAGAGACAGACAGATATATAGAGACTGATAGCAGTGGTGTAGTCTACTTTTTTATGGTGGGTATACTGTATATTTGAGCATTTTTTTAAGTGGGTATACTGTATATATTTGTGCTATTCAAAACAATGGATCAATCAATTTTAAGTGGGTATACTGAAATCCCTGAAATTTAGAAGTGGTTATACTCCGTATACCCGCGTTCTACGTAGACTACAGCTCTGACTGATAGAGACAAGAGACAGTGGGCGAGACAGATGCACAGGGCTAGAGATAGCAACAACTGCAGTGTTGCCAGATTGGGCTGTTTCCCGCCCAATTGGGCTGTTTGGGATGGATATCTACGGGTAAAAATGGGTAAAAAGGGCATTTGGGTGGGTTTTTCTGCAAATGTATGGGTATAGAAATCAATAGAATTTAGTGCAAATTGGGCACATTGGGTTTTGTGTATCTTTCGGGCTGGAAATCACCAGTCTCATCTGGCAACCCTGGCAACAAGCAGCCAGTCCAGTCCAGTCCAGGCACAGCGGGAGAGAGAGACAGACGAGTGAGTGGGATGCGGGACGCGGCGGCGCTGGGCTGAGCTGGGCTAATGACACGTCACTCACGGCCATATGAGTGGCAAAATCACAATCGCGCCTTGACTCATGACTAACACCACACATGTACGTGTTTGTTGATAATTACTCCCTCAAGCCATTCTCTCAAACCGGGTGTCATATGTCTTGTTTCATATGAGAAACGCTAATTAATTTACCCCAGAAATAGCAGCATGCTAGTGCTAGGCGAAGAAGGAGGAGCTGACAACAACAATGTCCCAACTTGCTCCCCTCCCCTCTGCTTTTTTTTGTACCCCTTACTAGGGGTGGTACGGTTCACAAAATTCACGGTTCGGTTCATATCACGGTGTCAAGGTCACGGTTTTCGGTTCTCTACGGTTCTTTTTTTTAGTTCCTGATAAATGATGCACTGGGAATATTAAACAATATTTATACAACTGCGGTTATAACGTGATGTATAGGCTTATAATAGGCTTATTGTATAGGCTCATAATGTGAAAATGGTGTGATTTTAATTGTCATCCTCTGATTGGTCTTACACGCAAATGTTTTAATCAGAGAGACTGGATAAGATACTCCTAGAATGTCTGTTTTACATATTTTTCTGGGCAGTACATGAATTGCGGTTTGCGACGGATGGCACGGTTCGGTTCGGTATGTGTGTGAATTGTACGGTTTCGGTTTTCGGTGCGGTTTGTGCCATCCCTACCCCTTACACAGCGTTTCTTTATCAACTTAAATTTTGTTCTATTGCAGACATTAGCCTAATGTGTAATTCATCTAAGCGTTGGTTGGCCGGGCATAGGAAATTACGGCTGCAACTCCGGCGGTGGTTACAGCGTTCCAGGTAATTCAATGCCGTGCTTATAGAGTAATGGAATTTATTTGCAGCATGAAGAAGTCAGATACTGATGCAGATACTGGAAGGGAAGGAGGGAGGGAGGCAGACTACGGCTGAGGCCTGTTTCCATGAGGTAGCCGGGGTAGGTAATGAGAGAGAGAGAGAGAGAGAGAGAGAGAGAGAGAGAGAGAGAGAGAGAGAGAGAGAGAGAGAGAAATCAAAGTAGAAATAAAAAAAGACTAGAATGGTACATGGTGCTGTAGTAGATAGAGGCAAACAAATGTAAAGACGCGGGGGACGGGTGCAGAGACGGAGAGAGAGAGAGGGCGAGATAGAGAGAGAGAGAGGAGAGGGAGAGAAATAGAGAGAGAGAGAGCCAGACAGAAAAAAAGAAAGAAACAGAAGAAAGAGAGAGAAAGAAAAATGAGAAGAAAGAGAAAGAGAAAGGGAGAGGGAAAGAGAAAGAGAGAGGGAGAAGAATTAAAAAAAAATAAGGGAGAGGGAAGAATCAAACATGGTTCCTCTTCCTTCGAAGGCGCCCAATATCCATTGTTAGACGTGCCTGGGTTCCTCTTCTCTTCCTTCGAAGGCGCCCAATATCCATTGTTAGACGTGCCTGGGTGCGATTTATCTTCGGGGGACAGATGGTGCGCTGTCTTGAGGAGCTGCTGCTGATGACACTTAAAGGAGATTATGGTTCAAAACTTGCGGCAGCAGCCCCGGCTTCCTGATAATGGATTTACAGGAAGCTAAGTATCTCGTTTGTTTGAACTAAAGTTTTAAACACCAGAGGCAGTTTGGGGGGGGGGGACTCTTCATAAATCTCCATTAAATCTTAAATGTCACAACAGCTACTGTAGTGTTTCTTCCAAGGGGGATGGGGTGAGAGAGAGAGAGAGAGAGAGAGAGAGAGAGAGAGAGAGAGAGAGAGAGAGAGAGAGAGAGAGAGAGAGAGGAGAGAGAAGAGGAGAGAGAGAGAAAGAAAGAGAGAGGAGAGAGAAGAGGAGAGAGAGAGAAAGAAAGAAAGAGAGAGAGAGAGGGAGAGCACTTTGAACACAGGGGGGGTACTGAGAAACGAGTCAGAAAAACACGGTGATTACCCCAGCGTTCAATCAGTCTCAGTGGAGGTCGACGACAGAGAGATTTATCAGGAAGAGGAATTGTCATAATGCAGGAAGCCTCGTTCTACTGTAAGCCCATGTGACAACAGCAGCTTTTTTTCTCTCTATAGTACTGAGTCTTCTCCTTTGAGGTTCACTTGAGGGAACAGACCTCCCATTTACCCATGCACCAAAATAACTGAAGCCTCCTTATACCTGGCCATGCATGTGCTGTTCTTGTTCTCCTTTTCTCTCTGGATTTCTTTTTTTCCGGTTTTTCTTTTTTTTTCTTTTCTTTTTTTAATCCAGGGAACATGTTTTTCAGCGGACCATGTCACAACTTCCCCCTACATTCTACAGTCGGCACTACAGAGTCTTCTCATTACCTTCTGAGTGCTTAGTTGTAGCAAATGTATTGATTAATTGACCGATTGATTCCATTTTTAAACACACATACACAGGGGCGGATCTAGCCATTTTGGGGTCCTGGGCGATATATAAACATGGGGCCCTCAAAAGTCATTATATAGACATACAATTCTGTATGTTGGTGCTATTTTAGTATTTTAGTGTTTAGTGTTACCTTACATAAGAGACAAACAAATGTCAAACCTCCTTTTTTTTGTGTATTTACCGCAACTGGTGGTGTGACAGCTGGGGCCCCAGATTTGGTTGGGGCCCTAGGCAATTGCCTAGATTTGCCTAATGGAAAGTCTGCCTCTGGTAGTATGTATATCTTTCAGCAATGCCCCTGGCAATAGGCCCACTGTATATTTTTCCCATTCATCTTAATGTTTTCCAGCCCACTACACTCCACTGCTCCAGTCCAGCCATCATATATCCATTCACTGTATGATGAGAGGAAATAACAAATAAGATGGTGATATGCAGGTGCACTATGTACTCATATGTCTTAAAGGGGTATGCCACTATTTTGGGGCGTAGTACAGTTAAAATCGTTGGCCAGGGTTTATGAAGGTGGTAAAGTGTCTTATTTTTCATGTAAGCCGTTGTCTTGCTTTAAGACAAGTTAAAAGAGGGAGCATGTCGCTCAGCTAGTAAAAGTCAATGGATCCGTGTAGCATACTACAATGCTACACGGATCCATTGACTTTCACTAGCTTAGCGACATATTCCCTCTTTTAACTTCTCTTAATGCAAGACAACGCTTAACATGAAAAATAAGACACTTTACCACCTTTATAAACCCCAGCCAACGATTTTAACTGTATTAAGCCCCAAAATAGTGGCATACCCCTTTAAGGCCCGCTGACAACTGTTTTTTTTCTGTATTTAGATATGTATTCTACAAGGCACCTTAATTTCCCTCCGGATTAATAAATGATTCTCTACTCTACTCTACTCTACTCTACTCTATTCTACTCTACTCTACTCTACTCTACTCTACTCTACTCTACTCTACTCTACTCTACTCTACTCTACTCTACTCTACTCTACTCTACTGTACTATACTGTAATTCAGTGTTTCTCAACCAGGGTGCAGGGGCACCCTGGGGTGCCGCAGGCACCCCTCAGGGGTGCCGCAGGGCCCCCTCAGGGGTGCCGCAGGCCCCCCTCAGGGGTGCCGCGGAAACGTGGCTGAGAAATAAATTATGTCATATAATACATATTTGTCTAAATTAATAAAGTATTGCTTAGTCAGTAGAGTCTTTCATCTGCCATTTACGCACAATATAGTAAATTTAGGTCGCCCCAGTAAGCTGCAACTTCGAACGTAGGTTGTGTGACGTCTCCAAATGTGTTACTTTTCTAAGCTTTTGTGGAATCCGATGCGATGCCAAGTTACGGCTTGTTGGTTTGGGGCGCCTTGAAAGTTTTCAGGAATTGAAAGGGTGCCTCGCCTAAAAAAAGGTTCTATTACACTCTACTCTTTGATCGGGCCCTGGACAAAGCCATCTGAAAGCCTCAACCCAATACATTCAATGAAATGAAGACCGAATCCCCCCATCCGCCAGGACATGTGACCCCTTTGTCCCCTCCCTCCCCCCCTGTCAGCTTTCCTGTACGTCTTCCTCATCAGTGGCTGTCACAGCAGGGCCAGGCTGGCTGTGTCACTTTTTCTTTTTTTTTAAAAAGGCTGTCATATCTGGCTGCCGTGACGATGGAGACAACCGAGCACTTAGCCCGCGCTGATAGCACAGGGACATAATTGTCTGAAGGAGAAGCATCTGCTCACCATGTGATTTGGTCCATGAAATATCTGTCCCTGTTCAATTTGTACTCTTGGATATGTCAGCTAAACAAAATGGCTCCAACCAAAACATCTGCTTGGGTGTTATTGGAGCCCAGAGAAACAGCTGCTAATATTTCACTGGCTCCAGGACAAGGCAGCACTGTCTGTATGTATGTATGTGCAGGGCTGGACTGGCCATCTGGCATAGCGGCCATTTCCTGGTGGGCCCTGCACCCTCATGGGCCCCTATTTTCAGAAATGTAAAAAAATATATATTTTTACATTTCTGAAAATAGGGACCCACGAGGGTGCAGGGCCCACCGGTGAGTCAGTTCTGCACCACTTTATGCCTTTAAGCCAAAAGTGCCCGGGCCCTGTTTCTCCTCCAGACCAGGCCTATGTATGTGCGTGCATGCGCTAGGAGCTAGCGATGAAATGCTGGCACGTTCGACAAAAAAAAAGCTGGTGCATAGGCCTATAACAAATTCAGTTCATGAAATTATGTTTTATTAAGGCTGGGCTATCGCTCTTATAATGAAGCCTGTATGTAATTGGAATAATTGAAATGGCCAAATGAAATATTATTTACAGCTGTGATGCCTTGCTAATTTGAACCGTGCTAATGTTTTAATCAAAAGAATGGTGGGGGACTGCTTTATGTTCGCCGTGCCGAGAGCTGAATGGTGCGAAACAACAAAATAATTGGATCAATTGTACCTTTCATCAATCAGTCGCAATGAAAGTTATTTTGCGAGTGATTATTTGGCTGCGTTTAACAGTGTCTTGTCTCATAATGGCCGTATCTGTTTCTATTTTGCCACAGCTTCGGCTTATTTTGAGCTCTCTGGATGGGTTTCAAATATTGTAAACATGCTGTCTCTCTCTTCCCTGCTTTCTCTCTTTCTCCGTCTCGTTCTCTGACTCTCTCTCTTCTCTATATCTACACACACACAGGCAGACATAAGATGTAAACTCTCTGACAGGAACACACAGACACACACACACAGACGCACACACAGACACACACAGACACGCACGCACACACACAGACACGCACGCACACACACGCACGCACGCACGCACGCACGCACGCACGCACGCACGCACGCACGCACGCACGCACGCACGCACACACACACACACACATACACACACACACACAGACAACCACACACATAAAACAGGCAGAAACAAACACCAATCGCTATATGCCACACACACACAAACACACAATGTTAGTGAGGGCGGCGGGCTGGGGAATCACCCTTCTTCCTTGACCAAGGGCACAGTCATAAATAGAAATATAACAGTGCAATCTATAAGCAAAGAGGATTTGAATTGCAGGTATCAGATACAGAGCACCTGATAATGTGCTCCCCCACCACCACCCTGGCCGGCACCCCACCTAACCCAACCTAATTTTCCCCATGATTCGATGGAGCCGGATGACTGGAAGGTGGGAGTGTACCGAATCAATGGCGGGCACTTAGCGTGATTGGCCGCAATCACGGAGATGACAGCATGAAAAGGCCGTTAGAGCAGTGTTTCTCAAAGAGGGGTGGAAGCCTCCCTAGGGGGGCGCGGAGGTATTGGAGGGGGGGGGGCACGTGAAGTCAGAAGGTTTTTCTTTTTTAATACTTTTCTGCTTTGCCATTAAGTCAACACATTCACTTTACAATCACAATATATTCATTAATTTAATTAATTTCACTAATATTTAGAGAACATCATAGGCCATACGTGTATATTAGGCCCTAATAAACTTTACGAAGGCGTATTTATTTGTATTTTCGTAACCATTTTGCTCGAGGGGGGCGCTGACAGACACCCTTCCTCTGAAGGGGGGAATGGCACGAAAAGTTTGAGAAACACTGCGTTAGAGCGAGTGGGCCGTTCTCCAGAGGAGCCGGGGCAACCAGGGCAGCCGACCGCCCCCCTCCCTCACCATGGACACCACAACACCTGCTATTCCAACCAGCTAACACCCTCCCTCACCATTACACACCACAACACTTACCCTGCTATTCCAACCAGCTAACACCCTCCCTCACCATTACACACCACAACACTTACCCTGCTATTCCAACCAGCCAACACCCTCCCTCACCACTACACACCACAACACTTACCCTGCTATTCCAACCAGACAACACCCTCCCTCACCACTACACACCACAACACCTGCTATTCCAACCAGCTAACACCCTCCCTCACCACTACACACCACAACACTTACCCTGCTATTCCAACCAGACAACACCCTCCCTCACCACTACACACCATTACACTTACCCTGCTATTCCAACCAGCCAAACACCCTTCCCTCACCAGACACCTCCCCTTACATTTCACCCTGCTATTCCAACCAGCTACACTTACCCTACTATTCCAACCAGCTATACGTATGCCCCGTGTACATCGGGCGCTACGTACGCGACCCAGGTAGCTGGGGTGGTTGAAAAAGTTTTGTCATGAATTCGTTTTATTCTCTCTGAACGCTGCACTGACATGTTTGATTCAGCTAATCACATAACGGCTCTGTCTTGACAGCCTGGGACATTCCTCGACATGAACGTTCCAATTGGTTTTCACAGAACCGCGCCATAGCGAATTCGCTCAAGTTTAGCTTGAATTTAATCGTCAAAATTAGCCCTGGTCGCTCAAGAAGCTTCGCTCCTGGCGAATTCGCTCTGGTAGCTTTATTTATCTGGTAGCTTTATTCGCCTTCCCTCCATAGAGAAACAATGACTTCCGCCGCGCAGGTCGCTCAGTTCGCCTTCGATGTACACAGGGCATTACCCTGCCATTCCAACCAGCTACACTTACCCTGCTATTCTAACCAGCCAACACCCTCCCTCACCACTACACACCACAACACTTACCCTGCTATTCCAACCAGACAGCACCCTCTCTCACCACTACACACCACAACATCTGCTATTCCAACCAGCTAACACCCTCCCTCATCACTACACACCACTACACTTACCCTGCTATTCCAACCAGCCACCGCCCCCCTCCCTCACCACTACACACCACAACGTCTGCTATTCCAACCAGCCACTGCCCCCCTCACCACTACACACCACAACGTCTGCTATTCCAACCAGCCACCGCCCCCCTCACCACTACACACCACAACACTTACCCTGCTATTCCAACCAGACAACACCCTCCCTCACCACTACACTTACCCTGCTATTCCAACCAGCCACCGCCCCCCTCCCTCACCACTGCACACCATTACACTTACCCTGCTATTCCAACCAGACAACACCCTCCCTCACCACTACACACCATTACACTTACCCTGCTATTCCAACCAGCCACCGCCCCCCTCCCTCACCACTACACACCACAACACCTGCTATTCCAACCAGCTAACACCCTCCCTCACCACTACACACCACAACACCTGCAATTCCAACCAGCCACCACCCCCCTCCCTCACCACTACATACCACAACACTTACCCTGCTATTCCAACCAGCTAACACCCTCCCTCACCACAACACCTGCTATTCCAACCAGCTAACACCCTCCCTCACCACTACACACCATTACACCATAACCAAAACCCCACCCGATTTGCATGCATCCAAAGACTCAAAACAAATCTCCTGTGTTGTCATTGTGATTGTTTCAGGGCCTGGGGCATTGTCCGAGGCTAGACCCGCTCGCAGGCAATAATAAATTTGGCCATTGGCGAGTGGGGTTAGTTTAGGCCGCCAAGCCCCTATATTTCCTAACATTCTCATATTGGGTCAAAATCGCTCTTTCATCAACTGTATTGTTAAACAAAAAAATCTCAAGGTACTATCCCCTCAACAACAGACACACATCGGGCCCAAAGCCCTGAATCTAGCAGTGCTCATTGAGGGGGCCCTTTCTTGTTGTCTGGTCCAGGGGCCCATGGAATCATAATCTGGCCCTGCTCATCCCACTTGTGCTGTTTTGTCCTCATCTTTCCACTTACACACTCCCTGCATCATGGAGGAGAGTTGGAAATACTAAACTCACCAGCATATGTGTCTGTTTTATAGTTTTGTTCCTCCCACATTTGCTATCTTTCTTTTTTTCTTCTTTTCCTGGTGGGTGGGTGTGCTTCTGTGCAGTATGTATGCAGATGTGTCTGTGTGCCCAAAGACTGCTGGCACGACAACACAGCACATGCTCTCTCTCTCTCTCTCTCTCTCTCTCTCTCTCTCTCTCTCTCTCTCTCTCTCTCTCTCTCTCTTTCTCTCTCTCTCTCTCCTCTCTTTGCATACAAAGACACACAATCGCACACACAACGCACATGCTCACACACACACACACACACACACACACACACACACACACACACACACACACACACACACACACACACACACACACACACACACACACACACACACACACACACACACACACACACACACACACTCACTGTGTGCACACAAAACAATCAAGGCAATGCAGAGCACTCCCTTAACCCCACTCGTGGCATTTATGTGCACAGACATAAAAAGTCAACCCTGCAAGTTCACTTACATATGTAATTTACAACACACACACACACACACACACAGACGCACAAAGGCATGCAGGCAGGCAGGCACACACACACGCACGCACGCACGCACGCACGCACGCACGCACACGCACGCACACGCACGCACACCAATCACAATTGTACCCAGCCGTGCCAAAGCAGAGGACCTCTCTCATATCAGGTCAGCTAGTCATCTATAATTCATGCCTGCTTCACATTACTAATGCATCAGTAATTCATCTTAACCACCACATTTCTTGATGAGGCTGTCTTTTCTGAGGAGTACATTATTATGGCAAATTAATAGTTTAATATTAAACTGGCAATTTAAAACACAAAGGGGTTCATTGGGGCTATGCTCACCTTTCTCCAGACGGGACAGGGGTGTGCGTATGGTGTTGGGGGGCCTTGAGTGAGAGGGGGCTGACGAATTGGGTCACAGCATCCATTCTGTGGTTTTAATTGGGAAAGTTTTCTGGGGTTTCGTTGACCTTGGCATCAACTTTGAACTGGAGGAGGAGAGTGGAGTGAGGCAGGTAGACCTGTCTGAGTTTGAGCTGGAGTAATCAACGTGTTCTTTGACGAATGATGACGTGACCTTTTGAAATGGATATTAGGCAATTTCATTTTCGTTTTTGTTAATTACTCTGCTATAGGCGTGCTGTGGAGCAATGTGCTAATCTAATGCACCCATTCATACTTGTAGACGGACTCACTCACGTCGACACAGGTTCGAATACGACCAGGGTCCTTTCCCAACCTTGTACGTCATGTCTCTTGTCCACTTCTGTCTGTTCCTCACTGTATTTGTCTATTAAAGGCTGAAGATCCATGACATATTTAATTAGCATGCTAGTACAATTGCATGGCAAATATCACTATTTGTGAAACGTCTTTGTGCAGATGGGCCAGCTGGCAGGCCCATTCACTCAGTGCTGAAAAGACTCCACTACATCGTAAACAACATTACCATGTCATTACCAAGAGACAGATTAAGACTTGGTCATTACAATTTTGGTGACAGTGACGTAATAACATGGCTCTCCGCAAATAGGGGTAGCAGGTTTACCCCTTGAATAAATCTGAAAAATATATAGCGTTGTAGTGTTGGCGTTTTCCAATCACTTTTCTTTCTCAGCATCACAAAGGATGTTTCTATTATACCCTCCTAATGCTCAAGTTATTTAATTATGCAACTTTAGTTCACTGCTCGGTTTTGACAAGTCTGTAGGTGTTTGTTGACATTGGGAATTTGTGTAGGAGTGTGTGTTCACGCACTGCAGCGCCTCAGCGGAGTCATTGTGCTGCAAGGCATTGGCAGTGTCTTCATACTATAGCCTGCTCCGCTGACAGTCAGCTCTTTGAGAATGTTCCCAGCTTCAAGGCCACGGCTGTTAGACTTTTTCTTCTTTCTTTCTTTCTTTCTTTCTTTCTTTCTTTCTTTCTTTCTTTCTTTCTTTCTTTCTTTCTTTCTTTCTTTCTTTCTCTCATTCTTTCTTTCTTTCTTTCTTGCCAAACTTCCGGCAAAAGGATGTGATGATATCGTCTAATGTCATCAAGAGAGCTATAAGACTTTTATGCTCATCGCCTCTGACATAACTGGCTGCAGCTCTGTTATACAAGCCAATTAAAGCAAATAGTTTTTTCATGTTTTTTTGACGAGCCACATTAAAGGATTCTTCACTGCGGATCCCTTGGATGGCCACTGAACGAGTAGGCTGTGTACTGTACAGTATATGTAGCCTTGTAGTCAGTGAGCAGAAAACACCATCACTGTCATACTACTCTGAACGGAGAGTGTGACCCGACCCGTTTGGCAGCGAGACTCAAAGAAACAAGAGCCAGGAAGGCTGAAAAATGACAAGCTTTATTTTGTGTATAGCATGAACTGATTATTGAACAAGGTAACACGATATTAAGAGGTCGAGCACATGAATAAGGGAGAAAGTGTGAGAGGGTGAAAAGAGAGATAGAGGGAGGGGGAGATGGTCCAGGGAGCCATTGATTGTTGGCGTGACACGGAATCAATGGAGTTAGAAAAATATGCTCTGTGGTAACCAAAGTCTCATCTTCGACCCGCCCAGAACAAGCTCCATGTGAGGAGAAGGAGGGCTCAGCTCAGCTCAGTATACATGCAAGTCTCGAGCAGTTCACCACCTCACCTTTAGGGGGCACTGCCGCACCTCATCACGTCAAAGCAACAACCCAAACCTACAGAATCAATAATATACATGTAGCTCGGGAGATCCCTAATTGCGATAGGGAAGTCATGTTAGTAATGACTCCAAACCTGAATCAAAAGCCATGACGTACTGTACAGCAAACCTCGAAGATGCAGTTGGCCTTGATCGCAACACGTGACAGAGAGGTGAGAGAGGAAACGCAGGCTTTTTGCCTTTGCCAGGTGGGCCTGCAACATGCACACACACAGTCTATTTGTTTTTTTTTTTAAATATATTTTTAGGGGCTTTTATGCCTTTATTTGACAGGACAGTTGAAGATGGTGACAGGAAGCGAATGGGGCAGAGAGACAGGGGAGGATCGGGAAATGACCCCGGCCGGACTTGAACCGGGGTCCCCGAGGGTGGGCATGCAAGCCCAAATGTGGGGGGCTTAGCGCGCTGCGCCACAGCGCCCCCCCCCCCCCCCCACACAGTCTATTTGTGACGTGCAGATGAAACAAGCAGGCAGTGGGAAACTCACTTGCGTTTATGTTATCATGTTGCTTCAAGCAGCTGCATGAACACTAATACTGTAGTGATGCATATGTATATCACAATACAAGCATGTTTCCAATACCATCCCAGAAGCTTGTGTCCCTCAGAGAAAATCAGGCAAAAATATGAAGGAAGCTATTATGTATGTACATTTATCCACAGGGGGTTGATTGTGTGGAGAATGTATGCTTCTGAGTGTTTTCCCCTTTCTTTTACAAATCTGTCAAACACAGAATGCATGCAGATGTGATTGCTACCACTCCGGTTCTGCAGAAGAGTGATATTACTGTAGTTGGGAGCCAATGGCATGCTCATCATTGGTAGCTTGTAGTATAACAGGCAAATTCTGGAATGTTTATCCAATGGAGGTTCTTTTATTGAGTCTGTGGGCTTTGCTGTAGGCAAGGGTGCAAATGGATTGATTATTTTTCTGAGCAAATACTGAACAAATACTGATTGTTGTACAACCAATAGGCACAGGGACCACCATACCAAGTGCTTTTGGTGGCCGCCAAGTGACAAACATGTAAGCTGAAGTCACTACACTTGCCTGCCATGCATATCAGGGCCCACTCACCATTAATTTCAGTGTTATCAACAAATTACACACACGCCATTAGGCCTGCTATTTGTATGCCACTGTGTGCTTTTGATAAGAGAAACTTCACAGTTTGATCTCACTTCCCTGCTTCATTTTAATGTCGACCTGTGTGTATATCCAGGCTTAAAAAATACAATATTATGCTAAACCCAAGCTAGCCTTGGCCCGAGGAATCCCCTTTCTTCCCCTGTGTGTTGGTATTCTTACCTCTACGCTCGTCTTGCTGCATTTTTGCATTCTGGATTCATGACTTTAAGCCTCTTTGAGCTGAAGATTGTTGGAAAAACGGCCAAGGCTGCCTGAGAGAAATCAGGAGGCTAAATCTGAGCTTCCAGGTTTCTATTTTTTCATGGTTTGGTGAGGAGGGTGTCTCTCCCGATGCAGAGACCTTTTGAGGATGTGTGTGCACATTAAGATTAGGCTGTGCAGCACCCGGAAAAAAGACCTGCAGTGTGATTGTTTATCCGTGCTGTGGCTGTCATGATGGGCTCTTCAGGTATATAGGCCGTGGCATGCAGGCATTGAGAAAAAACACCGCTCTCTGTTTCCTTAATACAGAGGGAGAAAGAAACATGTTGTTTGCCGCTTAGAAAGGCACGTTTTCTGGCAATTGGAGGAAAAAAAAGAATACTGAGAGACCAGACAAAGAAATGAAGACGTAGAAACAAGAGAAGCATGTGTGAGAGAAACAAAACAAAACATCAAAGGGTCGTTATATCGCTTGGCAATCCTGGTGTATCTAGGAACACACTAAGCTCGGCGGAAGACGTGTGCCTAGCGTGTCTGAAACAACATGCTACCATTTACCACCAGCTATTACACCGCAATATGATGAGAGTAATATGATCGAGATTACGGATGGACAGTTGTATTGCAGCAGGAGAGAGAGAGAGAGAGGAACATGATAGATTGTCTGTGCTGTGGAAACTGGCAACCACTTCCCAAAAGTGTCATGTAGTCGATAAAATTTCCCTTTTAAGTGGACCAGTCTGTAGTCTATGAGGCATTATATTGCAGGAGAGATAATATATACTGTGTATATATATATATATATATATTTCTTCTTCTATATACTCTTTTCCACGTACGACTGACTCTCAGTGAAATCATCACCTCTCTCTCTCTGCAGGTTGACAGAGATGTCATTGGCATTCACCAGGCAGAGTGGGATCATTTATTCTGCCGGGGAGACGGCGCGAGTGACCCGATGAATAGACGACCAGTCTTACACTAATGCAGGGGAATGTAATGATGTGGAATTACATGCAATCACGGAACCTACTCTGCGCTCTTAACAGTGAGAGGTTAAGAGTTGCTATCAGACCCAAAGGAAGGTATGCTTGTACAGTTCCGAAGATACCCAGAACTCATGGGTGAATGCAGGGAGATATTTCCCTGTATTGTCTACGGGAACTGGGTTTTTTCCTACTTCAGAAGCCAGTATTATCCTAATAAGTTCACTTTCAGCATGACAAGCCAGGGACAAATCAGGCTGTCCCATATATAGGACATACAGTATATTGTTCTAATAAGCTCTATACATGTGTACTTTTATTCTACATAGGCCTATGCTATATATAATTGCAAAGTCATTTAATAATTTAGCTGTTTTTAAGATGCCACCATAGACAAGAAAAGACAGATCCCAAGCCTATAGGGACAAAATAAAAGCTGACCCCATAAAATAAAAGCAACTTAAAATAGTCAGAGAAAGATATTTGAGGGTCTTCCCAGGTTCAGACTACTGACTCGGATTGACCTAAAAAACAGGGAATGTCCCTGGAAATCCTATAGCTGTAGCCATACAAGCCTGTGTACTTTTTCGTGCTGCATGTCGACTAGGCCTATACTATGAGGTCCATTGTCAAATTTCGGTTTGGAAAGGAACGTATGTTGTATTTTCCTCACCACCAAGGTCAGGGAAACTCCCTTGAAATCGGAGATATTTTGGTCTCCCAGAATCCACCCTGTCATATAGGTGTCACACAGTATACGTCAGTGGTTCCCAAACTAGGGGGTGGCGGAGGGACTGAAGGGGGGCTCTCACTGGAAAAGTTTGGGATCCACTGCAGTACGTATCCCAACAGCATGCTGACTACACTATCAGGTCCATAGCCAAATGTGTTTTCTGTGTTTGAGATCAGTTTTCCCTGTGGACTAGATTTCCTCTTGCCGGAGACCTGACCTCAGAAAATGATCCCGCTTTGAGCACGCTGAGGAGGCGTAACTGTAGAAGTTACGACTTTTGACAACTCATGTGTGTGTGTGTGTGTGTGTGTGTGTGTGTGTGTGTGTGTGTGTGCGTGCTTGCATGCGCACGCATGTGTGTGTGTGTGTGTGTGTGTGCGGGCTTGCATGCGCGTGTGTGTGCGTGCTTGCGTACGCGCGCGTGTGTGCACATTCTTAAAAATATTCAGATTGAAAACCACTGTATGTACGGTATGTGTGTTTGTTCGAGTTAAAGGCGACATATTTCTCTAGATGATTTGCCTTTGTATCGTAATGGTAATCCAGAAAAGTGCGAACTCCAGAGTGTGCAGAGAGGGTGGAGGGCCAATCACTGGGACTCTCTCGGGCTCTGTAATAAGCACACAGTAAATTCTGCAGTGCTCATTTAACACTTAGAGAGTTCATTTGAGTCCATTTGGACTTAAATTAACTCTGTAAGTGTTGAATTAACACCACAACATTTACTGTGCACAAAATAATTCAGCACAGTTTGATGATGCGTGCCAGTAATCACCAAACTGATTTGAACCAGTCTAGAGCTACCGTACCGTAGGGTTAGGCAGCATCCCTTTCTGCTACCGGTTTAGAGCTATCGTAGGGTAAGGCATCTCTTTCTGCTACCGGAGGGTAAGGCATCCCTCTCTGCTACCGTAGGGTAAGGCATCTCTTTCTGCTACCAGTTTAGTGTTACCGTAGGGTAAGGCATCTCTTTCTGCTACCATAGGATAAGGCATCTCTTTCTGCTATCGTAGGATAAGGCAGGGCTGGGCGATATGGAAAAAAAACAATATCACGATATGGATTACTTTATATCACGATAACGATATATATCACGATATAGCACAATTACATACGTTTTCAGTTATTCTCTTTATTTGCTCTTTATTTTTTCAAGTCGCAAAACAACCTGTCTTTAAAATGGATCTTTTTATCCTTATTTTTACAGTTACGTTAACTTATAGTGTGTATTGTGACAACATGAAATGTAATTAAATGATATTCAAATGTATGAAATTGATAAAATTACTATCACGATATAAACGATATAGGAGAAAAGTCTCGATATACACTTTTATATCACGATAACGATATATATCGTCATATTGCCCAGCCCTAGGGTAAGGCATCTTTTTATGCTACTGTAGGGTAAGGCATCTCTTTCTGCTACCAGTTTAGCGCTACCGTAGGGTAAGGCATCTCTTTCTGCTAACGTAGGGTAAGGCATCCCTTTCTGCTACCAGTTTAGTGCTACCGTAGAGTCAGGCATCACTTTCTGTTACCAGTTTAGTGCTACCGTAGAGTTAGGCATCACTTTCTGCAACCATAGGGTAAGCCACCTCTTTCTGCTACCGTAGGGTAAAGCATCTCTTTCTGCTACCAGTTCAGAGCTACCGTACCGTAGGGTAAGGCATCCCTTTCTGCTACCGTAGGGTTAGGCAGCATCCCTTTCTGCTACCGTATGGTTAGGCAGCATCCCTTCCTGCTACCGTAGGGTAAGGCAGCATCCCTTTCTGCTACCATGGGGTAAGGTATCCCTCTCTGCTACCGTAGGGTTAGGCAGCATCCCTTTCTGCTACCGTAGGGTAAGGCAGCATCCCTTTCTGCTACCGTAGGGTTAGGCAGCATCCCTTTCTGCTACCGTAGGGTTAGGCAGCATCCCTTTCTGCTAGCGTAGGGCTTGGCATCCCTCTCTGCTACCGTTTTATTTCTTGTGCAGGGGCATGGTAATGTATGTTTGTCTCCATGTCAGTGGTTACCAAACTGGTGGTCAGAAGCCCCTAGGGGGGTCGCAGAGGTAGGAGCATTATGACACGCCCCTTTAGGCATAGAAACCTATAATGTTGGCATATCTCTATACTTAAAGAATCTCTGGTTTAACAGTAACAGCTAATACATGTATTTGCAGGTAAGTTCTAAAGGGGGTCCCGCTGACATGTCTTTGGGAACCCCTGCTCTATGTGAATTTTTGGATGTGCATATATTATGCCTTTATTTAGTAGTAAGCAAGTAAGTACATTTTATTTACAAAACACTTAAAAACAGTGTAAACTGACCAAAGTGCTACAGTGTCTAATTTTAGCAGCATCATAAAACATTTTTGCAGCATAAGGGCAGCAATTTCATTTGTTGATTTTATTTGAAATTTTATTTCTATGCAGAGAGTAGTTTACGTGTCAGTGTCTGTGTATGTTTAAATGTAGGCTATGGATTTATGGATTGTGCCAAGGCCAGAGTCAGGCATCCCCATCAGCTTCCTTTCAGTCCTGTGTGTGTGTGTGTGTGTGTGTGTGTGTGTGTGTGTGTGTGTGTGTGTGTGTGTGTGTGTGTGTGTGTGTGTGTGTGTGTGTGTGTGTGTGTGTGTGTGTGTGTGTGTGTGTGTGTGTGTGTGTGTGTGTGTGTGTGTGATAATGTACTGGTGTATTGGTCTCTGTGTGTATGACTTCTGTGCATGTAGTGTGTGTGTGTGTGTGTGTGTGTGTGTGTGTGTGTGTGTGTGTGTGTGTGTGTGTGTGTGTGTGTGTGTGTGTGTGTGTGTGTGTGTGTGTGTGTGTGTGTGTGTGTGTGTGTGTGTGTGTGTGTGTGTGTGTGTGTGTGTGTGTGTATCTGTTTGTGTGTGTATCTGTTTGTGTGTGTGTCTGTGTCTGTGTCTGTGTCTGTGTCGAGTTGGCCCGAGAAGTGGCGTCTCATATTGCACCTTGACACATAAACACTTTTAAACAAGATGGCCGTGGCAACCCGGACAGGTGATCAGGTGTCTACACACATTCACTACAGCAGCAGAGGCAGTGTGGTTGGCCATGAATATTCACATGTGTATTAGAATCAACTACTGTTTATGCATATCTCTCCTATCTCCCCTCCAGGCATTTGTATCCAGAGATTTACTGCTGTGGTCTTTTGGGGGAAAAAAAACTAAGTCAACATGTATTGACAGATTAATGTTTGTTTCAATTATCCATTAACACTCAGTCAATGTTACATGTTATGGCCTCCACACGGCCTCATCAGTCTGTTTTAGACACAGCTCTCATGCACACCGCAGGGATGACACACTGGTGGTGGTTGGAGAGGCAGTTCATTTATTATATTGCAGAGCCGAGAGAGAGAGAGAGAGAGAGAGAGAGAGAGAGAGAGAGAGAGAGAGAGAGAGAGAGAGAGAGAGAGAGAGAGAGAGAGAGAGAGAGAGAGAGAGCGAGAGGAGGGAGAAGAAGGAACGCTTGCATGGCAATGATCAAGACAAGCCCATCGCTTCAGGCATTAAAAGAAGAGAGGAGAGCAGAAGAGAAGCGAAGGCTCAGACCAAGCATATCACTCAATACTCATTTTAAATGGAAACACTCCGTGCGGAGTTCAAATACAGGTTACTATTGATTTGTTGGCTAATTAAACCGCGGCTGGAGACCCTCCACGCTGATAGATAGATAAATAAATAAATGAAAGAGGGGATAGCTAAAATTCCATTTCGCCTCTCCTAATGTGTCAACAAAAACAGCCTACAGCAGAAGCGAAAACAAAACCTATGGCTCATGTACTGTATGGTGGACTATGCGAGTTACATGTAAATGTATACGGTGTTTGTGCTGTTAGCAATCGTATGCATTTCCTCTTGATGTGTCCTGTAGATA
>NC_085863.1:11569668-11572168 GCF_034702125.1 Engraulis encrasicolus | reverse complement strand
AGACAGAATGCAAGAGGCTGCTATTGTGAGTTTATATAGTGTATAGTCAGAGACGGTGAATATGAAGCAAAAAAAAAAAAAACACATGAAAATCTTTGGTATAGCGGAGGTGTGGGGTACAAGAGTTTGTGTCCGGGTCATTTACAGTGTAGGGCTGGTTGACATGTGTGGGGTGGAGCAGAGGCAGAACAATTGTACACAGGGCCCCCAGGGCAAAATACTGGTAGGGCCATTCGGCCTGCCAAAGTCATAATAGGGGCCCCACAACCAATACGGGAAGGCCATGAGCCAAGGGGCAAATGCCCTGCTCTCCCCTCCCCTCCTACAGCTCTGCCATGGGACGGGTGGAGACTGCCAGCAAGAGGTGACTAGTGTGGGTCTGGGTCTGCAATGTGGTGGGTTGCAGAGGAGTAGGACAGTGTTTCTCAACTTTTTTTTAGGCGAGGCACCCTTTCAATTCATGAAAAATTTCAAGACACCCCAAACCAACAAGCCGTAACATGGCATCGCATCCGATACCACACAAGCTTAGAAAAGTAACACATTTGGAGACGTCACACGACCTACGTTCGAAGTTACAGCTGACTGGGGCAACCTATATTTACTTTATTGTGCGTAAATGGCAGATAAAAGATTCCACGGACTAACATTAACTTATCAATTTAGACAAATATGTATTATATTACACCTGCGGCACCCCTGTTGAGAAACACTGGAGTAGGATACAGGGAGATGGTTAGAAGGAGTGTGAATGTGCGAGTGCGTGGGTGCTTGTGTGTGTGTGTGTGTGAGAGAGAGAGTGAGAGTCAAGTCAAGTCAAGTCTGCTTTTATTGTCACTTTCTTTATATGCACAAGTCATACAAGGAAAATGAAATCATGTTTTCTCTCTATACCATGCCAGGACATAGACATATACAAGACCAACATTTTACAGACGGACATAAAGTGCAAGACAGGACAGGTAACAGTGATGGACTGGTAACAATAGAGCGAGAGAGAGAGGTTTGAAAATGTTATGTAATTCCACATTCGTGGATCAACTCGGATGGTTAATTGTTAGACGAATTCCATATTTCTGTACTTCATTTCGTGATCTTATTGATACATGATTTTATTCGTGAAACTCAATACAAATAATTGGAATATATAGAAGAGAGGCAGCTATAAAACACAAGTCACAATAATCAGGCTGGAATCACTCCAATGTTTAGAATCTCCTCCTGTAAGAGAGGATCTCAACATGACAGAAGTCTGCCCACGCTCCGATGGGAAGGTGAGAAGGAAAATGAGGTAGCTACTCATAATTAACCCTTTTGAGGAATAAGGATTTCAGTTCTTCTAGAATTTTACTTGAACTCTCATATAACTCAGTGTTACAAATCTTGCAAGGTCCTTATGACATCATAGGGAGAACACAACACTTTGGGAAAAAAATCCTAATCACATAGAGGTGTACATGTATGTGATGGTACTCATCAAAGGGTAATTGTGGTGTGGAGACTGGAGATGGGTGCAAGGAAAAGTGGTGTGTTCTGGAGTAGTCAAGGAGTAATTTTAGGTGTGGATGGTGTTGACATGTCCATACGGGAGCGTACCTATGTTCCCCGGGTCCTATGTTCCCCAGGTCCTATGTTCCCCTGTCTTTGTATGGGAACGGGGAACATAGGACCCTTTTTCTAAAAAAGGGTTCTATGTTCCCCGCTTTGTATGTTTCCAAGTTTTCAAATTGTGCCCTTCCCAAAACCATCCCTAAACCTAACCTGTCGTAAAGCAATGTTTCTGTGTTTTCAATTTGTGCCCTGACCAAAACTATCCCTAAGCCTAACCTGTCAGAGTTGCAACAGCAACCTGCACTTAGCCATGTGGCAGCAGTCTACTTTGAAGCAGTGGGGAACATAGAACCCTTTTTTGAAAAAAGGGTCCTATGTTCCCCGGTAGAGGGGAGCATAGGACCCGGGGAACATAGGGATGACCCCGTCCATACTACTTTTGAGACAAACCTAGCTTGTCCCTCCCTACCACTCTCTCAAAAATATAATGCAAACTAACCAGATGGACATCAAGTGAAGAGAAAATCCGAAGTGCTCAGGGAATTGTTCAGAAAAAATCTTGAAGGTGCTCTTTGGTGTTGGGGAAAAAACAATATCTTGTCAAAAAAGGGAGTCCAAGGCACTCTTCTTGTGGAAAAATATTAAAAAGCCTTTATTGAAACATGGCTAAAAAGTTTTAAAACATGGGAGCAGAGACCAGATGGACAATTTGCCACATTGTAACGTCCCCACGTACTACTGTAGTAAGAGTGGAGTGGGGTGGAGGGTACGTTGTGGAGTTGTTGGAGTAGCCCGGGCCTGGTGGTGGTGGATGTGGTGGGGTGCTTTTTTAAGAGAAGACCCCCCCCCCCCTCTCTCTCTCTCTCAAGAGCGGAGCGGCACGGCCGTGTGTAAGAGTACCTGTGTTAGATGTGTCATCTTTATTAGCTGGAGCATGGTAAGCCCAGGC
>NC_085863.1:11559668-11564668 GCF_034702125.1 Engraulis encrasicolus | reverse complement strand
GTTAAACTGCTCACTATTACTTGATGTTCAGACACCAAACATCACTAGTCCACTGTGGACTGATGGACTGAAGCTCACTGGGCAAAATCACAGCCTGCCAGCCAGCCAGCCATCCTCCACCTGTAGTTGGCACTCCCTCCAGGCCTACAAAAACCAGGGGGAATCTCTTCTCCGTTCCCATCCAGTAGACTAGCCTGCCTAAGGAGTGGCAAGGGATACCGACCTGTCAGTTAACAAGACTCCCAGGTAGAGTAGAGATGAAAAATCCCAAAGCGAATTGCCGAGCTGTAACTGTATAGTATAAGCTGAAAAGTGCACGAGGTAAAAAGTTTACTGTTGTTGTTTACGAAGCGTAGTTGATGGGAATTGATTCTTGGGGAACAACAACAAGTAATTTGAAAATATTGCTATGGAGACGTGGCCTTTCCGTTATATGGGGGTTATGTGTTTATGGAAAATGGAGGCAACTGGGGGACAAAAAAGATTGAACATTACACTAGTGTCATTATGATCTCCACAGAAATAATTATCGGCATCCATACCAGAGATTCTTTAAATATAGAGATGTGCAAACATAATAGGTTGCTATGGGCACCTAATGTAACCAGGTTCCGGTCTGCCTAAAAGGGCGAGTCATAATGCTCCTGGCATTGAATAGAACAGTCCTTAGGTCTACCTAGGTCTGCCTAAAGGAGGATTCCCCCCCCCCTCCCCCTTGCAATAATAGAACCCGGAAACAATGGGCCAATGGAACCTCTCCCTCTCTACTCTCTCTGGTAGTATCATTATGATCTCCACAGAAAGCATTATCGGCATCCATACAGTATAATATGTCATGGTGAGTGTGCAGATAAACTGTTTGAGGTAGTATTACATTGAATCATATGAATCTGCCTTCCTTCCCCAGCCTTTTGAATGCACCATTCTATGAAGATACAATACTCTAAGTCTGTTTCTGTATCTGTATTTTGTTTGTTGTTTGTGCTTTTTTTTTATTGAGTGTGTGTACAAACCACATCATGGCATTGCATTAAGAAATAGAGCGTTGGCTATATCTGGCTACTGCAATCTTGGTGGCGTTTGTGACGTTCACTAATGAATGAAACTTGTTGTTTCCTGTGGATGAAGCAGCCAGCAACAGGCTATGCAGATTTGGCTCATTTGTATTCAGCAAACGACGCTAACCATCATTTATTTAGAATTACTGTGCTAGAATGTCGGGAGTTCCGTGTAAATATATCACTCCGTGCGTGACACGTGCATATGCTGCTCTTGAACCCCTGCTAGAAACGCCGTCCCGCTAATTGCTCTCAAGGTCGACGATGAATGCATCATCTCGGCAGCTCGGTTGCTGACCAAAAACCAACGGCTGTGATTCACATCTCCGCTTGCTACTGTTGAGACTTGAACTGCTTCAAATGACCTCCAAAGTCATTTTATTTTCCATAGACAGCTTTTTTTTGGTGAAAAGGGCGAAACAGAGGGAAAGCGAAAGACTGGAAAGAGAGATGGCGAGAGAGAAGAGAGAGAGAAAGAGAGATAGAGAGAGAGAGAGAGAGAGAGTTGGGAAATGGAGGTGTTTTCACACTCTACGGTTTCCGCGGTGACCCAGCGGTTGAGTGGGCAGACGGGCAATGCAGGTTAGCCGAGCTGAGACATAACTCGTTAGTGTGATCTCCCACGCTTCCCAAACAGATGGAGCAGACGTACACACACACACACACACACACACACACACACACACACACACACACACACACACACACACACACACACACACACACACGCATACATACGGACACATACGGACACACAGACACACGGACACATACACATGCGCACATGGACACACACACACACACACACACACTCAAACACATAAACACACACACACACACACACACACACACACACACACACACACACACACACACACACACACACACACACACACATGCGCACACGCACACATGCGTGTATGCACATGTGAGTGCACACACAAAGACCCACATGCGTATACGTGCACACACGCACAAACATGCACACACACATGCAGATACACACAGATATCCTCACACATACACCTACACTCGTGCACACATCTATCTTCAGCAGCACATAGCACACGAACTTAGACACTTGCTGGGGGCATACGCATACACCTTTACAGTTATACACTCTCTCTCTCTCTCTCTCTCTCTCTCTCTCTCCCTCTCTCTCTCTCTCCATCTCTCTCTCTCTCTCTCTCCATCTCTCTCTCTCTCTCTCTCTCTCTCTCTCTCTCTCTATCTCTCTCTCTCTCTGTCTCTCTCTTTCTCTCTCTTTCTCTCTCTCTCTCTCTCTCTCTCTCTCTCTCTCTCTCTCTCTCTCTCTCTCTCTCTCTCTCTCTCTCTGCGCAGGAAACACACACACAGACACACACACACACACACACACTCATCGGTACATAGGCATGGCATGCTGCCCCCCCCCCCCCCCCCCCCTTACTGACTCCCACTCTCAAACCAGCTGAACACACTGACAACACATCATTACACACACACACACACACACACACACACACACACACACACACACACACACACACACACACACACACACACACACACACACACACACACACACACACACACACCTACGCACTGACTTAGTCACACTGATCTGCATAGTCTCTTTCAGCCTGTTGTTATCTTCCCTTCAAAACACACATGCCCCCCACCCCTCTCACCCCTCACCCCTCACCCCCCCTACCCCCCCCCCCCCCCCCCCCATGCCTCTGATTCCTTCTCTTTGCACATGCATGAGGCGAGGCATCTACTTGTGGCTGTTTTGAATGTGTTCCAAAGCACATCCACAGGTGAGGTGAGGAATATGCACGCCCCTTAGGGCTTCTGCACACTCATGCATGTGTCAGTGCGTACACACACAAAAACACACCCCACCACCACCAACACTACCACCACCATCACTACCAGCACCAGCAGCAGCAGCAACAGCACCACCATCACAACCACTAAGCAGCAGCTATCTGGGATAACATTTCAGAGAAATGCATCTGTAAGTCAGAGAAGTCAAATATATACAGTATATATATTAAAAATAAAATGGCAAGTCTTAGCGATGATGTGTAGTGTTATGTGAGAATATACAGTATTAGTGAACATAAGAACAAATATGTTGCTTAAATGTGTTATAAAACTGGCGGAGGGAAATAATTCAGATTTTACTCGTGATCTGAAGGACTTCATGAAGTTTATCATCTTTAACCACGTATTTTATTCCTTCTTTAAAAAATAAAATGTTATAGAACAGAATAATGAAATGGTCTGCGTGGAGGGCATAATACTGTAGTTGTAGCTTAGGCCTAAAGGTAGGCTATTTCTGCCAGAACTATTTTAGTCAGAAAACACAAGAGAAGACTCTGAATGAAATTTTTAGATTTGGTGATATGGGTCTGTTCAGAGGAGTCTCCTCATTTTCATGAGCACTGTGAAAAAGCAGCGAGTCAAACAACACAAAAATCATATCATTGAAGTGAGTGACCCAGGTTCACCATCAAATAAAATGATGATTACCTTACTTTGTTAATGCATCAATATTTTGCCAGTCTCATTGCAATGAGATTGTGCTAGCACAGTACCACCATCACATTCACATTGACCGCCCTGAAGATAAGCTCTTCGATGCGAGTCTTGTGCTGGGCTGTGTCCAACCCATGTGGAGCCCATAGCCAAACAGCAAGACCACCAAATGGCGGTAACAGCTGAAGGGGTTGAGGGGGAGAGGGCAAAGTCATGAAGTCCTGGCAAGTTAAGTAGGTGGTGATGTTATATATTTTGAAGGTGTATGAAATAACAGTATGTGTGTGTATGTATTGTATGAACATGTCATCATGCATTGCGTATAGATAGCATATGCTGATCTGAACCGACTATTGCGTGTTTCCAATACGCCTTGGCAAGTGAAGGCGTGCTCCACAACGCCCTGTGACAGGTTAGGTTTAGGGTTGGTTTAGGTTTGGGCACAATATATCCCATATACAGTATATATGAGATTTCCACCAGGCTTGTAAGAAATTCCGAATTGGATGAATTTGAATTCAAAGTAATGCCATAATACGAACACTAGGTGGTGGCGTTCTATGTACTCTCAATGGGTGGTGTAGCTTAAATTCAAAGAAAGTCAAGGTAATGACACCACCTAGTGTTCATATTATGGCATTACTCTGAATTCAAATTCATCCAGTTCGGAATTTCGTACGAGCCTGATTTCCACATTGGCATTCCTGGAGAAGGACCCCCTGTGAAATGCTGATGTGCAGAATGTCTTTGATGTTTCAGGTGTTCTTTAATGATGGCGAACAGCTTTTCAACAAAGACAAGGTAAACCAACCCACAACCAATTGACACAAATGTTATAAACCCACTAAGCAAAAGATACACATCAACATAACAAGAAATATCCCACATAACATAATCTGAGTGCCATTGGCAAACGCAGAATATATAACTGAAGCAGATGATGGAATCTCCAAGTGTAACAGGGCAAGTCATGATGGACCAGTTTTGGCATGGGACCCCAGTTTGACGCCCCAAATTTCTGGGGACCCCATACATATTTTTCCACATCTAAAATCAAAACACTACTGAGCTACATAAGTTGTTGGGTATTAAACCTATGACATTTAAGACAGTCTAAGATCGTAAATGGTGTTTCAAAGAGAATATTGAATAGGTGTGTTATATTAATTTATTTATTAGTATTCTTTTTTTCACAAACTTTAGATATTTCAGGTGACCCCATTTGGCGGCGGCGTTTGAACTGTGTGCACCGCGGCTTGTCTCAACCACTCTGACAGAAGTAAAAAGTGATCTAGCGTCATTAGAACAGCTTATCTCACTGTTACTACAAAAACAAACGGATCTTAGTGCGCGGCTTACCTCGCTTGAAGTTCCACGATCAACCTGTCCAGTGGGCAGAGATGTAAAGGTGAATGCGTG
>NC_085863.1:11549958-11559568 GCF_034702125.1 Engraulis encrasicolus | reverse complement strand
CATTCTCTCAAGTGGGCCTCTTTGACCTCCCCTTTCTATCGTGGCCTCTCTCAGCAGCTAGCGTCAAACACACACACACACACACACACGCACACGCGCACACGCACTCACCACAGGCAACTAACACACACACATACACACACACACACACACACGCACACACACGCACACGCGCGTACACACACGTACACACACGCTCATCTCTGACATCTCATGGGTCGAGAGCCTCTCTCCGGTGTATGCACACAAAGGGTCTCTGGTGCGGCCCAGCTGGAAGGAGTGATTTCAGGCAGCCATTACTCCTGCTGAGCCCTCTCCGCTGGACAAAGCCCCTGTAATCCATATTAGATGCTCCACTAGTACTACCTCCAACTACCAGCCTACCCTACCGTACCTCCTCTACCTCTCAGTGTACCTCTCGTCTCTTCTCTACTCCTCTTCTGATCTTGTTTCCTTCATTCACACCCCCCCCCCACTCTCTCTCTCCTGTTGGTGGGGGACATAGGGATGGGGCACCTTCATCTATTCTATTCACTTCACTTCACCTCTCTCTCTCTCTCTCTCTCTCTCTCTCTCTCTCTCTCTCTCTCTCTCTCTCTCCTCTCTTTCCTCTCTCTCTGCTCTCTCCTCTCTTTCCTCTCTCTCTGCTCTCTCCTCTCTCTCTCTCTCTCTCTCTCTGCTCTCTCCTCTCTTCCCTCTCTCTCTCTCTCTCTCTCTCTCTCTCTCTCTCTCTCTCTCTCTCTCTCTCTCTCTCTCTCTCTCTCTCTCCTGTCTGCTGTTGGTGGGGGACATAGGGATGGGGCACCGTAGTCCAGTGGCTCAGCTCAGCTCAGCTGGGCTTGACTTCCTCTGCCGTCTGAGCTTTCGTGCTGGGTGATTGGCAAGTGCATTGTCGTTGAGCTCCTCGGTGGTGTAAACCCTACCCCACTCCCCCAGCACCCTCCTCTCTCTCCAGGCTTCAGAGACAGAGACACGGTACACAGTGTGTGTGTGTGTGTGTGTGTTTTTTTTGTTTTTCTTTTTTGGGTGGGGGGCGCTCCACAGGAGTGGTTGGGGGGGTCAGCTCCAGCCAGGTCTTCCTACTGCTCCGCCTTTCCTCTTCTCATTAGGGTTGTTTGTTTTGTCGCCGGGCAGGGTAGGTGGTTAGTAGTTGGGAGCATTTGATGGATGGATGGAGTGGAGGGATTGATGGATCCTGGTGGTTTTTACCTGCTCTCCCTCAGAGGACGGTGGCCAGGTGGTCTCATCAAAGACCAGTAAGACCACCCGAGACAGAGAGAGAGAGAGAGAGAGAGAGAGAGAGAGAGAGAGAGAGAGAGAGAGAGAGAGTGAGAGAGAGAGAGAGAGAGAGAGAGAGAGAGAGAGAGAGAGAGAGAGGTGTTCACCCACCTAAAAAAAAAAAATCAATGACCAAATTGGGGACTGGATTGTGGTGGTGGTAGTTCTCCCGTGCTCACCCCCTCTTTCTCTCTTCCCCCCTCAGTTTTTCTATCTCTTCTGTCTTAGTTCCTGCCTATTTTTCTCTCTCCTCCAGTTGTTCTATCTCTCTTCTCCCCTTCTATTTTCCTTGTCTCTTTAATTCTCCCTCTCTCTCTCTCTCTCTCTCTCTCTCTCTCTCTCTCTCTCTCTCTCTCTCTCTCTCTCTCTCTCTCTCTCTCTCTCTCTCTCTCATGCACTCTGTATGTCTTGTAAATGCCTCTGTCTTTCATCATCCTCTTTCCCTCTCTCCATATCTCTCTTTTATTCTCCGTCTCCCTCCCCTCTGTTCCTCTCCTGTAAATGTTTTTTTTTTTTTTTTTAATGCTAACTCATTATGGTCCCCTCCCGTTCGCCACGCATGGGCAGAAAACCATTCAGAGCCATGTTGCTGAACAAACAAATCTCTCTTTATTTTCAAAAGAACTCATGCGCTTATACAAAATATTGTGCCGTGGACATTTTTGCATTTTAATGACTACTTTCAATTATAGCTTTTTTTCCACTGGCTAAAAAAGAATTCCTTGCAGTCCACTGGATTTTTTAACTATCAAACTCCACTCAGTGAAAGGGTAGTCTTACTTCCCACAAACTCCATAATTAAATGTAGCCTCTCAAAGAAAACTAGATTAAGGGAAACCAATTACCTCCTTGTTCAAAGTATTGCTTCCTCTAAAAGCTGGAAGAATAGATGCATGATTATGATTTAAATTGTGTCTTTTAGCGTGCTGAGAGGGACGTATGCTTGCTTCTTCAAAAGGTCTCTTCGATTGGCATTCAATAGCATTGTTCTGTCGTTGTGGCATTGTTGCCATGGCAACCGGTGTAATAATCGCACATGAACAGTTGCAGGGTTCTCCAGCACGGGGAGAGCTGTGGCCCAAGATAACTCTCTGGGTCTGTGTGTGCGTGCATGTGTGTGTCCACATGTATTTGTGTGTCCGTGTGTGTGTGTCCGTGTGTGTGTGTGTGTGTGTGTGTGTGTCTGGGTGTGGGTGTGTGTGTGTGTGTGTGTGTGTCCGTGTGTGTGTGTGTGTGTGTGTGTGTGTCTGGGTGTGGGTGTGTGTGCGCGCAAGTGCATGTGCGTGTGCGTTAGTGTGTGTGTGCATGTGTGTGTGCGTGCATGCGTGTGTGCATGTCTGTGTGTGTGTGTGTGTGTGCGAGTGCGTTTGTGCATCTGTGTGTGTGTGTGTGTGTGTGTGTGTGTGTGTGTGTGTGTGTGTGTGTGTGTGTGTGTGTGTGTGTGTGTGTGTGTGTGTGTGTGTGAGAGAGAGAGAGATACTTATGCATATGTGGCCACCAGGGGCGTGAAAGTAGGGGGTAAAATAGGACTCACCAGAGGCCCACAGCGAGTCCATTTTTGTTTTCATATTGATGTGATATCATATAAATGTTGAGTCCATAGGGCCCACAAATTGGTGCTATGCCACTGGTGGCCGCCTACTAGGTGGTCAAGAATATTTCATGAGTCTTTAGTGTCTTCTATTACTGTAAAAAGGGTAAGGTACATGTACCGGTATATGTTTGCAGGGCCTCTGGCAGCTTTGGCCTAGCCTGGCGATGCCATCCTATGTACCTCCACCCAAAGATTTTGGCACCGCACATAGTCTTGCGAAACCCTCCTAGCTCACTCTTTATCCAATCAGCAAACAGTAGAGAGTGGTGACGCAGAACTCACCCGCGGAGTCCGTTACTGATTGGTTAGGGTAACGCTATTCACACTTTTGTCTTGTTATTTGTATGTGTAACTGACGCTAACTAGCAGAGTTGGCGTGGAACGTTAGTGAACCTCCCTCCCGAGAGCCTCATACAGTATCGATGCCGTTGGGCTAACGGACTGGTCCTTTAGTCCAGTGGTATCGTACTGTGCCTCCCATTTCAGATCTGTTGTAGTTGACAAGGTCGCAGGTTCGCAGCCCTGAGGGAGACGAGTGGGTGCATGAAGACTGCCACATACAGTGTATGCTTTTGCAACACTGTATCGTAGCAGTCATGCTAATAAATCGAATTGAATTCGGAACTCCAATGAATTTAAATGGCCATCTACCACCCTCCATGGAAACGGAGTCAACAGTCGGCTTTTGCCCAGGCTAGCTTTGCCCGGCCCTGGGACAAAATCACATAAAAAGCCCCCCTAACCTATACATACCATGTAATGAGGACCCAGTAATGGGCCCCCTCTCTCCCTGGGCCCGGAGCAGCTGGCCACTTTGTCCCCTTCCATCACCTTCGCTGTATATATGTATAGGAGAAATCAAATGTAGCCATAGCCAGCAAGCTCATTAAAACAAAACCCCTTTTGAAACAAACAAGAAATCTGGCTAAGACCTGGGTGTCTAAGGTGCTGTTTCCACGTAGCCTGCTATTTTAAAAGCCTTTAAACACAACTTGTGAATAAAAATGAATTCTCCATTGTAACAAATGCATTCTAGTCTCCTAAATAGGACATTTGTAAAGCCTGCTTTTTTATATCTGGATTTTAAAAATCTGCTATGTGGAAACGTATGTAACCGGGACAAAAAAATTATCCACATTTAAAAATATCCTGCTAGGTGGAAACACCTCCTAAGAGCAATAGGATGTTGTCAGGCCAATTCCTCATAATCAGCAGTATTCTACGCAATTACACTGCTGTAGGAAATGTAAAGGTCTTGCTTCAAAAAAGAAAATAGATAAATAAATAAATAAATAAATAAATAAATAAATAAATAAATAGATAAATAAATAAATAAATAACGTTGTGCATGTTCATTGTAATGTAATTACAAGTAACTTTGATTGATTCCACAGCCATTCGTGCTGGTCTAAGCTTAATGCAAGTCATTCGAGGCTTTGACCTTGGACTGAAACCCAACCTCTCTCCATCCCTCCCTCCATCCACACGCTCAGCGGTTCCAAGCGGTGCCAAAATCCAACAGAGAAAACCGAATTATGTTTTGACTGATAAAAGGTTGACTAATTTATGTAATGTCATTAAAGTGCAGCGTTAATGTGATAAAGCATCCTGTATGTTGATAATCCCGCAGCGCCCCACCATCGACCCGCTGCAGATTGAGTTGCAAAGTACAGGGCCTTATCTCCCTTTAAAATAGCTCAGCTCTTTGTCCAAAGTATACTTGTTGTATGCGGTAAGATACACATGTAGGCTACATATATGCATTACTTGAGGCTATGCATACGGTAAGTCAAAATTGTTTCAATTTTTTGCTCCAAGTTGTATGCAGTAAGATATATGTATGTACATACATACATTATGAAAGGATATACATAAATCAAAATTGTTTCAATTTTTGTTGTTAATGCTCTTCACCTCCTACTGCGTGACGACAAACAAATTATTTTTTTAAACACAGAAACACTCCATTATGCCTCTTTTCCACTGCCGGTTTTCTGGTAGGCCTACTGCTCAACACAGCACGACTCGGCCGGCACTTTCTGTTTTTTGAATAGGCTTGATACAGCTCAATCATGAAGTAAAAAGTGGCAGCCGAGTTGCGCTGTGTCAAGCTGTAGGCCTACCAGAAAACTGGCAGTGGAAAAGAGGCATAAGTGTATGCCTCTGTGTGAAGTATGTGTGAAGGATAATTCTTCTGTTGTGGAAATAAACTATACTGAGACTTTACATACTCTGCCTTCAAGGGCCTTATTCTACAACAATGACTCATACAGATCATTACCTAACACTTTTTTCTGTTAGTTCAAAGCTATAAGGAAAAAAAATAGTGTTCTTGCAGAACATGCTGTTCTTCCTCAGTTCAGTGTGATAATAGTAATAATAAACAATTAGGAAGTTTTGAACGCAAACAAAATAGAGTTCAAAACTTCTAACAATGTCATATTATATATGTGTTTACGTATTTGTTGTCACCACATAACTTCTGCTTCTAATTGTAGTCAATGAGGATTTTTCTCAGAATGTCAAGTTGAGAGGAAAAAAAAAATCCACCCTATTGTTGATACTCCCTCTCGATAAGTGAACAGACTACTTGCGGAAGGATGTGGGAGAAGCACCAACCAGTTGCTATTCAAAAGCAGCCGTATAACAAGATATAGACATCTCTGAGAGGTAATAACATGGATGTCAATGGGGCTCCACAACGACAATCATGGCCTTTCTTACAAAATGGGCTGTTTCATTGCTTAGACCTTGGACTGAGTGATGCCACGTTGCGTCAATGATTTTGGTTTGGGTATTGGGCAGGGGTGTGGGGGATGGCTTTCATATCTGCTATCAGCGATCTGACAAAGAACAGATCAAAGGCACAATCACCACCAATCTTGTACACAAAGACAGACAGATGAACAGATAGACAGACAGACAGACAACACAGACACACTGTCACCTTTTTGTCTGATGCAATTCTGAGGGAGGTCAAAAAAGAATAGAGGAAATATCAGACTCTCTGATTACCTCTTTTTTTTCGACCTCCATGTCTTTTTTTAATCTCTGTCTGTGTACTGTACCTGATGATGTGTGAGGTCCAATGTTCAGTACCCAAGTATACAGACAGACAGACAGAAAGACGGACAGATAGAAAGACAGCAAATACACTCTGTCACCTTTTGTGGTCTGATGCAACTTTTGACATTATCAGTATGTTTTTGTGGCCTTTATTTTGTCTCCATCTGTGTCTGTGTACTGCACCTGATCATGTGTGAGGTCCAAGTCAGCCTTGAAGACTGTTGGTCCAGTGGAAAGAGATTGGGCCTATCTTGCCCATCCAAGTGAGAAGCCGCCGGGCTCCACGCGCACAGCTGAGCAGAAGCTGAAAAGGCTTAAAGGACGCAGGAGGAGATGCAGTGGCATTTTGGAGAGGATGGGCAGAGAAATAGAAGAAAACACACACGCACACACACACACACACTTGGACGCACGCACGCACACACACACGCACACACGCGCGCGCACACACACACACACACACACACACACACACACACACACACACACACACACACAAACACACACACACACACACACACACACACACACACACACACACACACACACACACACACACACACACACACACACACACACACACACACACACACACACACACACTAAAGACTGTCTTACACACACACACACGTGCACGCATGCACGCACAAACTCTCTTACACACAGAGACACTAAAGACTCTCTTACACACACGCGCACACACACAGACAGACACACACAGACAGACACACACACACACACACACACACACACACACACACACACACACACACACACAGTGGGAGGACGGCTCTGTAGCTGTCCAGCGGGGTGGGCCTGAAGCAGAGAGCAGAGAGGTGATTTATTGTAGCGGCGGCGCTCCTGACAGCCACACTACTCATCAGCATAGACCTGCTAGCAATTAACCTGCAGAGGAAGAGGACGGGGGAGGAGGAGGAGAAGAAGAGGAAGAGGAGGGACACCCTGACTAAGAGGAGGAGAGGAGGTGGAGGAGGAGGAGTAGGAGGAGGAGAGGAGGATGAGGAGGAAGAGGAGGAACACCGTGACTAGGAGGAGGAGAGGAGGTGGAGGAGGAGGAGCAGAGGAGGATGAGGAGGAAGAGGAGGAACACCGTGACTAGGAGGAGGAGAGGAGAGGAGGTGGAGGAGGAGGAGGAGGAGGAGCAGAGGAGGATGAGGAGGAAGAGGAGGAACACCGTGACTAGGAGGAGGAGAGGAGGTGGAGGAGGAGCAGGAGGAGGATGAGGAGGAGAGGAGGATGAGGAGGAAGAGGAGGAACACCATGACTAAGAGGAGGAAAGGAGGTGGAGGAGGAGCGGGAGGAGGAGGAAGAGGAGGAGGAGGAAGAGGAGGAACACCATGACTAAGAGGAGGAAAGGAGGTGGAGGAGGAGCAGGAGGAGGAGGAACACCGTGACTAAGAGGAGGAGGAGGATGAGAAAATGACGAGGAGGAGAAAGAGAGGAGGAAGAGAGCAGGAGGGGAAGGAGGAGGAGAAACATTATGACGAGGAGGAGGAAGAGAGGAGGTGGGGAAGGAGGAGGAGAAACATTATGACGAGGAGGGACAGAGGTGGAAGAGGAGGAGGTGAGGAAGGAGGAGGAAGTGAGGAAGAGGCTGAAGAGAGGAGGAAGAGGAGAAACATCATGATGAGGAGGAAGAGAGGAGGTGGAGGATGTGGAGGAAGAGAAGGAGTTGGAGGAGGTGGGGGAGGTGGGGGATGAGGAAGAGAGGAGGAGGAGGAAGAGGAGGAGAAACATCATGACAAGGTGAAGGAGGAGGATGAGGAGGTGGGGGAGGAGAAGGAAGAGGCGGAAGAGAGGAGGAGGAGGAAGAGGAAGAAGAGGAGAAACATCATGGTGAGGATGAAGAGGAGGTGAAGGAGGAGGAAGAGGAGAAACATGATGAGGAGGAGGGAGAGAGGAGGATGAGGAGGAAGAAAGGAGGAGGAGGAGGAGGAGGAGGAGGAGAGGAGGAGGAGGAGATGGATGGTATTTACTTCTCAGCCCAAAACACAACCTCCTAAAGACTGCGGCAGAGATATTCTATAGAGATATGCCAACATAATAGGTTTCTATGGGCACCTAACGCGACCAGGTTCCGGTCTGCCTAAAGGGGCGTGTCATAATGCTCCTACAATGAATAGAACAGTCCTTAGGTCTGCCTATAGGTCTGCCTAAGGGGGGCCATAATAGAACCAGGAAACAATGGGCCAATGGAACCTCTCTCTCTCTACTCTCTCTGGCTGCGGTTGGAGATTTGTTGGAAAGCCGCACAGCTTTGTGCACAGCTGAGTTTGTCAAGCCCAGGTTTAGAGAGTTTAAAAAAAAAACCCTGCTCTCCTTACCTTGTACTGCTGGTGAATTCACCGAGTAGCTGATCTACCTGTCTTTGGTGTGCATCAGCTGATTCACAGCTGGTTGGATCTAATTTTATGGTGGGGAGTTTAGTGTTTTAGCCCTGAGGATTGGTACCTCTGGTCGGGTGCCCAACCAGGGCTGGCCTGATGCCCACTCCGTTCCAGGCAGGATGGGCACTAGGGCTGCAACGATATTGTATCGAATTGAAAAATTGCGATACAAAGAGACAAGATACTGTCAAGGTGCAAGAAGGCAGTATTGTGACACGCACTTTCAAAGTTCTGTTACCCTTCAGTTCATAAAACGACGACATGATATAATGCAATAGTGCTTTCAAGTATCAAATCGTCATTATTATTATTTTAACATCCCAGCGTCCCAGCATCTCTATAAGAGGGTCTGTCTGTCCGTCCGTCCGTCCGTCCGTCTGAAACGCATTCCTTCAATTGTTCCTTCCTGTGTCCACAAGGCTGCAGAGTTGGCATTTTGGCCTGGAGCAAATGCGTGCCAAAACGTATATGATATGTTACCAAACTGGCAAGGCTGAGCTGATTGCATTGTGAGACAAGACAACTGAGGGGGCGGGGGGGGGCATTGCATTTTCGGCATTGTTTTGTGATTGGACAGTGGGAGGCAACTTCGTTCCGTCTCCACCGCACGCCAACACCACTTTGAGTGTCACTTAAGGTTCACCGCCTTGTGATACACTTCGGCTCATGAGTATGTCAAACGTGAAGGGGACTTTATAATTTTTATTTATTTATTTATTTACGGGGAGTTCCTCTTGAGATGTGACAGATGTCCGTGCTCGGATGAGGGGAGTTTGCATTGCATAACGGTCCACAACATGGAACCGTAATTAGTTAGAGGCGACCAGCAGCGCATAGGCTAGCTCTTCCTCTAAACGTGGACCTGTAACCTTTGCTTAGATTTTTTCCTCTCATAACATTCATTTTCCTCCGCTTTTCTCCAGTCCAGCCTCCCTTTTAATATTACCCGCGAGTTTGCAAACATTCTGCCACTACGTAGCCTACACTACGAGTACTCAGTGTGCGCTGCGCAATGAAACATGGTGCTCGAACTACAAGTAGACAGATGGGCCATTTAACATACGGTGTGTTACTGATGTTCTCTGACATATTGCAAGGAAGGTTCATTCGTTTTCTTCTGGCGGGCGTGTGGACCCCACAGGTGCTTTCCGTTGCGCTCAGATAGAGCAACGGGAGAGAACGCATCTTTTGATTGGTAATTGGTTTGCATTCGTGTGAATTTGGTAAACTCTGGCACTGAAGCTCACTGCTTTGTGCCATGGCG
>NC_085863.1:11539958-11544958 GCF_034702125.1 Engraulis encrasicolus | reverse complement strand
TTTCACTTTCATATGTGGGCATGTGTGTGCGTGTGTGTGTGTGTGTGTGTGTGTGTGTGTGTGTGTGTGTGTGTGTGTGTGTGTGTGTGTGTGTGTGTGTGTGTGTGTGTGTGTGTGTGTGTGTGTGTGCGCATGCATTAACTTTCTCTCTCTTTCCTCCCTTCCCTGCACCCCCCCTCTCTCCCTCTCTCCATCTCCATCTCCATCTCTCTCATCTCTGTATGTCCGTCCACCCCAAACCGCTCTTCTCATTTCCTGCTCTGCCATTAGCATCAAACATTTACTGTGCCGGACCCCAGCACAGCGCAGTGCGGCCGAGGCCTGCTCCATCCCCTAATGAACACATAAGGATTAATAATGACAGCGTTATTAGCCCCTCTCCTCTCCTCTCCTCTCCTCTCCGGACTGGAGGAATTAATAACCCTCTCCAATGCTAGCGCAGACAGAAGTGCTAGCAATAGCATCCACACAACCAGGGGCGGATAGGCCTTTACCTCCTGAGTACATGCAGTACAGTACACACACAAGGCCAGGGGATATGTATTGTGGTCGTCAGAGTACATACACACACACATGCATGCACAGTTGCACACGCACACACACACAGGCACGCACGCACGCACGTACGCACGCACGCACGCACGCACGCATGTGCGCACGCGCACGCACGCACGCACGCACGCATGTGCGCACGCGCACGCACACACCCACCCACACCCACACACACACACACACCCACACACGCACGCGCACACACACACGTATTGTGTATGTACTGTATTGTGGCCAGAGTATTCACCCAAAAGGGTATGGAATGTTACTTGCATACACACAAACAGACAGACAGACTGACGCACGCATGCACCCACGCATGCACCCACGCATGCACCCACGCATGCACCCACGCATGCACCCACACATGCACCCACGCATGCACACGCGTCACACACACAAGCACACCCACACACAAGTATACGCATGCACAAACACTGTAGAGTGCATGTCTTTGTAACTATACAGGTCATTTAATTTAAACACACTTGCTGTTCTTTACACTGTATGTTGAGAGACACATGGAACACACACACACACACACACACACACACACACACACACACACACACACACACACACACACACACACACACACACACACACACACACACACACACACACACACACACACACACACACACACACACACACACACACGCACACACCCATACGCACACACACACACACACACACACACATGAAAAACATGAAGGTGAAAGAAAGGTAAAGAGGCAGCAGAAAGTGGAAAAGGTATGAAGAATGGAATAGGATCTTTAATTAGCCAAAATATTTTTGGAGGCCGAGTGTAGGATTTGATTTCATAATTTGTCTCAATATGTCAAGTGCAATAATAAAAGCATTCAGCATAATGCTGATGCTGACAGCATGGTCGAGCACTTGGTCCGATACTAATTTAATAGTTCTCTTCCAGGCCCTCCGGGAATTACAATGAAAGCAGCGTCTGCAGTATCGGCAGTGCCACTTTGCTCTCCACCTCTCTCTCTCTCTCTCTCTCTCTCTCTCTCTCTCTCTCTCTCTCTCTCTCTCTCTCTCTCTCTCTCTCTCTCTCTCTCTCTCTCTCTCTCCTTTATTTTCACTGCCTCTTCCTTCCTTCTCTATGCTATTCATCCTCTCTCTTTCTTAATTTCTCCTCCTAAACCTCTCCCTCTCTCTCTCTCTCTCTCTCTCTCTCTCTCTCTCTCTCTCTCTCTCTCTCTCTCTCTCTCTCTCTCTCTCTCTGTCTCTCTCTCTCTCCTCCCCCCCCCTTACTATCTTGCTCTATTTTTGTCTCTCTCTCCTTTCTCTCCTTTCTCTCTTCCTTAGTATCTTGCCCCCCCCCCCCTTTACAATCTTGCTCTCTCTCTGTCTCCCTTTCTCTCTTCTCTTTTCCTTAATTTCTTGCTCTCTCTCTCTCTCTCTCTCTCTCTCTCTCTCTCTCTCTCTCTCTCTCTCTCTCTCTCTCTCTCTCCATCTTCCCTTCTTTATGCTATTCTTCCTGTCTTTCTCTTTCTTTATTCCTCTTCCTAAACGTCTCTCTCTCTGTCTCTCTCTGTCTGTCTGTCTCTCTCTCTCTCCCTTACTATCTTGCTCTATTTTTGTCTCTCTCTGGCTCCCTTTCTCTCTCTCTCTCTCTCTCTCCTTCTCTGTCTGCCTCTTCATGGCTGCCTGCCTCCCTTCGTCATGTAAATCCTGCAGTAAATATGCAAAGTAAAAGTCCTCTGATGTATGTATGAATTATTCTGGCTTTTTGACAACCGATACAGACAGCAATCCTCTGATTAGAACCAAAGGGCTCCACATCACACAGAATATCCCAACACGCAGGAGGGGGCTTGTGCAGGGCCCCATACGGCCTGATATCGCTCCAGATTGCAGAAAACTGACTCGGTACCTGGACTCTGAAATTATCATAATACGTCATTGTACTGTGACTTGGACGGGTAATTAATTCTGACGGTTTGAAAGGAGTGCGGCTAAATTGCCTCTGAAGTGGTTCCAGCTTTTTTTTGTCTTTTATTTATTTATTTATTTATTTTTTGGCTCTGCCATCCACAATTCCAGTTGTCGGTGGCCGGACTAGTACCGTAATTTGCATCAGCTGCAAACAAATGCTTGGCAACGGAGGAGAAACTCTGTGACTAATTACTTCAACTTTAGTCACAATGGAATCAAGCACACCCTCGAAAACCAACAACCCACAGCCAGCCAGACTACAGTGGCAGCTACCATAGTTTGGGACCAAGTCCCTGTATACCGAGTTTTAAAACCCCAAAGCAGTTGGACTTATGGTAGAAGATGCAAAAACTCCAAAAGCAGTTAGACTTATGGTAAAAGATGCATAATGTTCTGCTGTTCTGCACTTTTGAAAGTGTTTGGACATGTACATGTACATAGACCAGTGACTCTTATACTATTATCAGTCAAATAGCACCATTTATTCTGGAGTTTTACACTTACTTACTCTGTCCAATTCCTACAGAAGGTGCCAGTGTCTATTATAAGCTGTGGTCTGAATATTTCCCTCAGTAATGTGCTAATCTGGGCTGGAATGAATGGTAATTACATAAATTCCAAGGGTATGTTAACTATGTGGAAGAGCAATAGCCTTGAATAACAACAGTGTCCATTTTGGTGGAAAGATCGCTGATAGCCTTCCAGTGTCATCCATTATCTAGCGCTAATTTAAATGATCAGGATATCCGTGAGGGTTTATGGCGTATTAATAATGCATAATTATGCATTTTAATAATTAAATATGCTTAACGGAAGCCTCCATGACGGAATGATCATAATTACAGTCATAACATTTTATGACGCACAGCATTAATCTTTGGAGACCACAGTAACACCATGCATTAGCAATACAATATCTTTGCAATACCGTGGAAAAAGTTCAAGGACAAAATAGCATAATATATTACAGTAATGTTAATAGGCCTAGATGCAAATTAGACCGACAGTCTACTTCAGCATTATCGACATCTCATATGCGAGTATGAACGCAAAAGCCACTTTCTTGCTGTGAGTGAACAGACTCTTTTCTAGCACATCATGGATAGGGCCCGGCTACCTGCTCGAAGTTAATCGTTAGCTTTTGTGTTCCGGTCCATCAGTTAAAGAAGCACCCACAGTGGAGCTCAGACTGTCTGCAGCTCAGCCCCTCTGGGCAGATTTCTCCTCAACCGCTCAAGAGCCCGTTACATTTGTTTTCCTTGACATATCACAGAAAACCATATTCTTCCTGCTTCTACGCACTTGGGCGAAGCAATAGACATCTGAAGGAAGTAGAATAAACAGACAGAGGAGCTCTCAGCTAGCCATTTTACCCAAGACCCACCAAATCATAGGCAGAAAGAAGGGAGAGATTGAGAGAGGAAGACAGAGATTGAGAGAGGGAGAGAGAGAGAGAGAGAGAGAGAGAGAGAGAGAGAGAGAGAGAGAGAGAGAGCAATGAACTGATAAAACAGTGAAAGTGTGACCAAGAATTGTTTTTTTTCCCTCTGTGCAAGGAGACGAACAGAAATGGGCGACAACCTGCCAGACTAGCATAGTCCTACAGGAAATGACAATCTCGCACAGTGTCCTTTTACCCCGAAGAGAAACAACATACATACAATGCCACCATGGAGTCCCAAAAGGGACATTTCACACAATGTTCTCTACAAATTGCATGGCAACAAGAACATTAACCCTTTCTTCTCCGAAAAACAAGAACAGAATTTTGCCGAGACATTAAGGCATACAGTAGGCTACTGTACACTGCCTATGAAAGATACTGGCACTGGGAGGGAAGGGATGTTTAGGCTATATGTCATATCGTGTCAGCATAAAGAATATATCTCTTAAACCTTTTAGTGAATTATGTAGGTCAGAGGCATCATGGAGCCGTCTGCTGGTATTAGGGCAGAGTCTTCCAAACCAGAGGCGCTGGCAACACAAAGAAGTCTGGCAGAACAGAAAAATAATTTTGTCTTTTGTCTGTCTTCATTCCAGGAAGTTTGAACAATGCTGGGTGTATTTCTTACTGTATTTTCATGTGTTATTTGTTATGACTAATGCAATCTAATAGGGAATTTCTTTTGATCGGGATCTCTGGTTATTATTGTTGCAACTTTTCCCATTGCATGTCTTCCAAGTGGTGTGTGTGTGTGTGTGTGTGTGTGTGTGTGTGTGTGTGTGTGTGTGTGTGTGTGTGTGTGTGTGTGTGTGTGTGTGTGTGTGTGTGTGTGTGTGTGTGTGTGTGTGTGTGTGTGTGTGTGTGTGTGTGTGTGTGTGTGTGTGTGTGTGTTTGTGTGTGTGTGTGTGTGTTGGCTTCATCTACTAATCAGTTCTGTTGTTCATTCGCCACACATTCATCTTGGTAAGCCGCTCATTATTTTGCAGAGTGCTTATGCTGTGATGCTTCGGTCTTGCTTTCTTAATACAACAACTGCTTGTAGATCTCT
>NC_085863.1:11509958-11534958 GCF_034702125.1 Engraulis encrasicolus | reverse complement strand
ACTAAGTTATAAGCAAATATTTTCTAGTATGGTCCAAGTACAGTCATTTTTACAGCTAAAAATGGCTATTTTTGGAAATTCAAAATGGCGGACCATGGAGAAGATCCCCCTTTTCATGTATGAAAAGTGCGATTTTTCCAGTCATAATGAATACTTAGAATTTGATGGTGGTGGTAAGTACTCATGAAAAAGGTAACATTAGTGAATGGGCAGCATGAATTCTGAAAATAAACAACTAAAAATCTCACACAGTGTCCCTTTAAAATAGCTTAAAAATAACAAATGTGTGCAGAGGAAGGGCTGGGGTAATTGAAGATGTTTGAGATGCACTCCCTCCCTGCTTGTGTTGGCTGGTGATGCCTCTACTGTGTGTGTCATATGATCTAGATGGAAAGTGAAGCCTGTGTGTGTGTGTGTGTGTGTGTGTGTGTGTGTGTGTGTGTGTGTGTGTGTGTGTGTGTGTGTGTGTGTGTGTGTGTGTGTGTGTGTGTGTGTGTGTGTGTGTGTGTGTGTGTGTGTGTGTGTGTGTGTGTGTGTGTGTGTGTGTGTGTGTGTGTGTGTTTCTGGGTGGGGTAGAGGGTATGAGCTGCTGCTGGATGAGGGGTGGCTCTGACACATTGTGTTTTGGTGTTGATATGTTTGAGTATTGATTTTGTGTGTGTGTGCGTGCGTGCGTGCAATGCGTCCATGTGTGCGCGCGCGTGTGTGTGTGTGTGTGTGTGCGTGCCTGCCTGTGTGCCTGCATCCGTTTGTGCGTGTTTTTTGGCCTGTGCTGTGCGTGTGTGCGCGCATACATCTGTGTACCACCTTGGCTGTGTGCGTGTGCGTGTGTGCGCTTTGCATGTGCATCTGTGTGCCTTGGCTGTGTGTGTGTGTGTGTGTGTGTGTGTGTGTGTGTGTGTGTGTGTGTGTGTGTGTGTGTGTGTGTGTGTGTGTGTGTGTGTGTGTGTGTGTGTGTGTGTGTGTGTGTGTGTGTGTGTGTGGTTTGTGTGTGTGCATGTATGCATATGCATCTGTGTGCCTTGGCTGTGTGTGTGTGTGGTGTGTGTGTGTGTGCGCGTATGCATATGCATCTGTGTGCATTATACTAGTTCGTGAGCACAGCGAGAGGCTGCTGAGTCAGACCAGGCTGTAGAGCTATGGAACAGAACAGGTGGCTAACGTGGCTGCCCCTCCCCCATCTGCAGCCATCTCCTCCTCTGCTGCTTTCTACGCTGCTCCCCCCATCCTCCTCTCCTCTCCTCTCCTCTGCTCCCCTTCCTCCTCTCCTCCTCTCCTCTCCTCTCCTCTCCTCTGCTCCCCTTCCTCCTCTCCTCTCCTCTCCTCTCCTCTCATCTCACCTCCTCTCCTCTCCTCTCCTCTGCTCCCCATTCCTCTCCTCTCCTCTGCTCCCCATTCCTCTCCTCTCCTATCCTCTCCTCTCCTCTCCTCTCCCCTCCTCTCCGCTCCGCTCCTCTCCTCTGCTCTTCTCTCCTCTCCTCTGCTCCCCCTTCCTCCTCTCCGCTCCGCTCCGCTCCGCTCCTCTCCTCTCCGCTCCGCTCCTCTGCTCTGCTCTTTTCTCCTCTCCTCTCCTCTCCTCTCCTCTCCTCTCCTCTTCTCCCCTTCCTCCTCTCCTCTCCTCTCTGCTCCACTCCCCTCCTCTCCTCTGCTCTTTTCTCCTCTCCTCTCTTCTCCGCTCCTCTCCTCTCCTTTCCTCCCTCACCCCCCTCTCCTCTCCTCTCCTCTCCTCTCCTCTCCTCTCCTCTCCTCTCCTCTCCTCACTCACCCCCCACCTCCACCCAATTTATTACCTCTCACCAGATTGTGAATTACCCCTCCAGTATTCATATGTCAGCGCCCACCGTAGCTCTCACAACCCTCACCGCCTGTTTTTTTCGGCCTGTTTTTCATTGTCCACCTCAACTTAGCCGGCTCATTCTCTGCACATACTACAGTTTTTCTCAAGGAGGTCTACATAAGGGGAGAAGGTGGTTCCATAGAACTCCATTCAACGGTTTTGATGCAACCGCGGCTGATTTACTTCCGCCTCCAAAATACGGAAGTGAAATAATCACCTTGACAACGATGAGCTACATTGCCGATAGGTCGACATCGCTGACAGCGCCAGCCAATCCGAATACACCTACTTGAAGTCATATGTCCCGCCCTCCCACCCGATGCTGGCTCTCGGTGTCACGTCATGGCATGTCAAGATATTGAAACCCGTTTTCAGCTCTGAAACTTGTCAACACCGAAACCCTGTCACTTACCACCACAGGTCCAAAAGGTACTTGTGATCGGTACGTATGGTGAATACCAATAAATCATATGAATCAATGGTACTTAAGGACAACGAAATCTTGAAGGGGTTGTTATAGCCCATCATAACTTTTATTATTTAGCTTAGCGGCTAACATGAGCCAACCCGAATGGCGTTTGATCCATCGAACTTACTTCACCATGTTGTAATGTAACCGCAATTTAAGACAAACCGAGCTGTGTACGGCAGAAGTGCTTTTATGTCGGCGTAACATTTGGCAGAAAACTATTTTCAAAGTCTGCAATGGAGGGCTGTGAGAGGGCCAATGGCAAGTGCTCACGAATGCGCTGTTTCACGTTGTGAAACATCTGCCACCATTGGCGAAAAATATTGTCCGTCTGCCACACAAAGTTAATCCCCTTGGGACATTGTCCACATTTGGGTCAAAGACGTCCAACACGGCACTTCAGTGCTAACAGATGCTTTTGCTTACTTTAACTGAAAATATGAAATGTCAAAACTTTTTTGAAAAGTGAATGCATAAAAGCTAAGCAAAAAAAAAAAAAAAAAAATTTTTTAAACTCTCACTGAAGGACATGTTGGACGTCTTTGACCCATTTGCGGTATTCACAGTTGTTATGTATAAATAAATCCATCTACAAATAACATGCAAACCAATTAAATAAACTTTTTCCTTCAACAGAAACAAGCCATGGAAGTTGAGGAAAGGTGTCATCATCCAGCTGAAGATTGCAGGCCATGATCTTCATGGCTGATTTGGACAAGATTCAAGAATTTATATATTTTTTTAAACCCTTCCTCTTAAGCAACATTCCTCCCCAAGCTCCCAAATAAATGCATTACTTCAAATCTGGACATTTTTCTGGCATTTCTCTCCCCCCCCCCCCAGTTTATGTTGCTAATGTGTGAATCAATATTGCAGAAACATTTAAGAACCAGAAAGTTGTGGGTCGTTACACTTTATTATTTATTGAGAGTTTCAAAATTGCAATGTTGTGAAGATGGTCATCGGCAGCAGGTGACGCCTACAGCAGCATCAATGTTGGCCCAGTTCCTGGATGAAGAGCCCACTTGAGTGCTGGTGCTGTGTACATTTTCAGCTGTAACAACAATGGTACAGTACATGAAAGCTCAGTACATGAAAGAACATTTCATACAAAAACTATAAATACAAAAAACAATGAAAGGCAACATGTACATAGTGCAAACATACTATTACAGGTGTAAGCAGAGTAAAACATATTTAAAGCCAGCTTACTGATGTGTTTGTTGGGAATGTGAGGATATTCGCTTTACAGTCACTTTGGATAAAATGCCAGCAAAGTGTAATATAATGCAAAATATTAAGTACCGTATCATAGATCGCAGGAGGCTGGCTCGGTACCTCCCTCGGTGTCGTCTATGGCATCTTAGTGGCTCGGCCCTGTGGCGTCGTCTATGGCATCTTGGTGGCGTGATCCTGTGGCGTTGTCTATGGCATCAGGGTGGCTCGGTCCTGTGGCGTGAAAAAAAAGTAACAAAGACAGAAGTGCATGTACCATTACAACACAGTTTATGGTGCTATACAGAGTATGTGATGTACTTGTGTACATAAGAACACTACGTACCATTTATGGCATCTTGGTGGCGTGATCCTGTGGTGTCGTCTATGGCGTCAGGGTGGCTCGTTCCTGTGGTGTCGTCTATGGCATCTTGGTGGCTCGGAGGCTGGCTCGGTACCTCCCTCGGTGTCGTCTATGGCATCTTGGTGGCTCGGCCCTGTGGCGTCGTCTATGGCATCTTGGTGGCGTGATCCTGTGGCGTTGTCTATGGCATCAGGGTGGCTCGGTCCTGTGGCGTCATCTATGGCATCTTGGTGGCTCGGTCCTGTGGTGTTGTGCATGAAAAAAAAGTAACAAAGACAGAAGTGCATGTACCATTACAACACAGTTTATGGTGCTATACAGAGTATGTGATGTACTTGTGTACATAAGAACACTACGTACCATTTATGGCATCTTGGTGGCGTGATCCTGTGGTGTCGTCTATGGCGTCAGGGTGGCTCGTTCCTGTGGTGTCGTCTATGGCATCTTGGTGGCTCGGAGGCTGGCTCGGTACCTCCCTCGGTGTCGTCTATGGCATCTTGGTGGCTCGGCCCTGTGGCGTCGTCTATGGCGTCAGGGTGGCTCGTTCCTGTGTCGTCGTCTATGGCGTCAGGGTGGCTCGGTCCTGTGGTGTTGTGCATGAAAAAAAAAGTAACATAACATAAGTGCATGTACCATTACAACACAGTTTATGGTGCTATACTTGTGTACATAACACTATGTACCATTTAATCAAATAAAAATAAAATAAAAACATCATGAGGGGTAATACTTAACTTGCCACAGGAAAGTGGTGTAGGCAGACCTGTGGAAGGCTGCAGTGGGAGCGCAGTAAGGGGACGAATATTAAAATCCCCTTCCCACACTCCCACCACAGTCGAGAAAAATGCAGAATCATTATTTCTCATCTATACATCACATACCATTCTGATGACCCCCTGGAGGTTTCTGTTAAATATGTCATGTCCCATGTCCGTCAGGTGGACCCCGTCAGCTAAAAACATCCCCTCCCAATTGTGCTTAATTTCGGGGTGCCGAATTGAAACTCCTCCTAACGACCCCATAAATGCGGACATGACATTATTCAGAAAGGCACGCTGATGATTAAGCTGGTAGGGACGCCCACACCTCCACACGCGCCTTTCTGTAATGCAAGAGAACACTAACTTAAGGTTGGGGTAGTTCTCATGCACCTGACCTAAGTTCCATTTCATCATGCTAGCCAATCTAGTCCCTTTTACCTTTCCTAGATCATTACCTCCAACATGCACGACTAACACATCTGGGGCAGGTCTGGAGCGCAACAGGGAGTCCAACCTAGACACAAAGGATCCCCATCGCAGGCCTCCAACTCCAAACCATGTTATATCGACCGGCAGGTCTAAGTTCTTCCCGATACTTACCCTTGCCCTCTCAGACGCGCGCCGGATGTAGCTGTCCCCTACGATCCACACAGCTGGTCTTCTGGTCTGGTCCATCTCTGCAATCTCTAAACAAAATCTGCGATTTCTAAACCAAGACATAAAAATAACAGAGGTCAGAGGGCTTCGGCACTCCATTCAGTTTTCACAGTGCTTTTTGGTTTGTCTTGCATGTAAAGCAATGAAAAAAAAAACACGTTATGCAGTAGTTCTGCAGCAAATTAGCTAGACGAGACCATTTTTTAACTAGCAATTCATCAGCAGTTATTAAAAAACCTCACCTCTTGCTTTGAGTTTGAGAGTATCTGTCTGAAACTTGAACAGAACATAGAGCAACATCAGTTTAATTTACTAGGTTGTAGATAAGGTTTTGTAGGTTGACTGCAAACCGAGTCTACAACATAGCTGGAGGGAAATGTGCGGTCGTAAGGCTCTGTCTGGTCATAGCAGCTTGACAGCATGCTCGTGTCCAGTGACAGGGACAAATGTCACGCCATATTGTTACACGGCATACAAACTACTATTACCTTATTTGTGGTTATGAGATCTTGTTAAATAACATGTAACGACATGAGAAATTATAAAAGTTTCGTCCACATTTAAGTCAGCATTGCAGGAGCACGTGTATGCTACCTCGAGTTGAGACAACGCAGTTTCCCGCCAGCTATTGTTGCACAGTCGTATCGAGTGTAATATCCATATCACATGCACTTGAAATAAATCCTGACATAAATCATCCCCGTATTTAATCGACGATAACACTTATTGCAGTAGTAATAGAAGAGACAATACGAACACTTTCACAAAGTGTACGTTTTGTTATGCCTGGCTTGCAGCGACATGCATTGTGTCATCTTCCTACCTTTCTCAGAAGCACGAAAAGACTGTCAAATGTCCGATTGTTCGAATTTATACCCCCGAGTGGAATTATGGGATATCAGTGGAACGTTGCAAAAAGGACTGCAGCGACAAGATAAGAATTGTCTTAAACCCCGAGTCCTCCATTAAAACCCCTTATTAACAGCAGAGTACTTACTGAAGTGTTTAAAATACTGGCCACAAGCAAGGCCCCATCTCGTCTAAAAGACAACAACAGAAAAAACAGAAAAGCATTGTTATTATTTCGACAGAGGGTTTCATAATTCATCTGGCCTGCGTTCGTTTTAAAGCCCACTCACCACGGCAAGGTGCAGGCCCCGAGTGGGGACAGGACAACACAAACGTCACAGACATGCACGCATCACAGACATAAATAAAACATATAAAAGACATATAAAAGACATATATAAGGCACATACGCACATAAATACAATGAACACAAAAAAAACCTCAAGGTTGTAAAACATAACCACTCATTAAGTTAACATCGAACTGATTGATATTGAACTGATTTCATGACATCAGGGTAATGGTGGAAGGATCGAACCAGAGAGAACACTGACTGGAGAGCAGTAACAGGTCACTTTATGGCTTTAGCTTTAGTCACGTGTGTAAGTGCCGACTTAAAGCAAACCAAAAGCACACCTGTAATAACCAGGGGCAAAAGAGGAGTGGAAACAGGTCACTTTATGGCTTTAGCTTTAGTCACGTGTGTAAGTGCCGACTTAAAGCAAACCAAAAGCATGCCTGTATGATAACCCAAGGGCAAAAGAAATGCTGAGACTCGTTTCTAAAAACCTTGCAGCGGCAGAATACAGAGTGAGATTGACTGTTCAGTGAAAGGGAGGAGACATTGAACGTTTCTATTTACAAAAATGCATAAAAAGGAAAACACATGTAAAAGGAACAGACATGGACACACAGAGACGTACAACACTAACATATGTACAAGACAGCACTATAGACACTACATGTATAAAGTGAGTGTTTAGTGAGAGGGAGGATGAGACACTGAAAGATTTTTTATTTACAAAGATGCACAAAAAAGGAAAATATGTGTAAAAAGAGCAGACATGAACACACAGATACATATGTACAACACAGGCATATGTACAACACAAACATATGTACAGACACAACCCTTCCACTATTGCCCATAGAAATGAATAAGCTTACTGAAGTGCTTGCGCACAAGTTTGCCATTCTGGGCCATCTCAGTCTCTCTCCTTGCAAAGTGGTTAAACCTAACCTTGCAATACAATGAGGATGTCATCTTAACCAGAACATGAACATGGTTAGTCTCAGCACATGTGTCAAACATGTGACCGTGTAACTGCGGGAAAAGTGTTTTGCCCTCCGTTTCAGCCAAAACTTGGGCAACAACATTTTTTGTGATTCCACAGCCACGGGGGGGATGACCACCATTCATTTTCATATTCCTCTGAATAATCTGCTCCGTGGTTGAACAGATGAAAACAACGCCCCTGGATGGTTGCTGCAGACCTCCTCGACTCTTGAGCGTTATTAGTGGATGTTTGGTGTCGTCATCGGCTGTTAGCGCAAGGGAACATGGTTGGCAAAATATTTTGTCATGGATCCTCTTGACGATGAAACCAGCGATGTAGCTGACTGCTGCCTCCTTGAACTCAGACAAGGGGTCCACGTCTGGGAGGGGAACAGTAGCAATGTCCGACAAATCCGCTTCCACATACACCAGGTCTGTAGTTTTTCTTGAGACATTCACTGCTACTGGGGTGGCATCCAGCACATCAGTGTTGTCTCTGAGGAGGCAGTTACCATTACCTGATTTGACTTGGTGACGTACAAGCAACCGCTTGTAGGCTGCTCTGAACTGCCTGACATTGGGATTGTTGTTGAATCCCCCTCTAGCTCTTACAGATGCAAAAAAGAGCTCCAAGTGGTCTTGACTAAGCTTGTACGTCAGAAGGTACCTGCAGGATGGATTGTTGCTTTCCACCACGTCATGGTAGACGTTAAGCACACTTCTGCCGGTGGCAATAAAGCCCTGGATAGATGTTCTTTTGTCGGTCTGATGAAGTGGCACCAACTCTCCATGGCGTAACATTTTCAGACCACGAAGAAAGTCCTCTGCCCGCTGCAAGATGCCCTCTGCACGGTCTTTTGTGCTTGGCTTCAGTGGAGCTTTTAAGCCTTTCCCAAGTGGATTCCGACTGTTAAGGACATCAAAAGCAGCATCCACAATGCGCAAGAAACGCACAGTTGCTTCACTGCCTGAAAAGTCCTTTAACTTCAGCTCCTTGTCACAGTATTCGATGGCATCAGCAACACTGCTGCTAAACAGCTGTGCTGCCAGACTGACCTTCATCTTCTGTTTCCTCCACTGGAGATGGGCCATTTTTAGTTTATTGCCGAGCCTCAGACCTTCCTTTTCTTGATGGTCATTCAGCGCCACAAGGTATCGCCACTCGATCTTCTGCCCATCCTCAGTGTACAGCACAAGCAATGTTCCAAAAAGATTGCGGATAATCTTAAGCAAATGGCAGGCATCCAGGAGCACGTGGACCCGCTGACTTTGGTCTTCTGGATGCTGGAAGTAAGGCTTCATGTCTGTGATGCTAAGGTTGGCACCAAGTGCGCCAGCCATTTTGAGGTTTGTCCTCAAACCATCAAATGTAATTGAAACCACCTTGATGCCAACTTCATGAAGCCTGCTTAAGCTCTCCTGCACAACATTTGCTTTGTCCTCGTGATCCATAGAATTGATGAGGAAGTATGCAATGGGAATCTTCCATGCCTCATTTAGGGCCATGACCATGACAACTAAGGCCTCCCTTGCTATCGTATTTGAAATCTTGCCACTTCCGATGTCAACATGGCCATGAGTTCGGTCCCCATCAAAATCTGACATTCTATGAATGTACATCTCATCAAGTGTCAAAGCACACACAGTTACTCGCCCTTGTGCTTTGTTAGTTTCCACATGTCCCTTCAAAGCGGTAAAAGAGGCAACAGTGAAACCTGGATCAGCTGACACACTGCTGTACCACACACGAATGGTATCCTTATGAGGCAGAAAGTTCTTAAATTTCTTCCTGACATACTCGTACGCTTTTGGAGAATAAAAATGCAGTGTAGTGGCAAACTGCCTCAATTCCTCTGAATATTTGGCAGTTTTTTTACCCTCCAGCATCATACGCATTATGTCTTCGGGTATACCATCGATTTTATCGAGGAGGGTGGCGCACTGATCTGAGATCATCAGCTGCTTTTTAAGATCCATAGTCACCTCTTAAAGAGTGGTGATTCTCTTCTCAAGCCGCCTGGTTTTCTGCTTCTCCAACCTCATCCTCTTCTGGTACTTCTCCACAATTTTTAATAGTGCGTCATTTTTACGTTTCAACACACGTGGAGAATTTAAAATGTAATTATGCTCTTCTAAGATTTCTTTGTCCAGTCCACCATGTACCTCTGTCCTAACTTCTTCAGCTGCTGTGACAGAAGGTAAAGAAACAGGAACACTTACCTCAGAAACACCTGCCACAGCAGCAGCACTTACCTTTGAGGTTCTCGCCTTAGCAGGTTTCTTTTGAAGGTGCTCAGGGAAGGAGAACAGAGTAGGTACCGCCGTGGTCTTCAGGCGGGCCCCCTCTCCATCGATGGTGAAGGCATCCTCCTCAAAATGTACACCGCACAGGCGAGCTGATGAGCCGGGCGTCCAGTCCTGCCGTCGAATATTGACGATCCACTGCCTCCTCCGCTCCGCATCCTGCTCACCTGGAAAACTGCGGTGACAGGCACATGCACAAAATGTAGTATATGTTAATATTTCACTGTGCTTTCAGATACATGTCTGTCCACATCATCTAAACCTTTTAAGTTCTGTGTATATAGGTGTGAGTGTGTGTGTGTACACACAATCCAGATACACAAATAAGGATGACCATAATTGCCATTGGCATGCATAATCATGTTATGTCTATGTTGCCATAGATTAATATCTAACTCTCATTTCAGACATGTCAAGTTAGCCATGAAAGCACCACTTTGCGTAGCTCTCCTGGTGCGTGAGTAAGAATAGCCCCAAATACAGGTCCTAAATAGATGTAATACACTGAGGACATCTACTGGTAAAAACATGATAGCGCGACATTTCTGGTTACACACACCGTAAAAGAAAATACTGGTAAATTAATTACACGCTGAGCTCAAGTAATACTAGGCTCTAATAACAAAAAATATCTCGGATGTCGCGTTGCTGAGGTAAATAATTCCCCCGCACAGACAGCTAATTTGATCCCCCCCTTAACTCCGTATTTAATTGGAAATTAAACTAGTGTTAGCGCCATAACAGATACATCCGTACACTACACACAAAGTATACCGGGACAGGGCAGGCTAAATCAATTACTCGCTGAACTCAGGTAGGCCTACTACAAAAAAAATAATTCAGCGCGCCTCAACTCCTGAGGTAAACTTGACTCTGAGGTAAATTATGGATAAGCGGCTATACGGACTGTAACGCAGACTCAAACCATCTACGTTATATCACTGTTGAAAGGCAACATTTGAAGTGACAAATAACCAACAATTGTGGTCACACAGAAATCTTACTCATATTCAAAAATGGAAAGAGGGAGAGCTGATGAATTAACGGTGTTACCGAGGAAATGTTTTCAACTACCGGTATGCGATGTTGACTTCCAATGCCAACACCAAACGCAAAAAAAACAAACAACGAAATAACGCTGATGGTAATCAGCCATTGACATCCCAGAAACATTAGTTGTTTACAAACCGGCAGCTGTCAAACCATTTTGAAACTTGATGCTGAGGAACTTGCTACAGTTAATGACATAGCTAGCATGCAGGCTACTCAAAGCATCTGTCGTAGCAAACGATCATAATAAACTTCATGTTAAAAACTGTACCTACCCTGACATAAGTTAATTGTCCAGAGTGTTATAACAACAGCTGTCCGTGCTGATTTAACTTGTTTTGTGTTATTCTAAAAAAGTATTTATCCAGTCATTTGTCTTTCTTCAAACAATCACGAAAAATGTTTAAATTCACTTACCGGAAAAACTTCACAGAGTTCCCGGCAGATTGCCGATTAGTACATCCAACTGCACAACAAGAAGAAGGCATGACTACAGCAAAATAATATGAAAATATGAAAATATCACGATCAGAAGACGAAGACGACTCTTGCTCCTGTCAGTGAAGAAAAGCTGCTTGCTAATGATGACAGCTGACAGTGACAGGTCAGTCTTATCCAAGCGGGAGATCAGGTGGGTGTTCCATGGAGACGAGTCCCTAGCAACTATTGACAGCGCGCCGAGCTGTCAATCAAAAAATAATTCTAAAGAATGTCAACTGTCAATCAACCCAGATAACAGCGCTCATTGGTCATTTAAACTATTTTAATAACATTTTCAAACAAGGGGTCGGTCAAAAAAGAATACCGGGGTGGTTTGAAAGGGACGGGAAACTATCGTTTGAAAGAAACAGAGCATACACGGCATGAATTGCTTCGGAGGTACATTGCTTTCAGTCGCACATAGAGAAGCATGGGAAAAGGCACTCTACTCCCTACTTCCGCCGCCAACATGGCGATGTCCCGCCCCCCGCCGTTGCATCACAACAGAGTAGAACGTACCTTATCCCCTTCCTTACTGTATCATTGGTTTTTCTTGATTGCTTTGACACAGTTGTCACTCCAAAAAGCACATTTTCATATCAGTTCACGCAACGGGCTAACCAGTTAAACCGATTCTCCAAACACAACATCTTTGTTTGCTAAAGGCTACTACGTTTCCAAAATATTTAACATATGTAATAAAAGCAAACTCTGTCTTCAGTCCAATACACACTGCATAGCAGTGTATGAACACTCCCAGTCAGTCATTACACAATGGTCGTAAAAATCCAAAACACGGCTATCATGTTGACACAATTTGCCGTTATTTAACACTGTTGTCAATTACATAACTTTCAAGCCAGTCAGTTCCATTGTTGTTTCTTTTACTTAGCCACTGACTCTGCTTGATCAGGATCTACTGACTGAGAGATGGCAGGCCCAGCTTTGCATAAAGATTTGAGTTGTGTTTGAATTGTGTCTTTTCTTATGTAAAATTGTCAATAGGCAAGGTAGTGTAACAATATGTCTTATTGCACAGAATTGGATTGAGAATCAGAATGCTTTGATGTAGTTTTTATTTTGTTTTTGTTTGTTTGTTTGTTTTCATTTTTTTTCACTGTACTCAAAAATGTACTAATGGCTGATAACGGTATTACAGAAAATATGTGTAAAATATGATGTTGCAGTACGAGAATGCACTTACAGTAAATTTGCAAAATAACTCCATGCCAAGAACAAACAAGAAGACACTGTGTATAAAGACTGATTGCTAAATTAAGATTTTTGAGAAGGAGTGTCAAATAGGTGCTCTGGTGTGTTCACACAACTGACGGTAGTTTCTAAAAGTCAGGAGTAGATTTTTCTGTATGGTTATCAGAGCTTAAACAATGAAATGTGCACTACTTAAATGGCACATGCGTTAACTGTTTAGCAAAAACTGTGTTATATGAATGGGAAATATGTCAAGTCAACAAGAATGTGTTAACACATATGCACAACATGTTTTTCGTTTTGCTGAAATAGTGATCATGACGACTTTGTGTGAGTCAGTTTAAAAAATCGTGTTAAAGCGATCAAGAAAAACTGTAATACCCAATTGACTGGCACTAGCTGTATATGCTGTGTGGCATTTGTTTTTTGTTTTGTTTTTTTAATTCTGCATATATTGTGTACACACTGAATTAACCTGTATACAGTACACTGCACTTCTATTTTTTGCACTTTCTGTTCACTCGCCTGCATTGTGTTACCTGTAGTATTTGTGATGAAAATTAAAAACGTAATCAAATGTAATCTAATCTACTCCAGTCTAATCTGTCTAATCTATTTTGTGGATAGTGGCCGATCGTGCATGGCAAGGCAAGGCAAGGCAGGTTTATTTATATAGCGCATTTCATACACAGGTGCAACTCAATGTGCTTCACAAAGTTAACAAATGTAAATGAAAACAGGGAAGAAAGAAGGAAATGAATTAGAGTCAAAAAACATTTAAAACATTAAGATAAAACATAAGGTAAAAATAATAATAAAATAAAACATGCCAGTACTATATCTACTGTATGTACCGTACTGTACCAGTGCATGTATTTAAAGCTATGGTCTTGGCCTATAGGAGTGGTTCTCTTCTTTTTTGAACTAACGCCCCTTTGACCTCATCATAAACCCCTTCCAACACCCACTTCTCCTCATCATAAGCATGCCAACGCCCCACTCGGAAATGAGGAAAAATAAAGCCCTAAGAAGATACCGCACACTCGTGTCCATCGTGCTGCAATTTATTAACAAAACAACGTTTCGGCCTGTGTGGCCTTTCTCAAAACTTGAGAAAGGCCACACGGGCCGAAACGTTGTTTTGTTAATAAATTGCGAGTGTGCGGTATCTTCTTCTACAAAATTAATCTTGCACCAGCTACCTGCACCTCGAAACCTCTGGTGTGCGTTGGTTTCCTCCTTCAAATGAAAAATAAAGCCCTATAGTAGAGCGGCTACAAGGCCAATTTGGCTTGAATCGTGCAAATTATGATACAAGCATGAAACTTGGCAGGTATGTGCTTAAGACCAATACAATCAAATCTACCTGATTGGCCACTTGAAATGGCGGCCATTTTCCAAGATGGCCGCCAAAAAGGGCTCCAGAAATGGATTTATTGCATAGAATTGACCTAGAAATTTATGATAAAAGCATGAAAATCAACATGTACGTGTTTAAGACATATACGATCAAGTCTACCTGATTGGCCACAAAATGGCGGCCATTTTCCAAGATGGCTGCCAAAAAAGACCCCAGAAATGGATTTATTGCATAGAATTGACCTAGAAAATTATGATACAAGCATGAAATTCAACATGTATGTGCTCAAGACCAATATGATCAAATCTACCTGATTGGCCGCTTGAAATGGCGGCCATTTTCCAAGATGGCTGCCAAAAAGACACCAGAAATTGATTTATTGCATAGAATTGACCTAGAAAATGATGATACAAGCATGAAATTCAGCATGTATGTGCTTAAGATCAATACGATCAAATCTACTAGATTGGCCACTTGAAATGGTGGCCATTTTCCAAGATGGCCGCCAAAAGGACCCCAGACATTGATTTATTGCATAGAATTGACCTAGCAAATTATGATACAAGCATGAAATTCAACATGTATGTGCTTAAGACCAGTGCAATCAAATTTACCCAATTACTCACTTGAAATGGCAGCCATTTTCTAAGATGGCAGCCAAAAAACTAAAAGACCCTAGAAAATAATTTATTGCACAGAATTGTCCAAGCAATTTATGATGAAACTCGGTTTGTATGCGATTAAGACCAATAGGCCTACAATCAAGTCTACTTTATTTGCTACTTAAAATGCTGGCCATTTTCCAAGATGGCAGCCAAAAAGACCCTAGAAATTTGCAAATGTCATATGTGCATATTGCAAATTTGGTGGAAATAATTGTTCACTCTCCTTGAATATGTTAGCATGGATGATGAACTGATACAGATATTAAACATATTCTGCAATGACACATAAGCCACTCACAGTATGACACACAAATAGCATGGTGATGACATGCTAATGCCAGTTCTTAATTCAATATCAATGGAGGCAGTGCCCCCCCCCACACCCCGAAGGTTATGAGATGCTAATAATACGATGACACTGCGGTAATAATATGTCAATAACGGCAATTCGTGGTTCTCTCGATATTGCTGTTAAACAAAAGGTACACCAAAAACAAGCATTGTCATGAATTTAGTTTATTTGCTTTAATTTAGTTTATTTTGACATTAACATGTTTGATTTAGCTATCACATAATGGCTTTGGCTTGTCAGCCTGGAACATTCAAAGATAAGAGCCTCCTCCCAGAGGCTGTGGAACATTCTGTGGAACGCAACTTCTCTAGTCAGTTGCGCCCTCTACCCGAGGGTGAGAAGGCTGATCTAGTCAAGACCACCTGGATCCTCGCCTCTCCTAATAGGACGCATTACACGTGTCTCCCTTGGGTCGGTCACCCCTTACTGTGTGTGTCTCATTCGCTCAGCAGGAGCGTGAGTGTCAATTGTGCTGCCTGGAGTGCTGTCCCTGGGTAGGGCGACCGTGGTTAGCTAGACCATACTTCTCCAATGAAGTATCTCAGGCCCCTGCTCGACCAGGATGCATGATCGAGGGGAAGTGTATCTTTGATGTCCCCCTTGGACTTCAGGAACCATAGTGTGTGCCCTCAAACGGGTATCTATCGGGGCTGGCTTGGCCAGCTTGCTGTGGTGGTGGTTGCTACTAGGTTCTCCGTCCGCAACGTGGACCTACGGCCTTGATAGAGAATGGTCTTTTCTGCCAGCACGGTTGCACCTGCAGATGTTGTGTACTGAACATTCTGGAAATTCCCCCTTGTGCCAAGGCCTGGTTTGCTATTGGGGAATACCACTTAATATTGGGGGCCTCGCTACACCTCTGTGGGCTCCACCTGCACATCGGTTACACCCAGACGGGTGGTTTCCGTGCCCTGGGTTCCCTCCACTGCGTGCTCTCCGTGGTATTGGATGTCTGGACGCTGCCTTTGTGCGCCTGGTGCCTAGCCTCTCTTCTTCGGGTTCGGAACTAAGACCCTGGGCCCTTGGGTGGCTGTTGCGTCTCGAGCTGCGCGTTGGGTGAGCATGATACTTATCACTGCTGATGGACGCTGCCTCTTCGGCTTCAACAGCTCTGGGCATCGGCAGGAGAATGGTCTGTGCCCCGGCCAAGCTTTTGTTTGCGCATTCTAGGTAAAGGCAACTCAATCGGGAGTTTTTCAATACCCATAGTGGGATGTCGAGTGTTTCGACAGAAAGAGAACTATAGGTTACCGAGGGTAACTCTGGTTCTCTGAGGGAGATGAACGAGACATCTCACTAGATTGCTACACTCACCCACAAGCTCAAAGGCTAGTTGCCTCAGATTGAAGCTCAGAGCCCAACGTACCTCGGATTTGTCCCCGAGGGGGCGGGATCCCCAGCTGTGCAGCTCATTGGCATGACGGCAAGATTGAAATCAAGTTTTGGCAAATGGTCGCGGGCGTTACCCATAGTGAGATGTCTGGTTCATATGCCTCAGAGAGCCGGGGTTACCCTTGGTAGCCTATAGTTATGTGCCTTTTTGCTTGATTGTATTTCCTTCTATGATGAAATCATTGGAAATTCAAACAGTGAATGTTAACATTGATTTGGGCCACATCTAGATTAATTGCAATTAATGAAGTTCTAGTGTCTTCTTTAATGGCCATCTTTAAAATGCAAATGAGTGGATTTGATTATAGGCCTATTGCTCTTAAGCACAAACACACAAAATTACATACTTGTATCATCATTTTTTTGCTCACCTTTGGGCTAAATTCAGCCTTTTTGTGGCCATATTATAAAATGGCTTCCATTTTAAGTGGCGAGTCAGGAAGATTTGATTGTATTGTTTTTTTTTGCACATTCATGCCAAAATTGATGCTTGTATAATAACTTGCTTGATCAATCCTGTGCAACAAATCCATTTCTATGGTATTTTTTGGCGGCCATCTTGGAAAATCGCCGTCATTTAAACTGGAAAATTACTTGGAATGTATTGAGTTGGTCTTAAGCACATAACTGCCAAATTTCTTGGTTGTGCTTGTATCATAATTTCCTTTCTCAATTCTGTGCAACAAATCCATTTTTAGATTCTTTCATGGTGGCCATTTTGGAAAATTGCCACCATTGCAAATGGCAAATCAGATAGATTTGATCGTATTGGTCTTAAGCACATACATGTTGAATTTCATGCTTGTATCATACTTTTGAAGGTCAATTTTATGCAATAAATCACTTTCTGGGGTCTTTTTTGGCGGCCATCTTGGAAAATGGCCACCATTTCAAGTGGCCAATCAGGTAGATTTGACCGTATTGGTCTTAAGCACATACATGTTGAATTTCATGCCTGTATCATCATTTTCTAGGTCAATTCTATGCAATAAATCTATTTCTGGGGTCTTTTTTGGCAGCCATCTTGGAAAATGGCCGCCATTTGAAGTGGCCAATCAGGTAGATTTGATTGTATTGGTCTTGAGCACATATATGTTGAATTTCATACTTGTATCATAATTTACAAGGTCAATTACATGCAATAAATCAATTTCTGGTGTCTTTTTTGGTGGCCATCTTGGAAAATGGCCGCCATTTCAAGTGGCCAATCAGGTAGATCTGATCATATTGTTCTTGAGCACATACATGTTGAATTTCATGCTTGTATCATAATTTTCTAGGTCAATTCTATGCAATAAATCCATTTCTGGGGTCTTTTTTGGCGGCCATCTTGGAAAATGGCCGCCATTTCAAGTGGCCAATCGGGTAGATTTGATCGTATGGGTCTTGAGCACATACTTGCCGAATTTCACGCTTGTATCATAATTTGCACGATTTTTCCTGTAGCCGCTCTACTACTACCATGGCCTAAGGTAGGGCCCAGGGCGGTAGCTAGTAGCCTACACCGGCAACCAGGGTTCGATTCCAGTCCGGGTCATTTGCCAGTCCTTCCCTGGCTCTCTCTCCCCACTCGCACCCCCCCCCCCCCACACACACACACACACACCACACACACACACACACACACACACACACACACACACACACACACACACACACACACACACACACATACACACACACACACACACACACACACACACACACACACACACACACACACACACACACACACAGTATCTCATACCAGGCCACTATAAATCATAACTATGTGAAGGCTAGCCATATAAATGAGTTTGAAGTCAGAAATACACCTATGTGTTTGCCAAACATTAATTATTCAACCATTTTCAATCAATTATTTTGGGACCTGAATCTAAAATACTCTATGTTCAATTTCAATGAATGATTTTTATTTGTTTGTTTATTTTCTGCACTCCTGAGATTACTCCTGGTATACTGTATTTGCCCATACTTCTAACCCAGTGGTTCCCAACCTTTTTCTTAAGGGACCCATGTTTTTACTATTGTAAGCTTTGGTGACCCAACCACATGAGCGCCCGCACGAGAAGGAGTCACAAGATGCCCTCTGTTTCCTGCGAAAACTAATTTTAGTTATTTTATTCCTCAATTCGTCTTTGGTCAAATATAGAATAACTGTTTAATGTAGCACTTACAATTTGTTGCTTCTATGCATGTATTAGTTAAATGCTTTGTCATTTATTCAACAGGGCTCCGCGACCCCCTGTGGATCTTTGGTGACCCATAAGTTGGGTCCCGACCCATAGGTTGGGAACCACTGTTCTAACCCACACATGCCATGGTTTTCTGTCATTGTCCCTCATTGTGGAATAAGGTACCAACTGCTACAAGAGCAGGGTCATCATCCCTCTCAACCCTCAAGAAGCCAGTGAAGACTCATCCCTTCTGACAGAGCTTCCCTAACTAACAAAACTAACTCTTCTCACTTCTAATCATGGATACTAACCTGCACTGCACTATACAATACAATACACTATCTTTTATTTGTCATTGTGACAAGCACAACGAAATTGTGCATTCCTTGTTGAAGCAAAAACAAATAAAAATAATGATACAATTTAAAAAAATAAAATTAAATAAATAAAAATAATAAATAAAAATGGAATAAAAATAATGGTAAATATATAAAAACTATGCTTTTGAAGCACAATTCAGTTCTGTGATGGCCGCTGCGTAGAAACTGTTTTTCAGTCTGTTTGTCCCCAATAGCTCCTCCACTATCATTCTGCTCTTCATCTGTTCTACATTACTGTACTCTGTACTTACCCCACACTCTACTTCAGTGATTCCCAACCTATGGGCTGGGGCCCCACTGGTGGGCCCTGAAGGTATTCCAAGTGGGCCTTGAAATCATTTTCCAAAAATAATAATCATATTTTGGTGTGTGTTGTTGTTGATTTATTTGAGTTTTATTCTTAATTGGGTCAGAGGTGGGCCCCGAACATTTTTGACAATTTTGAGTGGGCCCCAAGTTGGGAAAAAGGTTGGGAACCCCTGCTTTACTTACTTGAATGTCCTCCTTAGAAGTTGCTTTGGTCGAAAGCGTCTGCTAAATGTAATGTTGTATGTAAATGTGATGATGTAATGTAATGTAATGTAATGTAATGTAATGCTGTTAGCTGCTACTGCTCCTTTTGCTGCTGCAGTTGTCTCAGGTTACCCCTTACTGAGTCACCTGAACATTTTACAGCCTCCTTAAATTATACCCTGTCTCCCATCTCCTGTACTCATCAACTCCTTATCTCTTACGCCTCCTCCTCCACACACACACAAGCACACACACACACACACACACACACACACACACACACACACACACACACACACAAGCACACACACACACACACACACACACATATTCCTTAACCCCATGTTGCTACTTGTGCCACTGCACCTGACTCAGCTTACCTCTTATCACTTCCTCTGTCCCCCCTTTACTCTGCACCCTTTATCCCCGTCTTGGTCCTGGCCCATACCTCTTCATCCATAGCCTACTCCTTCCCTCCTTACCCCTTAAGCCCCGTGTACATCGAAGGCAAACTAAGCGACCTGCGCGGCGGAAGTCATTGTTTCTCTATGGAGGGAAGGCAAATAAAGCTACCAGAGTGAATTCGCCAGGAGCGAAGCTTCTTGAGCGACCAGAGCTAATTTTGACGATTAAACTCAAGCTAATCTTAAGCGAATTCGCTATGACGCGGTTCGGCGAAAACCAATGGGAACGTTCATATCGAGGAATGTGCCAGGCTGTCAAGACAGAGCCGTTATGTGATTGGCTGAATCAAACATGTCAGTGCAGCGTCCAGAGCGAATAAAACGAATTCATGTCGAAACTTCTTCAACCACCCCAGCTACCTGAGTCGCGTAGGTAGCGCCTGATGTACACAGGCCATTACCCATGCTGCTGCTACTGCTGCTACTGCATCTGACTCAGCTTACCCTGTGTCCTCTACTCCCCCTTACACTTTGCTCGTCCGTCCCCTGTATCCCCCCTGCTCCCCTTATCTCTGCACCCTTTATACCCGCCTTGGCCCTTGGCCCTGGCCCATACCTCTTCATACTCCAAAGCCTACTCCTTACCTCCACACAGTCATGGGTGAGCGGTTAGGGCGTCAGACTTGCATCCCAGAGGTTGCCGATTCGACTCCCGACCCGCCAGGTTGGTGGGGGGAGTAATCAACCAGTGCTCTCCCCCATCCTCCTCCATGACTGAGGTACCCTGAGCATGGTACCGTCCCACCGCACTGCTCCCCATGGGGCGCCACTGAGGGCTGCCCCCTTGCACGGGTGAGGCATAAATGCAATTTTGTTGTGTGCAGTGTGCAGTGTTCACTTGTGTGCTGTGGAGTGCTGTGTCACAATGACAATGGGAGTTGGAGTTTCCCAATGGGCTTTCACTTTTTCGCTTTCACTTTCACACCCATTACCCATGCTCCTGCTACTGCTGCTGCTACTGCTGCTGCTGCATCTGACTCAGCTTACAATCTAAGAAGGAATGTGTCATTTTTGACAAATTAATAATTCTTATCGTAAATGTAATTTAAATTTGCAATGTAGCCAAAGACTCATCACAAACCTATAGACTATGGTTTGAATATTACACAAAAATAGTTCGTATTTCTTTGATTCCTTGTTCTTACACTATTATTACCCCTTTCTAACACACATCTAACAATTGACACAACATGTGTTGTCCCTGAGCCCACACATTCAAATGTGTTGTCCCTGAGCACACACATGTTGTGTCATTTCTGACACAGTACTTTTAGAGTGTGCTACTGCTTCAGCTTACCCTGTATGCTCTACTCCCCCTTACACTTTGATCGTCCCCCGTATCCAGGGCCCGATTAACGCACAGGCTAGATATGGCTGCAGCCTAGGGGCCCCCTGATTGGCCAGAAGTGGAAAAAAATGCAGAATTGTGACCCAATGCAACATTGAAAAATGTATCTATTGTGTTCAGTACAGTTGGTAGACAAGTTGCCCTCAATTCCTAGCTCGTAATTATGACTGTCTATGTAATTTTCCTGCAAAAGTTGCCTTTCAGGGGGCCCCACAACAACCTGTAGCCTAGGGGCCCCGGGCAATGTTAATCCGGCCCTGCCTGTATCCCCCTGCTCCCCTTATCTCTGTACCCCCCATCCCCCTTGGCCCTAGCCCATACCTCTTCATCCATACTCCTTACCTCCACACCCCTCACCCATGCTACTGCTGCTGCTGCTGCTGCTGCTGCTGCTGCTGCTGCTACCACCGCGGCCTGTTATGTGTTGCACCTGACTCAGCTGTAATCATGCAGAGCCACGCTGTATGTCACCGCCGCCAGAGCGTGTGGCACCAAGCAACCCCCACACACACACTCAACCCCTCCCACCCCCCCGCCACCCCCCAACACCTGTCCCACACTCACCACGCGCTCGCGCCGCATCCGGCCCGTATCCCGCCCCCGCCCCCCCGGAAGTGGAGCCGAGTGCAACCAGCCCAGCCCTCCAAACATCTGCATGAGGGATGGCCCCGGCTAACTCCTCCAATAACAGGGGGGATGAATCTCCTTGATCTATGGGCGCCTCGCCACAAGCGCGCCGCATGATAAATCAGAGCGATTGGCTGCGCAGGAATATCAGACGACGGAGGAATTATATTCAGTCGTTTTTTAATGGGCCCTCACACATCGAGCACCCTCCCTCCCCCTTGCACACCGAGCACCCTTTCTCTCTCTCCCTCCCTCCCCGCACACAACCTCTCCCCCCCCCCCCTCTCTCTCTCTCTCTCTCTCTATCCCTCTCTCTCTCTCTCTCTCTCTCTCCTCACATATCAAGCTCCCCCCCTTTCTCTCTCTCCACTTCACACGTCGAGCCCCCTTTCTCCCCTCACACACCACACAGAGCCCCCTCTCTTCATCTTTCTGCTCCCCTCCTTTACCCCTCCCTCCCTCTCTCTCTTTTTTCTTTTCTTTTCCTCCTCCTCTTTTAGCACCCGGTCCATGGAACTGCACCACACAGGCACCTTACACATCGAGCTCTCCCCACATTTCTGCTCTGCTCCTTTTTTACCCCCCACCACCATCCTCTCTCTTTCTCTCTCTCTCTCTCTCCCTCTCTCTCTCCCTCCCTCCCTCCATCCCCCACTCTCCTCCTCTCACCCAGCCTTTAGAACTGCACAGGTGGCAGTGAGAAGTGTTTGGTGGTGCTGCCGGTAAATAGGTGCCAAGAACTTCAAACTGTATTATGGCTTTCATTACCGCCGCGCACGCGGGGCATGCCTTGAGTTCTCTTGCTTTCTTCTTAGGGAACAATACCTCCTGCAGGTATTGCACTCTCTCTCTCTCTCTCTGGGCCTCTCTCTCTCTCTTTCCCTCTCTCTCTCTCTGGGCCTCTCTCCCTCTCTTTTCTCTCTCTCTCTCTCTTTTCATCTCTCTTTCTCTCTCTCTCTCTCTTTCTGGGACCCTCTCCCTAAATCGCCCCCCCCCCCCCCCTCTGTCTCTCTCTGGGTCCCTCTCTCTCTCCCTCTTTCTCTGGGGACCTCTCTCTCTCTCTCTCTCTCTCTCTCTCTCTCTCTCTCTCTCTCTCTCTCTCTCTCTCTCTCTCTCTCTCTCTCTCTCTCTCTCTCTCTCTCTCTCCGCAGAGCTGACATTGCTCCCCTGTTTTATGGCCTTATTTTTGCTTGGGAAAATAGGAGTGCACTCTAATGCCTTTAATAAACCACACAGAACACTAGGGCTGCTTATGCGCCCAACACTCTATGTAAATAGGGATTGGGAGAGCCAGTGTGTGTGTGTGTGTTTTGGTGTGTGTGTGCGTGCATGTGTGTGTATATGCGTTCATGTGTGCGTGTGTTCGTCTGAGCGCGCACGTGTGTGCGCTTGTGTGTGCGTGTGTGTGTTCATGTGTGTGTTCATGTGTGTGTTTTTGTGTGTGGTATGCCTCTAATGGTGAATGTAAGTGATTGTGTGTGTGCGGCTATGGGTGTGTGTGTGTGTGTGTGTGTGTTTGTGTGTGTTGCTCTCAATGGTGCATGCACTGTGAATTATGATTCTGGGTTTTGTGTGTTTCTGGGATTGTGTGGGTGTTTGTGTATGACTGTATGAGTTATTCTTTCAGTGGTAGATGTACTACTATAAATTACGATTGTGTGTGTGTGTGTGTGTGTGTGTGTGTGTGTGTGTGTGTGTGTGTGTGTGTGTGTGTGTGTGTGTGTGTGTGTGTGTGTGTGTGTGTGTGTGTGTGTGTGTGTGTGTCTGTGTGTCTGTGTGTGTGTGTGTATGTGTGTGTGTGTGTGTGTGTGTGTGTGTGTGTGTGTGTGTGTGTGTGTGCGTGCACATGTGTGTGTGTGTGTATGCAAGCATGTTTGTGCATGTGAGTATGTAGCCCAGGTAGTATTTGCAAGAGTGTAGGCCTATGTGTAGTATAGTGTGTTCACAATGGTCTAACCTACACTGTATAGGTTGTTGGTAGCGATTGTGTAAGTGACAGTATGGATGAGTGTTTGTACTAGTACACTAAAAAATGATATCAGTGATAAGTCAAGATAACTTATATAATTAAGTTATTCTCCTATACACTGCAATGGCAACAACGTGGTTTAACTTGAAATTTTAAATTTACCAGCTGCCTCAGGATTCCAAGTTAATGCATGCATGTGTGTGTGTGTGTGCGTGTGCGCGTGTGTATGTATGTGTGCGTCTGAACACGCATGGGTCTCTACCAGGGGTGTCAAACTCATTTTGGTCCGGGGGCCGCATACAACCCATGTGGACCTAAAGCCGGCCGCATTAGTAACATCATCGCAAAAAAATAAAACCATAAAGCAGGGGATTAGTTTTCAGTACTATAGCGTTATCTTTTTAGCATGTTTTGAAAGTGTGTTGAATATGTAGAAAGAAATGCAATACTGATAATCCTATGCAAAATGTCATTGATGTCATTCATTCATTGGCAACCATCAATGAATAAAATACGGGACATTTCATTTTGACGGGGGGTCTGGGGGTCTTCCCCCAGAAAATGTTGTATTTCTTATATGTAATTTCCTGTATTTTAACGCATTTTAACATCCCGTTTCAGCTCAATACAAACCAATACAAATACAATTATTTATTACTATTTAATTATAACCAATGCCAATACAATACAAATAAAAAGTATTAACATTTGATCTCTATATATGAGCCTTATGAAATGCCTGTCACAGTACTAATTCACCATTTATATTAGAAGTGTGATGTGCACTTAACTACATATACAGTATGAGAGAGAGAGAGGATCATTGGGTTAATGTAATGCAGGTGGCGCAATTGCGCATTTCGGTTAGTTCTTTGAAAGAGCAAAAAAAAATATATATATATATATATATTTTTTTTTTTTTAACATCCGGGCCGGATCGAACCCTCTGGCGGGCCGCATGCGTGCGTGCGTGCGTGCGTGCGTGTGTGCGTGCGTGCGTTTATGCAGTGATTGTGAGAGCTGGTGCAAGTGTGCGTGTGCCACCAAAGATGGGGATAGAGCCACATAAAGGGTCTTTATCGTGGGTCCAGCTCTTGTACTTACTGTGTATGTAAGGAAGAAAGCCCCATACTGTAGGCTGTAGCCTCTCCAGATAGACACTCTTAAGGAATGAGGAGCCCTGGGATCTCTGGCTCTGTGTGCAAGGCAGGGTTAAAACTAGAGGATCAAAGAGGCTGCCACTGGGTACCACTGCACATGGCTGTGTGGTATGGCTGTG
>NC_085863.1:11484958-11497458 GCF_034702125.1 Engraulis encrasicolus | reverse complement strand
CTCCCTTTCGCTTGATTCATAGTTTGTAAGGGGAAAAAAAAAGCTCAGTGAGGTCTGAGAAAAAAAAACCTATAGTCAGGAAGAAACCTCAGGCAGAGACCAGCGGCCACCTAGGGGAGCCCCCTGCCAGGGCTGGTTGTGAGTGGTAAGGGCGCTGCGGCAGCTGGGACACTATGACGCCTTGGCAGCTAGGAGTTGGCAAGGATGAAGAGGTGGGTCTTCAGCTGCTTCTTGAAGGAGTCGACGGAGGTGGCTGATCGGATCTCGATGGGGAGGGCGTTCCATCTCTTGGGCGCATAGCCAGCGGTGTAGTCTACTTTTTTGAAGTGGGTATACTGTATATTCGAACATTTTTTGAAGTGGGTATACTGTATATATTTATGCTATTCTAAACAATGGATCAATCAATTTTAAGTGGGTATACTGAAGTCCCTAAAATTTAGAAGTGGGTATACTCCGTATACCTGCGTTCTACGTAGACTACACCACTGCGTATAGCAGGCAAACGCGGCGTCGCCGATCTTCTTTTGCGGGGGGGTGGGGGTCCTTAGCAGCTTGGCATCAGTGGACCTGAGAGCTCGAGCAGGGGCATAAAAAGAGAGCATGTCAGAGATATAACTAGGGGCAAGTCCATTTAATGCTTTAAATACTGTGAGCAGAATCTTAAAGTCGATTCTGTATGAGACAGGTATGAGACTGGGTTCTATTATTGCAAGGGGGATGGACCTCTCTGCCTGCCTGCCTGCTTGCCTGCCTGTCTGTCTGCCTGCCTGCCTGTCTGCCTACCTGTCTGCCTGTCTGTTTGCCTGTCTGTGTGCCTGCCTGCCTGCCTCTGCCTGCCTGCCTCTCTGCCTGCCTGACTCTCTGCCTGCCTGCCTGCCTGCCTGCCTGCCTCTCTGCCTGCCTGACTCTCTGCCTGCCTGTCTTCCTGCCTGCCTGCCTGTCTTCCTGCCTGCCTCTCTGCCTGCCTGACTCTCTGCCTGCCTGCCTGCCTGCCTGCCTGTCTGTCGTCAGGTGGATGTGTTGACAGAGCCAGAGGAAGTGGAGGCCTCCTATAATAAGGGCGGGGGTGGAACTGGGCTTTGATGCAGGTCACGCCGTCTAATTACACAGTAACAGTCACACACACACACACACACACACACACACGCGCACGCGCGCACGCACGCACGCACCACGCACGCACGCACGCACGCACGCACACAAACACACACACACACACACACACACACACACACACACACACACACACACATACACACACACACACACACACACACACACACACACACACACACACACACACACACACACACACACACACACACACACACACACACACACACACACACACATACCAGTCGACAGACAGACAGGCAGCAGCAAGTAACCAGGCCAGCTCTGCAAATGAGTGGCACCTGTGCTGTGTATCTGCTACCACCATTACGCCTACGCCTGCCTGTTGCCTGGTCACTGTGTCTGTCTGTTGGCTATCTTTTGGTGTTTGCAGAGAGAGTAGAGAGAGAGAGGTTCCATTGGCCCATTGTTTCTGGGTTCTATTTTTGCAAGGGGGGTGGAGGGGTAATCCCCCTTTAGGCAGACCTAGGCAGACCTAAGGACTGTTCTATTCAATGCTAGGAGTATTATGACACGCCCCTTTAGGCAGACCGGAACCTGGTCATGTTAGGTGCCCATAGCAACCTATTATGTTGGCATATCTCTATACTTAAAGAATCTCTGGTGTTTGGCTTTGTGTTGGTCTTTCTGTCGATCTGACTTTCATTCTATCGGTCTGCCTTCCTGCCTGTCTGTCTGCCTGTCTGTCTGTCTGCCTTCCTGCCTGTCTGTCTGCCTTCCTGCCTGCCTGTCTGCCTTCCTGTCTGCCTGTCTGTCTGTAAATAGGTTATTACTGAATTAATTGACAAATTGTCCTGTTTTAAAAAGACCATTTGTTTTGTTCCTTTTGGTGGTGACTGACAACCTCTTTGACGCTTGTGAATGTGTGACCCAAATCCAGAAATCCAGACATCCAAGACAGACAAGTTTTTGAAGTTGAATGATGTTTCTTTTTACTTTGTAAACGGTTTCAAAATTACAAATCAAATGAGGCTCCTTTTAGTTCAGTTCCTTGTGTATTTTCGTTCAATTTTTTTGGGGATTATGAAACCTATATATTTTTGGAAACCGCAGAGTGTAAGGAATCAGAAAAGCAATGTTTTACAATTTTCCTTGGTTGCTATGGCAACTATATATGGCTTTCAAAATGGCCGCCTTCTAATGCCAATTTATTCAATCTGTCATCAAGAGAAATGCATATAAACTCATTTTTTAGTAATCAAATTGTCATGTGGGATGAGAGAAAATATTTCCATATAGTTTTAGATGATCAATGGCCCATATTTAAGGGTTTTAAACGTTTTATTTTGTTTTAAGGCGAGAAATTGCAGGTGAATAGAGTACTTTTTTTAACTTACAGATATCACTATGAAACATTACTAGTTGATTATTCACATGGAAAGGTGAAAAAAATGTATTACAAGTTTTCTATAATTTCACGTTTACATATGCTAATGAGGCTATTTATGATATACGCTCATTTGCATACATGCGACGAAGCAATGAAGCAATGAATCTGGCTGCCTCAAAAAGCAAAGTTCAAATGTATTTTTGTATTTTGTTGATATGTTGCATACAAATATATTTAGAGAGGGCATTGTGACTTTTGTTATCCAGTAAATCAGGAAATACTGCCATTGACCGACAAAATGGGCTATTTTCGGGCGATTCTTTGCCTATGTCATATACCTACCAGTAGGCTAAATCAAATCATGAATGAGATATCAACAAATCCCTCCGTGCAAACATTCACACTCTTGATAGGAAAAGGCCTGTTAAGTTGGGTGCAGGTAGGTTGCATAGAAGTGGAGATTATTATCAGAGCAGGAGAAAAAAGCACATTTTGAGAAAACGGCCATACAAAAACCTTGGCGTCATGATTGATGATGAGCAGTCATGCTCCAACTACATCAACTCAGTCACCCGGACCTGTCGATTCCAGATGTCTGAATATCAGACCTGTGCTGACACAATATTCTACACAACGACTGGTGCAGGCCACGGTCCTGTCCCGCATTGACTACTGCAACTAACTCATGACAGGTCTACCTGCTTGTGTGCTAAAACCGCAGATGATCCAGAATGCGGCGGCACGCTTGATATTCAATCAACCCAAAAGGACCCATGTTACTCCTCTGTTTATTGAGTTGCACTGTCTACCGATTACCGCCCGGATCAAGCACAAGGCTTTGACCCTTGCCTACAAAACCATTGCAGGAACTGCCTCAGCTTATCTGAAGGACTTACTAACGCCTTATGGTACTGGAAGAGAACTGCGCTTGTCCGGCACAAGCCGTCTGGCTCTGCCAGCCAGTCGCTCAAGGTACTCCCAGTCAAGACTGTTCTCCGTTGCTGTACCCAAGTGGTGGAACGGTCTCCCAGAGGCAGCAAGACTAAGCACATCTCTTGCAGCCTTCAAGAAACAACTAAAGACCTTCCTCTTTCGAGAGTATCTACTAGACTAATGCTTGAGCTGGCCTTGCCCCAGTGCAGACTCCTGACATGATGTTTAGTTTAGTTTAGTTTGTGTGTGTGTGTGTGTATGTGTTTGTGTGTGTGTGTACTCGTTATTTACTCTATATATATAAAAAATAAAATAAAATAATAAAAAACTAACCCCTCTTTGTAACTGCACTTGTTCTGTATATCTCCTGTGCACTTTGTATTTGCTTGTGATGTTGGCTTGATTATATCCTCTTTTGAAAGTCGCTTTGGTTATAAAGCATCTGCAAAATGCAATTTAATGTAATGTAATGTGACAAAAGGATTACATCATCAACTTCAAACTTCCACAACCCCATCTCAGGGGGAGCATTCTATTAGGCCTATATGTGGGAATTTATTATATTGTGTAGTTTTGTGCTTTTATGATTATTTTTTGTATTTATTTATATTATTTTTCTATTGTAGCCCTAGCTTCTTCCCCCGTTACATTGGCAAATTTGTATTTCATGTAAAAAAATATATAGCCCATCACATACCCTTTTGGCTTGGTGATACTAGTATGTGGTACAAAGTAGTTAAGTTTCAACGCCTTTCAACAGTACCTCTGTTATAACCTTATTGCCACCAAAATGTTACTGACCAAGTCTAAATTGGCTCCCTGCATTGTTAGCAATATTGTTATGATGCAGTTGAGTGTTTTCAGCTAAGAGTGAATTGGTAAAAGTGAATTGGCCTGTCATTAGGCCCATTTGCAGTAAGTGGCTATGTAGCAGGTGGCCCCTTGTCAGTATCAGGAATATACTACACATCATCACTAAAATGTATAGGCCTACATCCACTACCTTTCTTAACATATTTGTTATGTTAAAGCATGCATGTACAAGAGAAGGTATCGCATAAACTTGAGTCTATGCTTGCTATTGTCTAAAGGGTACCTCGTACATAAGTACTACATCAGTATTTTTGAGAAACTCAGCTGAAGAGGATATTATAAGAGTTACCTGCAGGGGCAGTCAAATAAAGGTAGATAATTGAGCTGAAGGAGACAAATGCAAGCAGACTCATGCAGTCCAGTCTACCAGACTCAGGCCTTCATTTTCTAAGACAGTTACAGAGACTCTCATTCATTCCTTCATCTCTTCCCGTCTGGATTACTGCAATGCCATTCTGCTTGGTCTACCCAACAAGGCCTTAGACAGACTGCAAATGTCCAGAACTCTGCTGTCTAGGCACTAGACCCTGGCAATGCATCACCCCCATACACAAGCAGCTTCACTGGCTCCCCATCAAGTCACGCATTACCTATAAAGTCCTCCTCCTAACCTTCAAGTCCCACCATGGTCTGGCACCCCATTACCTCACAGACCTCCTTTACCCCATTCCCCCTCAAGATCCCTGCAGTCCTCTTCCAGACTCAAGGACACCAGTGTAGCTGTTCCTATTCTTTGGAGCAATCTACCCAACCACAACCAGAGCGCCCCTTCACTGGCCATGTTTAAACAAAACCTGAAGACACTTCTTTTCCTGGAGGCTTATGGCTGCTAGTTCCACAAGCACATTAACGCGCACACACACACTCACACGCTAACACACGCACAGATTCCTACACGATACCTTGCAACTTTGGGTGTTTTGAAAGACGTGCGCTGTATAAAACAAACGTATTATTATTATAATGAATAATAATAATAACTAGAAATGCATTCTCACAGAAAATGCTGGAAGCGGGCTTGCCTTTTGGGGCAGAGATGAAACAAAGTACTATTGAGAAAACAAAGCTAAAAGAAATCTTGGAAAAACTCCATCCACCCAGTCAGAAGTTATGGGCCAAACAATTCAGCCATCTTGGATTCAGCCATCTTGAAAGTGTTGTAGCTCTGCGTTTTGGGGATATACTAAATGACATACATGGTATTTTAAGTTGGCTAAGGAACACTGCATATGATAAAATTTTGAAAATCAACATGGCTTCGAGCGGGATTAGAACTCACAACCTCCATATCTTTTATCCAACCCCTTTGCCATTGATATTAAATGACATACAATACATGATATTTGAAGTTGGCTAAGGAACACTGCATATGATATCATTTTGAAAATCAACATGGCTTCGACTGGGGTTTGAACCTCCAACCCCCATATCCCTAATTCAGCACATTTGCCATTCATACTAAATGATATACATGGCATTTTAAGTTGGCCAAGGAACGCTGCATATGATATAATTTTGAAAATCAACATGGCTTTGACTGGGGTTCGAACCCCCAACCTCCATATCTGTAATCCAGCACATTTGCCATGCATACTAAATGACATACATGGCATTTTAAGTTGGCCAAGGAACAGTGCATATGATATAATTTTGAAAATCAACATGGCTTTGACTGGGTTTCGAACCCCCAACCTCAATATCTGTAATTCAGCACATTTGCCATCCATACTAAATGATATACATGGCGTTTTAAGTCGGCCAAGGAACGCTGCACATGATATAATTTAGAAAATCAACATGGCTTCAGATGGGATTCGAACCCTGAACCTCCATATCTCTAATGCAGCGGCATGCATTACCACTAAGCCAAGCAGCTAGCTGTCATACACAGTCCAGCAAGACTATATTACATTGCATTGAAGAGCTGAACAATAGACTTCTAGAATGCTTGCTCGCACCTGCTCGTTAAGAATAGAATCTTGAGACAGTGGCAGTTAAGATGGAATCCTTCATTGGGAGCACCTGTTCTGATACTAACTGACAGTTAGTATTGAGCCTTTAACAGGGAAGAAAATGAGAATGAGTTTTTTGTCTTTACAACATCGTTGTAAAAAAACTAAAAGGAGTTGGCACGTGTCCTTTTCACAGATCGGAGTCATGCTTGTGATCTCTCTAACAGTCTTTGAATGAAGTTTATAGGTTAAATTTTTCAGGCACAAATGGACCTCCGTGTGGGACATGCGCTGATCTCTTGAAAAATGCACTTTTCAAAAGACTGGGATTCTCCATAGAGCCAGGCCTGTTTTTTTTACAAACCTGCCATTTAAAAAGTATTGGGAGTTGGGAGATGAAACTTTCACAATTTGGAGACATGCCATAGAGCTCGCTAACAACGCGTCAACTAAACTTCTAGGTGAAAGTGTTGATGTTTTATGACCGAAAAAGCCTCCTACACTCTAATGTCTAGAGTGGCGGAACCTTGGTTCATGAAGGTTCCACCATGGTTTTCAATGGAGACCCAGGCTTTCACAAAATCGCCAAAAACGGGAAAACGACAAGAGACACGGAAAAGCCTATTAATATACGCGATCTCTAAGCCGAGCCGGTCGTTTTAGTGTTTGAACGGTGTCTCTATCTCGAAAGGCCCAGGAGGAGATCCATTTTCTATTTTACTGCTGCCCTGCACAAGACCAATAATAAATAATAAATAATGAAACAGGACTTAGAGATTACTATAAACGGGCCTTGCTCTGCAAGAGCTCTGCTCTTGCTCCGCAAGCCCGCTTAATAATAATAATAATATTTTCATTTCCTTCTGTCTGGCACAGAAACACAGCCACTGCCACACCAACATGGTGAGTGTAGAAACATTTGAATATAGAAACTACCACTTTCACATAGCTGTGTTATATCACATATATAATACAGTATATATACACTACAATGGTGGGGAACCTTTGTCTCTAGGGTTGTCCTCGCGGCCGTCTTATCCGGCCCCCAATGTAATATTAATCTCATGTCATTTCACATGGAATATGATATGTTTTGTAAATTTACAGTACAATTAGGTTATATTTTCAGGGGACCTAGGAAAGGTGGGTCAATATAGGCCTAAAGTGCAGGGGTTAATCCTGGTTTGTGTTCATAGTACGGACCTTGGAGGACTTTATGAAATTGTATGTGGGTCTCGAATGAAAACGGCTCCCCACCCCTGCTCTATAACCTAGTAAGGCAGCTGGAAGTTCCATATGCCCCCCGCCTCCACGTTGAGCACCTGCCCCCCAAAATGTCTGTGCACACCACTGGATTGTAAAGTGTAGTACACTCTCAACAACAGCATGGTTAAAAAAGTAACTTTATCCTCTTCAAACACCCTGAGTGTATGAAAAAAGTGTAGTCTCTGCTTCATCCAATAGGTCTTTGTCAACATCAAATTTGGGTGTGTATGTAAATTAGCTTATATTTAAGTACATTACACTTTGTTAAGATATTGAAACACAACATTTAAGAAAACTTGTAATAAGAATCTTGTATTTTAATGTAAGTAATTAACTGGGAAAATGGTGTGGTGAGGCATAGAAGTTTTATTTGTTTTACCCAATCTACTAGTGTTTTCTCGCTTGAGAAAAACAAAAAAAAATAATGAAAAGTGTGTGAAAATGGGGGCCTGAACTAAATGATATGGTTAATTTGTGTAAACGGCCCTTTGAACTATCTAAGAATTTAGTATAACAACTTTTCCAAAACAAATATTTATCTCACACTTATTTTTATTTTCAATTTATGAAGATATTAGCAAATTGGCCTAGGCGTTTTTAGTGTAATAGTGTCCACTTTTCAAGACACAAAATTACTGCATTGATGACTTTTGAAAATTGTAAAACATTGCTATTCTGACTCTTTAGGGTCTAAGGATTCCAAAAATATAAAGTTTTACAAATCCCCATGAAAATTGAACGAACGCATAGCTCTCAACGTAGTGTACCTGACTATTAGCCATTGAAAATAAAATGAAATAAAGACAGACTGTATTTTTTAAATGAGTATCAAATAGCGCAGGTGAGTCACATCAAACATGTTGCCACGCCAAGGTCAAAGACTCTGCGCCAAAGTCTGTTCCCATAAGTCCCATCACTCGGCGGCCATCTTGGCTACGCCTCAAACTGACTATTTGAGAATAGTCAGTGATGGGGTATATAAGAATGAATGGGGGAAATAATGTTGTGTGACAGTGGAACAACACAGCGATACACAACTCATATGGTTGGAATCACAATGAAAAACTGGGTTTAATGGCAGTCTTAGAATGACCGAAACATGAAAGTAACACTTTAAAACAGCGTTTTTCTTTATGCTATTTTTGATCTGCGCATGCGCCACATTCCACGACAACGTTCTGTTTTGCGGCAGGTGGGAGCAAGTTGCGTGGACTTCACCTCTTCCGGCCGGCTGTCAAACGGGCATCCATTCTCCGGTCATCGTACAGAAAAGACACTGGATTTATTTTCTGATAGCCAAAGCAGTAAGCACAATGGTCGTCCCTGCCCATCAGTAATAAAAAAAATAGGCTATTGAATAAATTAATGATGTAGGCTAGCCTGCCTCAAAATTGGTGTTTTAAACTGTGATATCATGTTGTTGCCTAAACTGATAATAGCTATGACCAACGGTGAAAAATATAAGAAAAAAAAAGCTAAACTGATCAAAGTTGAATGTCTTGCAGACTTGCTCCCGTTTTGCTTTTTCTTACTTATTTGTTTTCAACCATAAGAAAAACCACAACGGGTGTGCACATGTATGCACACGGCCGGTTTTGTTTCCGTGATTATATCTGTCCCTTTGTCTTGCACCTGCATTTTGGATGGGCGCAGAAAGGTGATTAATGGTCGAGTTGCGCTCTCTGCCCAATTCACAATGAAGTTTCCACGGACGGCAAACAAACCACATGGCCGCCAGCAAACAAACCGATTAGGTACGAGCAGTCGTAAAGGTTTACGTTTGCACTTGCGTCGAGACGATTGGATAAGTGACAGCGCAGCTCAGCAAGCAATTGGCTCTCGTTACCGGACAGATGGGAGTGACGCCGGCAAACGCCATGTTCGCGTAGCCAAATGCTCTCGTTCATTCCTATGGAAGGTTTCATGAGTGATTCGTCTCGTATAAGACCGTCTCTGTCTGCGCTCCCAGTCAGCCACACCTCCTCCAGGTAGCCTCCCAATTTATAGCATCTTTGGCCTGTAGGGGTCATAGTCTCACAAATACAAAAAATACAAGCATTAAGAAATAGCAAAATACATTGAACTGAGGGAATGGCTCCTACACTGAAGTATTTTTTCCAAAAGGAATAGCCCTATGTTAATGAATGATAATGTTAACCTCATTTAATCTCACTCAGCCAATCCACTCACAGTTTAGCAAGTCAGAGTCATTCACACATTTGAATGCCTCTCTGACAGCTCAAAGTTTACGTGACAGCTCTTGACTTGCGCTTTGTAATGAATCTGCTGATCGTTAATTCAAGACGCTTTTCTGGAAACGCAGCGCGGGAACAACAGATGTTCCAGTACGGAAAACTTTCCAGTAGGCTATCACGCAAAATTCGTGAAAGGACTCTCATGTTGGGGACACGTACACTTGGACACGTATAAGGGATAAAGATTCAGTAACTAGAATTATTTTGAGTAGCCTAACCGTTGAACGTTCCTATGTCTAACTACTAAAAAAAACGTGAGGACAAGGACACAGAAGACGTCGCCAAATCAGAAAAGACGCACTACTAGTCTACTTGATAAGCGTTTCCACGGCCCAAGCGGCCCAATGGTGCGAAACTGAAAGTTGACTGCGGCCCTGGACCGCGGCCCTATGGTTAAGAATCCCGGTTCTATCTAATCTATACTTACTTGCCAACCTGCCTGTCTGTCTATCTGCCTGCCTGCCTGCCTGTCTATCTAATCTATACCTACCTGGCCAAATTGACTGTGTGTCTGCATGTCTGTCTGTCTGCATGTCTGTCTGTCTGTCTGTCTGTCCCTCTGTCTGTCTGTCTCTTTATCTGTCTGTCTGTCTGTCTATAATTCCATCTAATCAAACCTGTTCATTGGCCTGTCTGTCTGTCTGTCTGTCTGTCTGTCTGTCTGTCTGTCTGTCTGTCTGTCTGTCTGTCTGTTTGTCTCTCTGTCTGTCTGTCTGTCTGCTGCTGCGGGGGGAGCAGAATGAATCTGAATATGGCACACAGCATCAGTCCTTCAGATCAGACAGAAACACCCCCCCCACCACCACCCCCCTCCCCCCCATCTCGAAGCCACACCCACAACACCCCCCACCACCACCATCCCCCCATCTGCAAACCACACCACAACACCACATCCACAACACCCCCCACCACCACCATCCTCCCCCCCATCTCCAAACCACATCCACAACACCCCTCACCGAGCGCCCTAACACCCCCCCACCACCACCCTCCCCCCATCTCCAACCCACACCCACAACACCCCCCCACCCAGCGCCCTAACACCCCCAACCACCCACCCACCCGGCTGCAGTGTGCTGGTTCAATAAATGATGACCCACTTATTTTAATTGCTTACCCACAAACAAGAAAGGAGAAAAAAGGGAAGAGAAGAGAAGAAAAGAAAGGAGGAGGAGAAAAAAAGATACATAGCACAGCCTTGTTCTACAACTACCTCCCAAAGACTTAAAGAAAAGGGGCATTGCGCCATTAACAATAACTACGTGATCTCGGCATTTGCATACTTCAAAGCATAAAAGAGAATATATTATCACCATTAGACCCCAAAAACATGGTTTCAAGAGGAGATGCACGTAAGCAAAAGCCCCATTTTTCGGTGTTTCTTAGAACTACGTAAGATCAACGAGACAGAATTTAAAATTCTCATACCTACAGCATGCTTGCAGTACAAGAACACTTACTGCTTGTAGCACACGTAAAAAAGGGAACAACATGGCATGCCTATTCCTTTTGAACCTGTGAACCCGTCCCAGTTTTGAGTTGCTTGAACACTACGAGCAACAATTTTTTATTTCTCTTCATTTTTCTCCGGTCTCTTTTTTAGCGCACTAAAAGGCACTCACGGTTTTTTTCAGGACTCAACCTTCTTTGTTATGTCTTCTAATGGAATGTAAGTTTGGTGATTATTATAAAGAGAGAGGTTGCGGGAGAAACATGAAAAGGGAGAGAGGGACAATATTTTCTGCCGGTGATTGCTTTCCCTTTGTGTTGCCACACTTGCTCAGTGGCTTTAACATAATGTAATGAGCATGTGTGTGTGCATGTGTATGCGTGTTTGAATTGTGTGTGCGTGAGTGTGTGTGTGTGTGAATTGTGTGTCAGTGTGTGTGTGTGTGTGTGTGTGTGTGTGTGTGTGTGTGTGTGTGTGTGTGTGTGTGTGTGTGTGTGTGTGTGTGTGTGCGTGTGTGTGCGTGTGTGTGCATGTGTGTGCATGTGTGAATTGAGTGTGTGAGTGTGTGTGTGAACTGAGTGTGTTTGTGTGTGTGTGTGTGTGTGTGTTCGTGCATGCGCGCATATGTGCGTGGGTTTGTGAGAAAGCAAAAGAGAGACAGAGAGAGAGAGAGAGAGAGAGAGAGAGAGAGAGAGAGAGAGAGAGAGAGAGAGAGAGAGAGAGAGAGAGAGAGTGTTGAGCAGACTCGATGATGTAAAACAGACATCAAAAGTATTTCCACAATGCCATCTGAACATTCAATACTTTTTTGTAATCATGAAGATGAAAAAAAAAGATCTAAGGAGAAATGGAAAGCAAAGACACACACACACACACACGCACGCACGCACGCACGCACGCACGCACGCACGCACGCACGCACGCACGCACGCACGCACGCACGCACGCACGCACACACACACACACACACACACACACTTACACACATTTACAAACACAAAAAACGCACGCAACCCGAAACTCATAAACAGCCTCCCCAATAAACAAACATAACAAAGCAAATGTGATCACCAAGAAGACGCTATCTGTGCCACACATGTTGCTGCCCAGGGGCGTAACTACAGGTTTTGGGCCCTATGTACAATCAGCTCCAATGAACCCCCCCCCGGCCATATATTTTCATTAATCGGACTTTGAGTGGGCCCCTCTACGTATATACATGGGGCCCTGGTGATCCAGTCACACTTTACCCACCCTGAACGACACCCCTGTTGCTTCCAAATGCAAATGATGGCGCTGGCTGG
>NC_085863.1:11472458-11479958 GCF_034702125.1 Engraulis encrasicolus | reverse complement strand
CTCTCTTCTTTCGTTATCCCCCCCCACCATAATCACATGGAAAAGTAGAAACTGCTCACAGCTTTTCACATAAATATTCATGAGGTGCCGTACATCATTATTATGTTAATAATTTGCGGTTCAAAACCAGCATTGGCACGAGGAAGCAAGCAAGTTTTTTTTTTTTTTTTCTTTCTCTCCCTCGTTTTTTGATGGATTTTTATTTGCATGTGTCGAGTTCTTCTTTTCCCTGGCATACGGGTGCACGTGGGGAAAGTTCCCAGGCACCATTTTAATCTGGCTTTTATCAAAATTGAGTTTGGAAACGTATAGCATAAATCCATGCTAAGCATTTGGGATGGCTCCAAACCGTTTTTATCCCTGCCAGAGCCCGAGAGTCTCGCCCCTCACACTCACACTCTCTCTCTCTCTCTCCTCCACTTGGATTATGCAGTCCTCAATTTCAGCGAAAGCAAGAGTCGATCCCAGTCACTCTCCGCAACTTATCTTTTTATTTATTGATCAATTCTTTAAGTATTGAGGAGGAAACGATCGCATCTCCTCCTGTGTTGTGTCTTCATCGCACCACATACCAAACTGTAAACACTAAATCATTCATGCGAAATGCAGAAGACAAAGGAACTGTAAAATGTCTGCTTCCATTTAACAAATTATTCAGCAACAGCATTGTAGGTTCTTTGTGTGTTTACCTTACTTTCTGGCCCACATTCACACACAACCCCACTCCCTCCACACAAGACTAAAGTAAATTTAATATTGGCACTTCAATACACCAGAGAGCGTAAAAACAGAGACCATTTATGAAATGGAAAACAAAGTTAAAGTACATATACTGAAGAATGTATCTAAAACAAACTCAGTCTTACATAAGAATAACCTTCGGGTTTTCTAGATGCTATCTAATGTTGCTCCTCTCCGTATTTCTGAATGTAGAGTAGGGAAACCGTTGCAGTTTACTGTAATCCCCTAAGCAGCACTTACCTGCTCGTTTCTTTCTTTCTTTTTAAGTAAATATAGCAGTGCAAACAGTGCAATCTGACATATAGATCATGCCCACTGCACTGAAGCTACAAGCATTTTTTGTAAATATATTTTTTTCAGCGTCCATTTGCATAAAACAAAGCAAGAGAATGTAGGTTGGTTGCGATCTGAAAAGCAAACAAAGAAATGGCAAGGAATCACACAGACGCCTGCACACAGACACACACACACATACACGCACGCACGCAAACACACACACACGTTTACAACCCCTTACAAATGAAAAAGAGTCATAAAGAGAGCTGCTTTGCCGGCCCTGCGTCACACAATCACAGTCAAGGTTAGCATCAGAGAAGCCATGCCAGAATGGAGAGAAGAGAAGAGAAGAGAAGAGAAGAGAAGAGAAGAGAAGAGAAGAGAAGAGAAGAGAAGAGAAGAGAAGAGGAGAGGAGAGGAGAGGAGAGAAGAGAAGAGAAGAGAAGAGAAGAGAAGAGAAGAGAAGAGAAGAGAAGAGAAGAGAAGAGGAGAGGAGAGAAGAGAAGAGAAGAGAAACAAAGAGAAGAGAAGAGAAGAGAAGAGGAGAGGAGAGAAGAGGAAAGAAGAGAAGAGAAGAGAAGAGAAGAGAAGAGAAGAGAAGAGAAGAGAAGAGAAGAGAAGAGAAGAGAAGAGAAACAAAGAGAAGAGAAGAGAAGAGGAGAGGAGAGGAGAGGAGAGGAGAGGAGAGAAGAGAAGAGAAACAAAGAAAAGAGAAGAGAAGAGAAGAGAAGAGGAGAGAAGAGAAGAGAAGAGAAGAGAAGAGAAGAGAAGAGAAGAGAAGAGAAGAGAAGAGAAGAGAACAGAAGAGAAGAGAACAGAAGAGAAGAGAAGAGAAGAGAAGAGAAACAAAGAGAAGAGAAGAGAAGAGAAGAGAAGAGAAGAGAAGAGAAGAGAAGAGAAGAGAAACGAAGAGAAGAGAAGAGAAGAGAAGAGAAGAGAAGAGAAGAGAAGAGGAGAGGAGAGGAGAGAAGAGAAGAGAAGAGAAGAGAAGAGAAGAGAAGAGGAGAGAAGAGAAGAGGAGAGGAGAGGAGAGGAGAGAAGAGAAGAGAAGAGAAGAGAAGAGGAGAGAAGAGAAGAGAAGAGAAGAGAAGAGAAGAGAAGAGAAGAGATGAGGAGAGAAGAGAAGAGAAGAGAAGAGATGAGGAGACAAGACGAGACGAGAAGAGAGGAGAGGAGAGGAGAGGAGAGGAGAGGAGAGGAGAGGAGAGCTACCTCATTAGCAGAGTGTGAGGGAACAATCAGCGCAATCGGAGCATTTTGATTTCTCTAAGATTCTAATCATGTTGTTTTCCTAGGCTGTATTTGATCATGTCTTTACTCAAATGGGGCCTGGCAGTGGATGCGTGCGCGTTTCTTGTTTCTCACATTTGGTTACAGAGAGGACAATAATGATGGTGAATTAAAGAACAAGATTGAGGGCCGGTGATTTGTCTCTGTATGGTTTAGAGATAGCAAAGAGAAGAGGCTCTTTCAGAGACTGAATGCTTGTAAAGTGTATAGTGAAAAATGAAAAATAACACGATAAGTCTCAGGACTGGACATTAGACGATGTGGGCCTTTCACAGAGTCTCCAGTTTACACCTGCATTACAGGGTGTCAGTGTTGCCAGATGGAAAAGGCTGAATTATCGTGCCAAATTGTCGTTTATTGTTTTTGGGGGCTTTTTGAGGGGAAACTATAGTACAAGACCCAAATTGTTGTGTCAAGGCATCTAAATAAGCTGAACGACAACTCTGAAATTATCGTACATCATGTCTATTTGATTGTACAGAGGACAAAATGGACAAAATGATGGCACAAATACAATAGTTATCGTACATCTGGCAGCACTGCAAGGTGTTCTGATTTCACTTTTGTTCTGAGCTGCCATTATATTGAATAGAAATGTCTACTCAATTCCCATCTTTCACTTTTATATTTTGGGAGATTTATGCACAAGGTGATGAATCTGCTTGGGCTGAAGACACAGCTGTCAGCTGTCTAACTTTTTATGCCATCTTTGTGGTTGCAGCTAAAGATGCACTAACTCGAGAGGATAATCACTTTTGTTTCACCCAAGTTGTTACTGTACTGTACTGTATAGACCATGCTGAGGGCTGCTCTATGAGCATGCAGGAGATTGGGAGTGAAAACTTGATCCATAAAATATGTACAGTACGTTGGCTTGAGGAATTGGTTTCTTCCGAACACTATCAATAATATAATTCACCATGAAAGATTCAAGCACTGCCCACTGTTCCAAGGTCAAAGTTTTTGGGCCTTCATATACCGCCCTTGTTATAGGTAAGAAAATAAATAGTGCATAGCAACTGCTGTCAAAAAAAACATGTGTAATAATAAAGATAGGAAAGTGCTAACAACGATAGGCCTAATACTTTGGGTAATACATCAAGCAGGTGCAGTACTGAAATTAGCATAGTCTGCATATTTCAAATTATTCTTGCAACGGTGAAATACAGTGTGCACCGCTCAGATTATTCATTCATTCGTTCATGCCTACAGTTATGCAAACCTATAAGAAACATAGCATGGTTGATTTGGAACTATCCATTGTATCAAATTCTGGTGCACCACGGTGCGCTGGCCGTAATCCCCTGTCATGTGAAGTGAAAAATTGTAGACCCGCCCAGGGTTGGACTGGCCATCTGTCATACCGGGCATTTCCCGGTGGGCCCTGCACCCTTGTGGGCCCCTATTTTCAGAAAAGTAAAAAAAAACAGTCGGTGTGTCAGTATATGCCACTAATTATGAGGGGCCCCTTTAAGCCAAAAGTGCACGGGGCCCTATTATTCTCCCAGTCCAGCCTTGCCCACCTGCAAACCGGCCATTGTAATAATGACTTACTGGTGGGCAGAGATGCAATGGAGGAGGCCCTAACAAGTGGCAGTTACCAAGTAACAGTGATTCGATAGAAGTAACAATCAAAATCTGCAATGAATCAGAAGAAAATCCCAATTTACGGCCTCCTATTTCCCCCTTGCTTGTGGACACAGTCATTCATGCGCAATCACGATGTGTGGCATGTCCAGGGCCGCTTACAGCTTTGGCTGGGGCCCCGGGACAAAAACATCTGAAAGGGCCCCAAACCCAATCAATACAATGTAATGAGGATCCAATTCTGGGCCCCCTCTCTCCCTTGGCCCGGGAAAAGTGACCCCTTTGTCCCCCCTTGTCGGCTTCCCTGCGCATGTCTACATCGCTTTAATCATTCAGTCAAAAATCTGTAACTTAGCAGCTGTTTTGCTGCTGTATTAGCTCTAAACACTATTCTCCAACATCATTTGTTTGGGTCCAGAAATCAACCACGCACTGATGAAGGCTTGTTAGCCGAAGCGCGTTTGCTTTTTGGACATGGTGGTAATATAAATAAATAATGAGACGCAGTTTGTGAGTGCGGATTTCTTCTTCCTTAAGTTGACGCTTTTTATCTCGCACCCAAAAGCTTTTCGGTTTTCCAAGAAGTTGAGCGCGTCCTCTGCCAATACTTGAGGTCCAGAAATCAAGTCAACACATTCCGCCTGCTCACACCCCACAGTGTCTCCTTTTCGAGCGCTAGAATGCTGCAAAGCCTTCCACATATCCACTTATTTTCATCTCCCCAAAAACCACATAGGGGTGCACAAATACAGTCTGCCATGGTGTAATAACCTACTGTTCCGTAAATGGCAGTCATTTACATGTTATAAAACTCCTGCCATGTAAGCTCTCTGTGAAGCACGGTGGAAATGTTCTAATCCAACGGGGCCCAGCGATCTTTCTGAATATATTTCTTTCTTCAACAAGTAGATTGCCATTGAGTGAATCTTCTTCTTATCTTTCCAGCGGTTATTAAGATTATTTTTGCATCAGACACAGGTAGCAGTAGAGGTCTTTGATTGCAGTTATTTATTGCTGCAGTAACTATCAAGGATGAACAGATTTATGCAAAAATGGCAGATTATGCAAAGCACTTTTTTGCATGTTTTTCTTTTTTACTGCATTTGGGCTACCGCTATTCTCATCAAGACTCCTAGCAGTGAACAAAACAACACTTCCGTCTACTTATGTTTGCTGTGAGTCAGTTGTTGTCCGACATGATGTGCTTGTTTGAGCAATTTTTCTGGCCAAACCCATGCTGGCGTCAGCTCCAGGGGTATTTGCTGTGGGGAGGGCACACTTTTGAACATCCGTGATAGGATTGTGTGCCCGCCTTCTGCCATTTCCACTTGCAATGAACATGTATTGAAAACGTGGTAGGAGTTAAGACCATGCTGGCCATCAGCACACAGGTGCAAAATCCTTTCATTCGGAAATGAAAACAGAATTGCTTGCAATAAAACTCACATCTCCTTAATGTAAATGTCATTTTATGCAAATACAGCATATTTTTGTAGCTCATAGACTTATTCTAACTAGTCAAAAAAGACTGCATCGCTATAAAGAGCAAATAGTTATCATTTCTATGTTAAAATATAGCGGCTTGTTTTGTTATGCAATAGATTGTATGCATGGATATACAGCATTTCCATGTTGCCTCGAGAAACGCATCTATGCTCTGGCCAGCTACAGCACGGGGGTGTTGGCCAAGTGGACCATGAATAAGTGAACAGCTATGTGATAAATGTATAGTGAGTGTATCAGAGTACTTGGCAGTTCACCGTGAGTTTGCTGAAGTTCTTGACATCTGGCCACTTTTAACCGAGCTTGAGCGATCACGGCATGGCAAGGCATAGCAGTGTCAGCAAGCTCTCTGTCAGCTCCGAAAATGTTTCCAAACGCTACTCTGTCAATGAGAACTGTGTTTCTTTTTGTTGATCGATGGACAGACATTGTCGAGAAAAAAAAAAAAGAAAAACATGTCCCTTTACTCTTGTAGGAGAACCAGAAAACAGTTGAACTTCTAAACCCTGGACACTAAGTACGGCTTTGGAACAATGTAGCAGCCATGGAAACGTACGTGTATAAGAAGAAAGGCTTTTTGTGTGTGTTGTTCTATAAGAAGAAGGGCTTTTTATTTGTATTGTATAAGACGAAGGGTTTTTATCTCTTGGCCATTATATTGTTCAGCTCAGAGTCTTCGCTACTAGTGGAGATGGTGGTCTGATCATCAGAGGCGGACTTACCATTAGGCAAACCTAGGCAATTGCCTAGGGCCCCGACCAAATCTATCCTCCATAGGGGCCCCAACTGTCACACCAGTTGCAGTAAACACACAAAAAAGTAGGCATTGCCACTTACGTATGCGAAGTAATCAAAGATATACAGAAAAAAACACTTAAATAGCACCAAAACACAGAATTGTATGTCCATATAATGACTTTTGAGGGCCCCATGCTGATATTTCGCCTAGGGCCCCAGAAGGGCTAGATCCGCCCCTGCTGATCATTATGTGTATTGCGTGGCCAGGTGTGTGTGCAGCAAATGCAGTGTTTCCGAATGATCCTCCGGAGAGGAGGAGAGGGAAAAACTAACCAGCAGCTTCACACAGGGCTGGACTGGTCATCTGGCATAGCGGGCATTTCCCGGTGGGCCCTGCACCCTCGTGGGCCCCTATTTTCAGGATATATATGAAGAGCTCTTTTCCAAAACACTATATACACCATTTTTGACTTTTTGCATTTTAATATTGGAATTGACTGTTAAGAAGTCCTATAATCAATGTGTGAATTCTTGCCATTGAAATGTTTTGAGAACATACTTTAAAACCTCTATAAAAATGCATTTTGCAATGCATTTCAATGGAATGCCCAATACAAAAATGTCAATTTCCGAACATTCTATAAAATGGATATATCTCATTTTGGAAAAGAGCTCTTCATATATATATATATATATATATATATATATATATATATATATATATATATATATATGATCCTCCGGATATATATATATATATATATATATATATATATATATATATATATATATATATATATATATATATATATATATATATATTTTACATTTCTGAAAATAGGGGCCCACAAGGGTGCGGGGCCCACCGGTGAGTCAGCTCTGCACCGCTTATTATGAGGGGGACCTTTAAGCCAAAAGTGCCCGGGCCCTATATCTCCCCCAGGGGGACCTTTAAGCCAAAAGTGCCCGGGCCCTATATCTCTCCCGGTCCATCCCTGGTTTCACAGAAAGCCACTTAATGGCTGCTGGTAATGATGGCATCTATCTCCCGACCAACACAAACATCCGGAGACCGAGAGAGGATGCAAGAAAAAAAGACACAGAGGTGGTTAGAGAGAAGAGAGGTAGAGAGGGAACAGAAAAAAAAGAGATAGAGACACATAGAGATACAAAGATCAAGAGAGAAAGAAAGACACAGAGACAAACTGAGGGAGAGACTGAGATACAGAGACAGCGAGAGGAAAAGAGAGGGCGAAAGAGCGACAGAAAATCACAGAGACAAACTCGGAGATATAGAAAACGCAGAGATGTAGCAAGAGTGAGAGGAAGAGCGAGTGAGAGGAAGAGAGTGACAGAGAGAAGGAG
>NC_085863.1:11429958-11457458 GCF_034702125.1 Engraulis encrasicolus | reverse complement strand
GTGAAAGTGAAAGCCCATTGGGAAACTCCAACTCCCATTGTCATTGTGACACAGCACTCCACAGCACACAAGTGAACACTGCACACTGCACACAACGAAGTTGCATTTATGCCTCACATGCCCATGGGGAGCAGTGCGGTGGGACGGTACCATGCTCAGGGTACCTCAGTCATGGAGGAGGATGGGGGAGAGCACTGGTTGATTACTCCCCCCACCAACCTGGCGGGTCGGGAGTCGAACCGGCAACCTCTGGGATGCAAGTCTGACGCCCTAACCGCTCACCCATGACTGCCCCTTTAAAGTACAAAATGATTCAGATGTGAAATGTCTCTTGACGACTTTTCACCTCACAGTACTTTTAAACACTAAGTATCTATGCAACGTGGCAGTGCCACCTGCCATGTCAAATAAGATGATATAATATTATTTACATGACATTTTTATTTGGCATGTGGGCCGGGAGATGAGTGAGATGTATTGGAGTGTATTCACAATTGCACATTGTTGGCAGAATTTTGTTGAGAGCTTTATTTTGCAAGTACACACGCACACATGCACTCACACAGTCGCACGTTTGTGCGAGCCCACGCTCACACGCAAACACACACACACAAACACACACACGCACACACACACACACACACACACACACACACACACACACACACACACACACACACACACACACACACACACACACACACAAACACACACACACACACACACACACACACACACACGCATGCACGCACGCACACAAACACACACACACGCACGCACACACACACACACACACACACACACACACACACACACACACAGAGACACACACACACACACACACACACACACACACACAGAGACACACACACACACAGAGAGACACAAACACACACAGACACACAAGGCTGTGCCGTCTTTCTAAATTTGGGAGTCTTAGAAGTGATGTGGAGCTTTTGCTGCCACAGACGTCTGTCAAGAATAGAAAAGAAAAGAAAAAGAGAAACATCACGCTGTCCCGGTATAATACAGTCAGCATCACCTTGCACAGACTGCCAGATTAGTCTGTGTTTGTGTAGCTGCTTCAGCATTGTCCAAGACGAGAGACACCTCAGGAAAAGAACATAATGTGTAAAGACAGTGCATGGGGGAAGGAGATACACACGCAAGCAGTGGCAAACACATGCAGTGGCAAACATGGTTTTGTGACACTAACACTTAGAGTATGCACAAGCACCTCTTTTTGTTTTTCCTCCACACGCTCTATTTTGGTTTGTGTCTGTTTCTGTATCTCTATTTCTATCTCTGTATCTGTTTCTATTTCTCTCTCTCTTTATTCCACCCCTCTCTCTCTCTCTCTCTCTCTCCCACCCCCCCTCTCTCTCTCTCTCTCTCTCTCTCTCTCTACATATATGATTATCCCTCTCCGTAACAGCCATATTCATTCATTCATTCATAAACGCACACATGACTACACAAATGGAATGCAACCCCCAATCCTCAAGCCCCCCCATGCACTACACACACACACACACACACACAAACACACACACACACATACACACACACACACACACACACACACACACACACACTACAAACACACATACACGCACAGAAACACACACACACACACACACACACACACACACACACACACACACACACACACACACACACACACACACACACACACACACACACACACACACACACACACACACACACACACACAGACTAAGAGGATGAGGGAGCCTTGATCTTGGGAGCCTCATGTGGTGGTTGGCTCATTTGGCTTCTCTGAGGAGATCAGGGCCGGCCCAAAACATAAGTGAACTAAGCAGTGGCTTAGGGCCCCCAAGACACCAGGGGCCCCCTGTGAGCAGCACAGATCAAGGAAGGCTACAGTTTGTTAGGTAACACTTTATTTTAGGGATACATCTATTAGCACTAATACATACAATATTAATGCCTGTGTACGTAACGTGTAAGGCATGTAGGCCTACTAAGCAAAATCAGACAGTTGTTAAGCATGTATTCACAAATGTCTTGTTCATGCCCAATGAAGGATGTATTACTAATATAACCTTAGTAAGGACCAGTAAGCCTATACTTCTATTTATTAGTAAGTAGTAAGTGTCAGAATACAATGTGTATAAGCTCCCGACACACTGTTTGAACAAACCCTGAACAGTGTGAAAACAGATGTGGAATAAGGGTCCCTATTCTAAAGTGATGCATTGCTCACCCCAGATGACTTAGAGTCCCTGCACTACCAAGGTCCCCCTCATTACCTAGGGCCCCCACACCACCCAGGCCCACACTATCTATCCCCCCCTGATCAGCAAAGTGTAAGGATATATTAAACATTTAAATTATATTTAGCTAAGACATCTACTTCTTTTTCATATCAATTCAAGAATGGTAACAGGAGTCATTATATAGCAGGGATTGAACGTACATTTTTAATTGTAAAAACCCCAAAATAAATGCAGAACATTAGAATAATAGTTTTGAAGCGAAACTAAATTATTCTTTTGTGATAATTAAGTTAATGTTTGAGAACATTAGCTTCAAGAAGTGCAGTGCATGATGGGTACACAATCTAGGCCTACAGACAACCTACCTGGCTCTGAGCCTACCTACGTCCTTGGCTCCTCCCCTCACTCGTGCAATTTAGTTGTTATCCAAACAATTTGCCATGTACGTACCAACAGAAATATTATCATTGCTGCATTGGCCATGCATTGCATTTCTAACTTAGGGCGTACCCATCATGCACTGCACTTCTTGGAGCTAGGTTTCCCAAACATTAACCTATTTATCACAAAGGAATAGCTTAGTTTTGCTTCCAAACTATTACTCATCGTTATATTCTGCATTTATTGAAGGGTGTTTACAATTAAAACTAATTGGTGTATGAAAAAATTACATCTCAACACCCCACCGTCATTAAGAAGTTGACGTCCAATCCTTGCTACATAATGCTTCCTGTGACTTATGCATATGTGGAGTGGAATAAGTGGGATTGAAATATCTATTAGAGCTAATGCGGGTTCAGAAGAGTTCTTAAAGTTTACTTCCCAAGGGGGGCTGGGTAGAGTTAGGGCCCTAGGTAGTGCAGGGGCCCTAAGCCATCTGGGCTGAGCAATGCCTCACTTTAGAATAGGGACCCTTATTCCACATCTGTTTTCATACTGTTCAGGGTTTGTTCACACAGTGTACCAGGAGCTTATACATATTGTATTCTGGTCCTTACTGCTTATTCATGAATAGAAATCTAGGTCTACTAGGTCCTTACTAAGGTTATATTGGTAATAAATCCCTTATTGTGCATGAACAAGACATTTGCAAATAACAACTGTCTGATTTTGCTTAGTACACGCCTTACAAGTTACTTACTTACTTACACAGACATTAATGTTGTATGTATTAGTGCTAATAGATGTATCCCTAAAATAAAGTGTTACCCACACTGTGTATCCTATAGCAGTGGTTACCAACTTTTCTTCTGTGGGGCTCCATATGTTTTTCCTACAGTATTATCAAGTATCTGATGCAGAGTAGGTGGTAGTATGAAGGGGCCCCTGAATTAAATTTTGCTTAGGGCCCCATAAAGGCTTGGGGCGGCCCTGGAGGATATCCTCAGGTGGTCATTGAGGCCAAGAAATCCCACACTAGCTGAACAAGAAAAACCCGGACGGGCGCCAAGCCTAATTAAAAATTGGAGGCCAGATGTTTTGCCTTCTCTGTGTCGTCTCCCTCATGCCCCTCTCTTTGGCAGTCGAGGCTTTTCATGCCAATGTGAGCAGGGGGGGGGAAGATTATTTTGAAGATCATTAAAGCGATATTACATGGCTTTACTTTCAGCAACTAGATGGGCGGGACACTTCCTTTTCTGTTTTCTTTCAGTTGTTTTTTTCCTTCCTCTGCTTTCTTCTGTTTTGTTCGGTTCCCTTGTTGAAAGAGAAGAGACATGCCGCTACCGATGTTGTTTGAGACAGAATGCGAAATGAAGAATAAAGAAATGAAGAATAAATCCCACTTTATTCAGACACAGTCTCTCTCAGTTTGTCTGACTCCAGTAATCTTTACGACTTGTTATGACTTTGTCACGACTGTCAAGTCCAGGATTTGAAATTACGTTTTTCAATTTTTGGAAGGAAGCGAAAGGGACAGAGAGAGAGAGAGAGAGAGAGAGAGAGAGAGAGAGGGGAAGAGAGAGAGAAGGAGAGACAGAGAGATAGAGGGAGGGGGAGGGAGGGGGAGGAAGCAATGGAATGACAGGAGGACAAAGAGAGAGAGAGAGAGAGAGATACTTGCAGAGACAGAGCTAGAGAGAAAGAAACACAGAGATAGAGAGATGAACAGAGGGAGATAGAGTGAGATGAAAAAAAAAAATTGTGAAAGACCTCGCCACAAGTAGTGTCGACACGAGACTCGCCTCGCCTCGCCTGGCGGTGTTTGTCAAAGTGACGAGTGATGAATGGGCGTAGAACAAACGCGCCGCTCCTGCGGCCCAGTATGACAAATTGTAGCTCCACTGATGTTGCACTGGTCGGAGCCCATGCCATCTGCCATCTCGCCGGCCCACCCGCAGAGAGCCCGTTAATTACCCCTTCCGCTCGACGGGGAGGTGAGAACTAAAACACTTATTTAAAGCGCCCAAAATCACGGCGGAATATCCAGCGAGAGGTTTGTTTCCTCTTTTATGGAGGTTAACCCTTTCCTTTCCTGCCCTGCATGCATGTTCATGTATCGGAATGGAGAAAAAGGAATTGAGGGGGGGGTCCACACATCAAAATTAAAGGGTTTTTTTTCTGTAGGAAATTGGACATGAAAGAAGAAGGAGGCACGTGCCTGTTGTCATGTTGGGTCGTTTTACAACAAATGCGTTTGAGCCGAAATTGGACAGAGCGTTTCACAGACCCGGTTGGATCCCGTTGGCAACGTGATTTGTATCTCTTCACAGTGCGAGTCGCCACGAAATGAACAAATCGATGCCTGGTGAGAGCAATCGGGGGGCTGAGGTGGGTGGTGGTGGGTGGGGTGGGGGTGGGGTGGTGGTGGGGTGGTGGTAGGGGTAGCTGGACGGCTGAGCGAACGGGCAAGGACACGGCAGTCAGTCAGTTGTCATGTTCGCACTTGTTGTCCACTTGAAAACGAAAACCAGCAGACAGTCAATTATGCTCCCTTACTGCGCCGAGCCGCCGTCTTTTGTTTTTCCACTCTGCACTCAGACTCAGGCTCCTCTTGGCCTCTTCTCTCACTTCCTCTGTGTCTGTCGTCTCTGTCTGTATCCTCTTCTTTCTCTCTCTCTCTCTCTCTGTATTAGCAAAGTGCTGTTTGATAATAGGCCCTGCCCTGCGCAGGGACAGGTGCCGAACGCCAGGCTAGCCATTGCTTTTGTGCATTTAGCGACTCAATTAAGCGGCTGGCACTGAGTCACGCTAACCTATGGCATTTCATCCTTTCTCCCTGTCTCTGTCTCTGTATCTGTCTCTGTCTCTCTCTCTCTCTCCCTCTCTCTCTCTCTCTCTCTCTCTCTCTCCCTCTCTCTCTCTCTCTCTCTATCTCTCTCTCTCTCTCTCTCTCTCGCTCTCTCACACACACACACACTCACACACACACACGCTCTCTCTACACTCATTTTGTTTTCTCTCTGTTCTGCGTCTTCCTCTTTCTATCCTGGCCACACACATACTCACATTCACACACACACACAGACACACAGACACACAGACACACACACACACACACACACACACACACACACACACACACACACACAGACACACACACACACACACACACACACACACACACACACACACACACACACACACACACACACACACACACACACACAGAGTGCTTTTCCCTACAGGCGGATTGGGCCAGGGTGCTGATGTCAGGGAGGCTCTGTTTCCGTGGTAATGAGCTGTCATGGATATGAAGCTGGGCACTCTTTTTTCTTTTTTTTTTTCTCACTCCCCCCTTCCCTCTTTCTATCTATCCCCCCATCCGATTCTCTATCCCCTCATCCCTCTTCTCTCCTTGACTCTCTGAATCACCTCTCTCTCTCTCTCTATCTCTCTCTCTCTCTTGCTCTCTCTCTCTCTCTCTCTCTCTCTCTCTGTCTCTCTCCAACCTCCTCTAACAATATCTCACCATTCTGAGAGACAGACAGGGGTATAGGTAGACACACAGACACACGCATACACACAATGAAATATGCATGCACACATGAAAACATGCACATAAACACATTCGCACACACAGACACGCACATGCACACAAACACAAACACACAAACGTATTCACAAACGTGCACTCACATACATGCACACGCACACACATACAGACACACACACGCACAAACGCGTGCACGCGCGCACGCACACACACACACACACACACACACACACACACACACCAAATGAGTGTGAGGGACCGGCAAGGCTCATCCCGGTCGGCCTCCATCTCAGGAGATTGTGCCCTGGGGACTCGTGCATGGTGTCTGTAGCGGAGAGAAATTGTGTGTGTGTGTGTTTGTTCCGTGTGTTCCGTGTGTGTGTGTGTGTGTGTGTGCACAGTAAATTTGCCAGTGTTAAATTTGCAGTGTTAAGTCTTATTAACACTATTGGAGTAATTCCAACACCAAATGGAGTAAGATGCTCTCCAGTGTCAGTGACAAATGAAGTTGTTAAAATGTGTGGAGTTAGAAGTACTCCACGGAGCCCCGCCTACTTGGCCTCGTTCTGGAATTGGGAAATCCTCTGATTCTTCCTCGAGGTGATTGAGTTTGCCAGCGTCATTTAATGCTCCCCGAACTGAGGTAAGTTTTGTATTAACATATTTTTTAAATAATGTGGTGTATAAGCAAGTATTTCAACTGAAGGGGCCATTTCGAGTTAGTTCATTTTTTTTGTTAATGTCGTACTGCGGCAAGTGTCTGACTGAGAAGCTAATTTCTTCTCAGCTACATGGCTAACGTCTCTGGTAAGATGCACGGTAATAGGAACGTTTTCTGGTGCCAACATCAAATTATGTATCTGGCGTTGTAGCATATTGGACTGTTTTTGCACGTTTGGGATGCAATACGATCACATGAGAGCAACGTTACGACGTGTTTTGAGAACATGCAATTAGGCTAAGGAATGTCCTGAAATAAGCATCATTGCAATTCTGCTGCCGTTTACTGCAGGTGTTAGCAATTGCACACCACCAATGTTTGCAGTGAAAGTTGCAACGGCTAATAGCTCAAGTCTGGTTTTGGCGACGGAAGCAATATGCCTGTTCTTTTCACGTCCGCGAACCCCATAAATTGCCTTGCATTTCTCTTGTGATGACTCGGCATTGTAAAGGTAGTCGCTGCATTGCTTCAGTCGGATTTCAATGGTCAGTAATGTATTGCAATGTGTTGGTGTGTAACGTGGAATTCGTACTGCGGCAAGTGTCTGACTGAGAAGCTAATTTCTTCTCAGCTACATGGCTAACGTCTCTGGTAAGATGCACGGTAATAGGAACGTTTTCTGGTGCCAACATCAAATTATGTATCTGGCGTTGTAGCATATTGGACTGTTTTTGCACGTTTGGGATGCAATACGATCACATGAGAGCAACGTTACGACGTGTTTTGAGAACATGCAATTAGGCTAAGGAATGTCCTGAAATAAGCATCATTGCAATTCTGCTGCCGCTTACTGCAGGTGTTAGCAATTGCACACCACCAATGTTTGCAGTGAAAGTTGCAACGGCTAATAGCTCAAGTCTGGTTTTGGCGACGGAAGCAATAAATTTCGGGCACATGACGTCACGCGTTGCGTGGCAGCCATATTGGAAGCGGGCCAGCCCATTGTTTACACTTCGACTTCGCGCCTGTGAGGACTTACTTTCTTCTGCTACTACCGGTAGTTTGCTTTGTTTTTTTACCGTTTCATTTTACCTCTGCTGTCGCTATGGTCGCCCGTTGCTGTGTTGTAGGCTGTAGAAGCGCAAGCTGTGACGGGACGGGGAAAAAAATCCCAAATGGATTGTCTTTTTACCGATTTCCAACCTGGAGGCGTCTCAATGGAGAACAAATGTCCTCCATAACAAAGAGTCGCCGGCTAGCATGGGTTGCTGCTGTAAGACGGCCAAATATAACTTTCGACTCAATCCCAGTGTCCATGAGAGTGTGTTCCCGGCATTTTCATTCTGGTAAGTTACATAACATACTGTTTTTATTCATGTATCATTTCAAGTAACCGTTGTTGGCTGATCTGTAGCATGTAGCATGAGCTGAAGTAGGGTTGTGTTCCAGAGGGTTAGCCAGGTCCACTGAAACACAAAACAGTTGTCCTACTCCGTTTATTTTGTCATTATTTTGTCTTTAGTAGTTTATAGTAGGGTTAATAGTTTTGGTTGTTTCACCAGGAAAGCCAGTAGATGCAATGTACACCTCCCATCCGGATTGGGCACCATCACTGCACCTGGGACACACTGAAACAAAGGCCACAGAAACGGCACGCTTTGAGAGACAGCAAGCAAGGAAACGCCGAAGGACTGAGACCACATCAGCAGTGGATGACACAGTGATGCCTGAGACAACCATTGACACACCAGGTAAGGCCTACAAAACATGCATAAAGAAAAAATAACCTTGTGAGGGCTCTGAGGTCTTCTCTCCAGCAGGAGTGTGTCGTTAAGGATTATTACTATGTTACTCCCATGCAATGTAAATGGTTGTGAAATAACATGAATAATTTGACTTTGGAGTAGAGGGTCATAAGGCTTATATTTATTACAGTCTATTTGCTCTTGTTGTATTTGCATGACACACTGAGCTAAACAAAAACTGTCTGTGATCCACAGCTGAAGATTCACAACATGAAGCTGAACCGGGACCGGAGACAGAATGTGACCTCTGCCAGAAACGGCGCGATGAAATCAACCGTCTGCTGGAGGAGAACAGGGCCCTGAAATTAGAGCTTGGTCAGAAAAAAATGGATGAAGATTCCCTGAAGGGTGATAATGTGAGGCTGAGGTATTACACTGGACTACCAAGTGCAAAGATTTTCATGTCTCTCTTAGCCACTCTTCTGCCACTCATGACACGAAGCAGTAGAGTACTGTCACCCTTTCAAATGCTCATCCTCACACTCATGCGCCTCAGACTGAACTTGCCGATGCAACATCTAGCCTACGTCTTCAGTGTTGACAGGACCACCATCTCCAGAACCTTCAATAGCATGGTAGAACTTTTGTACTGCACCATCACACCTCTGATCATCTGGCCAAGTCGAGAGGCCCTGTACACCACTATGCCCCATCAGTTTGTGGAAGCCTTTGGAAATCGTGTTGCTGTTATTGTGGACTGCTTTGAAATTTTCATAGAGAGACCATCAAATCTTACTGCTCAAGCTCAGGCTTATTCAAACTACAAGCACAACACAACTATGAAGTACCTTATTGGTATTACACCATACGGGACCATTTCTTTCATTTCCAAGGGTTGGGGGGGGCGCATCAGTGATAAGCATGTCACAGAGAACTGTGGTATTCTTGATAGATTACTACCCAGAGATGTAGTGTTGGCTGATCGGGGCTTTGATATTTCTGAAAGTGTGGGACTTATGTGTGCAGAGGTAAAGATCCCTGCCTTCACAAGAGGACACTGTCAGCTGGAAGCAAGAGATGTGGAGAGCACAAGAAAACTCGCCCATCTCAGAATTCATGTGGAAAGGGTGATTGGGGTTGTTCGGAACAAGTACACACTGTTGTCAGCAAAACTACCGATCAGCATTGTGTTGCCATGTGATGGTGAAGACGTAACATTTCTGGACAAGATTGTTTCTGTGTGTTGTAGTCTTACAAACATGAGCAAGAGTGTTGTGTAAAGTTGAATGTGTCCACAATAAAATGCCATGACACACAGCCAAATTTGAGTGCCTTTCTTTTTTATTTTCAAGTAGTGTAATGAAAGGTCAGTTTACTTTTACATCAGAATTTGTAATTGTAGTTAAGTCACACTAGTGCATTCCTGAGAATAAAGAACTGTGCATTGGAAATACTTCTAGGCAAAAAATGGTAGAACACAAAGTCTTAACAGTAGTGCAAAACAAGTGGTACAGAAATATGAGAATAGTAGTGCATTCATGCGAATAAAGAACTGTGCATTGGAAATACTTCAAGGCAAAAATTGGTACAAAACATAAATAAAGTCTTAACAGTAAGTAGTGCAAAACAAGTGGCACAGAAAGATGATATTTTAACAGTAGTGCAATATCAGCATCTCAGAACACAGAGCAGTGTGTTGAAACATTTTTCTGAAATGATGTGAGGCAAAATAACAGTAGTGCAATCTGGGAACACAGAACAGTGTGTAACAGTATGTTAGAACATAGAACAGTATGTACAACTGGATAAAAATAGTATGTATTAACAGTAGTGCAAAACAAGTGGCACAGAAAGATGATGTTTAACAGTAGTGCAATCTGGGAACACAGAACAGTGTGTAAGAGTATGTTAGAACATAGTATGTATTAACAGTAGTGCAAACAAGCTAAAAAAAATAAGGTGCCTACAGACAAGCGTCACAAAACCAGGAATTTTCTTTTGCTGAGTCTGCGTCAAGACCAACACAGTTGAGGTGAAACCACTGTATTGCACAGCTGCTGTTGTCACAGAGAACCATAGTGTCCTTTTCAGGCCCTCCGCACAAACACCACACATTCTCTTTATTTTTCTTGGTCTTCTTCTTTGACATTCTCGGCCGTTTTGGTGCTTGTGCAGGTGCTGGTTCAGTGTTCACAGCCAGAACTCTGGTGGCCTCCGGTGTGGAGGTGTCTCTGGTGTAATACTCACAGATGAGCTCGGGGAGGCAAACTTTGTGAAAAAATTCCTGTGCCTTCCTCAGACAGGACTCCCAGAAGCTGACATCTGGCAGGATACGGAGCACGGCAATGTCTTTCAGTGTCCACACCACAAAGTCACAGTAGGTTGCACCTGTCACAAACATCTGTGTCTGCACTTGTGTGTAGTACCTATGACCTTGTTTGAGCTGAACAATGCCATCAACGCTGTGGAGACAAAAGTCTTTGTCTGCATCACAAGCCTCCTGGACAGTGCTGTGTTTGTGCTTAGCAGGGCATTTCACTTCCAGGCAGCCTTGTCCACAGCAGTCACAACTAACTAGGCCATCAGGTGAGGCGCCTACCTGTGGGAACGCCGGGTTTATGCAGAAGCCAGACTGCTCGATCGTCAAGTTATCGTGGTGTGGTGCTTGTTGTTGAATGTATTCAGTGCGTGCTGTGTCTTCATGTGTCAGTCCCCACTGTGTGTCTGCTGTTGTAAAGTGTGCCTTTGGGTAGCACACATTCTTGACTGTGGACACAGCCGGCTTCTCGATGTTTGAGACCAGAACTGCATGCATGGTGGAGGCAGTCACTCTCCCTGCCCGTACCCCAAACCAGGCAGGTGCCTTGTGTTGCTTCATTGTACGTGTGCGGATGGTTTTGGCGTCTTCATGTGATACAGCAGCGACGTTGGTTACCGTCTCACAGTGCTGGAGGATCTCGTTCAGTGACGCATTTCTGAACTCAGGATCACGCAGCCGGACTTGCAGTGGCGTTGGCATCTTTGCTGGCTTGACAGGATCTGCATAGAATTTGTAATGCTCCTCGGTTGCCGCCATGCATGCTGCTCGTTCCTCATGCAGATCTTTGAGGAGTGGCCCCCGCCCCAAGTCACTCAGTGTGCTCTGATGTCTGTATACTGCTCTTGGACGTGAACGTGGGCCAGGCATGGGAGTACCATCATTTATTGCTCTATCCAGGGCAATGCGCTTGGCCTTCGCTGTTGTGAAGTCCATCTTGTGGGCAACCTCTCCCTTGACTTTCCTGATGGCGGATGGAACTGCCCAGTATGAAGGGACATCGGTGACAGTCTTCGTTCCACGTAAACGGACAGTAGCCTCTATGGCGAAGAGCAGAGCCCCAACATGGGTGCAGGATTCTGCGATCCCAGCCATGCAGGTACAGTGAGCGCAGAGTACATGGCCCTCACAGGTTAGGATAACCCAAGGCTTCAGTGGAGGGTCATTTTGGCGCATAGAGTGCATGACCTAAGGACAAAAAGATGGACACAGGGTAAGTTGCCTTTAAGTGATAAACAGGCACAGGAAAATATGACAACATTGCAGGGTTTCCCCCAGCACTTCATTGCTAAGGCGGCCACCTTGACAAGAAACACCTACCACCTTGACTAGGTCCCCTGAAAAGATATATTATGTAACACAGTCCATGGTGTGAATGTCATTTCTAAAGTTGCTTAGCCAAAAAAAGTATACTTTACGGCCCACCACCTTGACTAACAAGAATTCAGGGGGAAACACTGCATTGTAACAATGATTACAACAAACAATAAATGCTTCAGTGTGTTTCATTCTATGCAGGGCACACTCAACCAACCAAAACGTAATGTGTATGCCATTTTTGTACCATGGTAGGACAGTCATATATCATCTGAATGTAACTACAGTATCCCAGGACACGCACAGTCAGCTTAAGATTTGTTTACATACATTTTTGATGTTTTACGTTAGTGCCTGCACCTATCTTATCACCACAACAAACAACACACCATGTTGAGACGGTAGCTTACCTTGGCTCTGACGATTGTGTTCTCATTCGGTTTGAATACTTCCATGTCGTACACTTTTCCTTCTGTCAGATGTTTGTAAGCCTCTAGCGACTTGTAGCAGCGAAATTCCTCATGTGTGTAGGCACTGACACCACACACAAGATAGGAAAATATGTCCTCCCTCGCAAACGGTGGTAGAAGATCTTCCCCAACGCGCCACTCCTTGCTTGCTATTTCGTAGGGATCAAGTCCGTTTATGAAGCCCATCTTTTGCAGATAACGGTCCCTGGCTTCCCTCTGCAGTGTGTCTCGGTATATTCCGCATCCTTTCTTCGCTTTTAACATCGCTGTTTACTCGTTACTTTGTTTCTTTGTGCTCTTTCTCTGTGCTGTTTACTCGGTCTTTGTTTACCGTAGCAACTAGCTATCAATATGGCGGCGTTCCCAGAATGCAACGCGCTGTGCCCGCCTCTTATATGCCTGTTCTTTTCACGTCCGCGAACCCCATAAATTGCCTTGCATTTCTCTTGTGATGACTCGGCATTGTAAAGGTAGTCGCTGCATTGCTTCAGTCGGATTTCAATGGTCAGTAATGTATTGCAATGTGTTGGTGTGTAACGTGGAATACAAACTGAGAGCTAAGTGAACGTGAGTTGCACGTGGAAGACTGTCATAGAGGCGACAGTAGCCTACTTTCCTCAATATTAAACACTTGGAATCTGGTGTGGCTACAAGTTGGTGTCATTTTAAAGGTTGTAATTCTGATTCAGATTAGTTTCCGCTATGAATTGAAGCCATGTTGCCACTTAATTATCAGACTCCCTGCATGGTGGAGAGTTGGTGCAAGTGAAGTCTAAGTTTTATTTTAGCATGATGATCAAGTGCTCCACGTGCTTTCAAGTGGACCAAGTGACACAACCAGGCTACTGCGAGTTTGCAGCACAGGCTTAAATGTCTGAAAAGCATGCTGTGTACATGATTTGTTCAGTGTTTTCTCTGCATAACATACACATTATTTGATACATTTTTATTTGGGCAGTGTATATTGATTTCAAAACCATGATAAATCACTCTCTTTCCCCCCCCGTAGGCAGCATGCTACTAAAGGTGAGGCTTGGTGATGCCCAGAAGTTTGTTCGCATAACAGAGCCAAACCTGACGGATTTTCTTGATGCAGGTAAGGAGAATGTAGATCACGGTGCACATTCAATGAACATTTTTTTGAGCTCAGATTCTATTTATGCAAATGCTATATTTGTGCCTGTTTCGTAGCATTTGCAAAGTTTGGAGTGCCACCCGTGACAGAAGGTGTTAAGGTCATTGACAGCTCTGGGACGGAGGTGGATGAAGATGTTTTTGAGGATATCGTTAATGATCCTTCAACTGGTGTGTTGACCATTCGATATGACACAGGTTTGTTTCACATTTAAAAGTTCTTGGCTACATGAAAGCGTACTGTTGTTACTATATTAATGCATTAATGATGTGCCTTGTCCCTCTTGGTCAATTGACAGGTTCTGTCTCCCCTGTGTGCTCCCTGGAACGTTCTCTACCACAGTCACCCAATACATCGGATTCACAGGACACCATAATCCTTCCAGTTGGTCCTGCTGAAAAGCGTCAGAGGCTTGATTTGGAGGCTAAGCAGGTAAGGAGAGATGTATCAGTGCTCTTTTCTGGTGTATCTCAATCTGAATTGTACTGTGGGGGATGCTCTGATGAATTGGTGGTTATTTGCTGATATTTTTGAAAAAATGTTGCTCTCGTTGCTCACTTTGAATGCCACTTTTAGGAGACTGTCTCTAAATGCCCCCATCTCTCCTCTGCATGCACACAAGTTAAAATATTTGGGTTTGTAGAAAAACAAGTGCCTACAGTGCAGATTCAGTCTAGCTTGTTTTCCTTTCTCGACCCACATTTTCACCCAAATTTGGAAGAAGGAAAAAAAAAAAACTGTTACATTAAATTTGTGTGTTCTTAATACAGCACCATTTAAGTTACTTTTTAGCCTCAACCGTTCATTAAATCCATTCTGGAATACCCCTTACTGACAGATGTTGAAGAACTGTGCTGAACGTACAGTATGACTACAGTATTGTACTGATTGACCCCATCACTGGAAAATTCTTGTATCCTGCCCACACTAATCCACGCCAATATGGATCATCAGTCTACTGAATCAGAGATTAGCGGTCAGAGCATCTCTATGCTTAAGTGGTGTTAATTACATCCTCAATTGTTAACTTTTTTGTTGTTGTTTTTTTTGCAATGTGTTTCAAGCTGGTGAAGTCTGTTCTGGAATCGAAACCAGGTGGAGACCGGGTTGTTAACGAATATAATCGAACCAAGGCCTTGACTGATGAAACAAGAAGGAAGCTCGTCAAGATCCTGACAGCAGATATGATTGAGACACATGGGTAATTTTTTTCTCTCCTGAATGTAGTGTCATGGGTGTCATGCCTCATACTGTAGGTTTCATTTAGGTATGTTCAGTTTATTCATGTACATTGTGGAAAGTAATAGGCCGGAAGGTGACCCTCGAAAAGTGCTTCAGAAACCGAACTTCGCTCCACAGCCTCCGAACAAACAGATTTTCAGTTCATAAACAAGAAAGACTTATATAGAGGATTTAAAACCTCAGTTCGGATTAGTCCGCACTGCAAGGCTATTCAAATTCGCAACGTGTAATGACGAACTACTGTCTCCGAGGCGTATGTAGATATTCGGCCGGCGTAATAATACTTTTCGCCTCGAGAGGTGCCACGGTTGAGGCGTCATCAGAAGGAACGAATCAGCTAACTGCTATGTCAGCTGAGAAGATGAGTAAACGGAAGTAGCATGGCTACCAAAGGAGCTGGTCGTAGTAGTACCGAGGAAGACGAAATCTCGACCGAAAATGTACAAAAAAAGACATCTTCGAAACTCAAGTTGTGTTACAGGCATATATCTTCGGTCAAGCATGAAGAAACACAGAATTTCACCAACATACGGTGGAATACATATCGACATTTTCGGCAGTGGCTAGAATTGAAGGGTGAGTGCAGAGACGTAGCAGAGTTTGACGAAATTCCCGAGGATGCGGCTTTCCATCCCACATGCTACCGGAGGTTTATTGACAAGCGGGAAATTGAACGAGTCACACGGCGTGTCTTGCGAGAGGCAGAGAGGGGAGATGGCCAACAAGACCCCCAAACCAGCCAGGCTACCTCCGCTTCATCGGCTGTGACCACCACTCCGACCAGGAAACTGCGATCCAGATCAAGCTTGGCCATCACGAGCTCTGGCCCCGTTCTTCCTGCTGTCTGCATGATTTGCAAGAAAGACAGCAAATTTATCGTCGCGAGTGGCAGACGTCAAAAAGAACGAAAACACAGACTTTAACCGCAGGTAAGACTACTCTCACCCCCACCACACAGTCTATGCGAATGCATCCCATCCCCCAAACCACACACACACACACACACACACACACACACACACACACACACACACACACAGATGTTAGTAGAAGTTGACTGACTATCTAGCCCACACTGCTGCACAATCATTGTTTTTTTTGTCTATTTCTAATGTGAATGCACGTGTGAATTGGCATAATGTGTTATGTATGTGTGTGGGTGTGAAATTACATTCCAATAGCCTGCAAAACATCCCCATGCCTATAGGATTCCCAGATTCACGCTCCCATCTCATTACACTCCCATTTCATCTCGCTCCCACTAGCCAGACTAACGGTACCACCGCCATATTACGGAGCCAGTTATCTTGTTGATGTTAGTTTTTTGTTTCTAACCCTAACCTTAACCCTAACCCTAAACCTAACCCTAACCTTAACCCTAACCCTAAACCTAACCCTAACCCTAACCCTAAACCTAAACCTAACCCTAAATTGCTTGTATGTGGCAGTATATGATAATACGTGAAATATAATCGGGTGGGGACCGCAAGTCCGGGAGTGATAGAAACACCGGGGACCGCACGTCCGGGAGCGAACTCCGTTGGGAGTCTCAGTCTGTATGCCTGCCTATAGTACCCCCAGTGTTTTAGGTTTTAGATGTTTAAATGAATCACACTTTGTCTTAAATAGGATAGGTTGTGTTTATATGGATGTCAAAGCATGCCTGATGTTGATATGACACTGAATATCTGTTCTGAAATGTGGCTCCTCAGCCTGATGGCCTGTCTGGTTAAGACACTGCTTCTGCCATCCCATCCCCCGTGCCATTCCCCCACCCCCACTACCCCCCTCTCTCACTTGTACACTTGGGATTTTTCCGCTTCTGTCCCTGGGCAGCCTCAGTGACTAGGCTCAAGAGGTGTGTCCTGGCTGTGCTGTACATCTGTGTGCTTAACCCCTTAGCGCAGCACCTATGTTATAACCTTACTGTTACCAAAATTGTAATATGTATGTCTTAATTTGTTACTCTGCACTGTCATAGCAATGTTGTTATGATGTAGTTTTCAGCAAATAGTGAATAGGCCCGCTGGCAACCCCATCTGCAGTAAGAGGCTACGGAATGCTTTTTTTGGGGGTGCAACACCCATCGCCATTTTTTTTTACAATACCACTCCACCAGGAAAAATGTCTAATTGTTTGCCTCTCTATTTATTCATTCTTTTTTCTTTTCTTTTGTACAAGGCAAGTTGCAGGAAGCAGCTGAAATAAAGGAAGACCAGAGCATCCTCATTCACATCAAGGACAGAGACTGTGTGGCTCTGGAGGTGCAGTACCACAGAAGTTGCTACAGAGAGTACACAAGGTTTTTGAGTGAGCCTGTCAGAGCAGAGAAAGAACAGTAAGTCAATCTTAATTTTATATAGAAACACAGTACAATGTGTGTCCTATGATTGAGACAGTTTGTTCTCACAACATGGATCTCACAACGACAGCATGTGCTTCCCTTTGGAATACTTGGTATTATATCTGTTGCATAGCAAGTAAACTCCACCAATATTATTTATTCACTCCGAGTTAATTTGTGAGGGTGGCTATTGCATATCAGCGACAACATGAAGCCCCACTATGCTTGTACTGATATGCCTCTTTTATTGTTGATTTGTGTTACAGACAGGCTATATTGAAGAAGAGGCTCAGTTGTGATTTTACTCAGCTAGTGTTCCACACCCCCGCCAAACGCAACACATCTGAACTGGTTTTTGCTGAGAACTTGTCGACGAATGCAGTCTTGGACTTGTTACCATCAGGTGCGGAGACGACTCAGTCCAACGAAATGAGCCAGACAGACAGCGACACGGAAAGGAGGAAGTTAAAGCAACCAACCACAGCAGAGGAGACACGGACACTTTACACAGCAGCTTTGCTTTTGAAGAGGCTGCTTAGTCACAGTCCTGGCATGTCATGCCCATGGCCCCCAACTGCAGTAAACTTCAATCTCACTGAAGTCATTTGCTGTGGCATGCGCAAAATATGTGTACCTGGATGCTTTCACAGATCTGGGGAGTGACTTTAACCTGGCTCAATCTACATTTGCCTTACTATGCAAATATATCTGTCATCTCTATGATCAGTCCACCACAGAAAACATTAACGAGGCAAGGTACAAAGCTTTCTGCATGGCATCTTCAGCCTCGCCAGAACTGTCCATCCCCCCGACAAGCGATGCCCTCCACCAGCACTGCAAAAGGGAAAATTATCAGGCTAAGATAATGAGGTCATGTGTGAAGCAAAAGATTGGCGCTCAATCTGGCATCTGGAAGATGGACAACTTCATGTGACATGGATGACAAGAAATCCAGCCCCTGACTCTGTTTTACATGTCATACACTGTGGTTGCTGAGGGAGTGCCTGTGAGACAAACAGATGCTCCTGTTTCTCTGCAGGACTCTGTTGTACAGACCTGTGCAGGTGTTCCCACTGCTCAAACTCAAAGGAAAAGGAGGATGAAGAAGATGAAACCTGCCCTGACACTGACAGTGAGGAGTAGTTGTGTGTGTGTGTGTGTGTGTGTGTGTCCGCCATTCTATTCCATTTGTATAATTATTATTCCTTTTATTATGGTTATGTATATAAGTTAATGCCAGTTCATGAAAATGCTGGTTCATGTGTATGCCACTTGTTTTGATTTTTTTATTTGTTGTATAGTTATTAGTGAATAAATGAATACATGAATACCTGGATGGTCCTTATCATTGATCATTAGATTATTTCCATTTATTAATGTGAATATGAAAAGGTAACCTTATCATCCACTTGCATAAGTTGGTGCTATAAACAAAGCACTGTTACAATCACTTAGAGGGTTATCAATAGCCTGGGTTATCTATAGCCTACTTATTGTAATTGTTTCCATTAATTGCTCAAAACCACAGTATGAAATGTCAATTGCAAAATTGTGCCTTGTGCTGTAAATAAAGCACTATTTATAATTTATTTAGAACTTATTCCAATCCAGAGATATATGCATGAGTATTATTTTTGATATTTGTTATTATATGTGGACATGAAAAGGTAACCTTATCATCCACTTGCACAATAGTTGTTGGTGCTATAAACAAAACACTGTTTGGAGTTACAATCACTTAGAGGGTTATCAATAGCCTGGGTTATCTACAGCCTACTTATTGCAATTGTTTCCATTAATTGCTCAAATCCACAGTATGAAATGTCAATTGCATAATTGTGCTTTGTTCAGTAAATAAAGCACTATTTATTATTTATTTAGAATTTTTCCCAATCCAGAAATGTAGGCACGAGTATTATTTTTGATAATTGTTATTATATACCCTCTTCAAAAGGGTATTTTGGGAGATTCTTATAGGTAGGTCAGACTTAACAACAACAGACGGCTTGTCATTATTTTCAGTTTTTCAGACGGCTTGCCACTTTTTCCCCGCAAATCGGCTACGTGATTGGTTTAAAACGGTCACATGGTGTCCAGTGACGTAAAAATCGTCATTCCCTACAGAGGATAAGATTTCTTACTAAAATGTCACCGTTTTAATTACGTGCACGATTACATGAAGCGGACATTTCACGGTAAGTTGAACATAGCTTTGGTCGTTTCATAATCTAATGGACCTGCTGTTCGGAAGCTGTGGAGCGAGGCTGAATGAAAAGGGCTGTCACCCTACGGCCTATAAGTGCTGTATTGAAGTAAGACCCATCCCCCTTTTTTGTTGAGTGTCTGAGAATGTCTTTCCATCAATCTTGTAGCACATCGCCACCCAGGCAGGTGAAGGAGAAGTACGCAAGAGGAATTGTGAACTTATTCCCCTACCTCAGCGACCCCTTCTCCAAGAATGGTTATGTAAGTTACATTAATGCAGTCATTTTGGTAAATGACAACTGTTTTGAAATATTTTAACACTCATAAAGTTATCCTGTATGTATACCCTCATGTTACCCATTGTAGCATGTAGTCTTTGAGAAAATGTTCTCTATTATCCATTCCTTCAAGGAGCACTACTACGATGGCGAAAGTGGGACGGGATACCTTGCCTGGAGAATCAAAACAGTTCAGAGGAGCAGTGCCAAAGATCGCAGAGCGTCAGGTAAGCCTGTAGAAACAATGTGGAATGTTTTAATATCCCAGTCTTATGGTACATGTGTTTGCCTAAAGGACAATTGCACTATTTTAAACATTAAGCCCCTTTTCTGAGCTGCCTGCAATGTTTTAGAGTCCCCCTCACCATGTATTTCATGCTTGCTGCCGTCTTTATTTGGCCTATTTGGATTTTGTCTCAACTGGCTTTAGAATGGCCGCCTATGGGCATGTCCAAATATGTTATTAAAACCACCCTAAAATTTGGTTTCAAGTGTTCATGGGTATTCACTGATATCTCATAACAGTTTTGTAGTGAAACGTGGCGTCTATTGTGTTTTATGTAGCATTTTGTAAATGCATTTATTTATTTTTTTTCATTTTAATTCACAAAATGGCAAATAAGAAATCACGGAAGCCATATTTCGATGTGAGATGCATACTTTCAAATGTTTTGGGTGATTTTAAGAACATAGACCGCCATTGTAAAGCCAATTGAGAAAATCTACATTAGCCAAATAACGGAGCCAGCAGCACACAGTTCTGCCAATTTCAACATGCTGTTGTATTGCTCATGCTACGCTTGACTTGTCAGTACCCGGTGATGCTGCATTTTTCAGCTCAGCCCTTTCAGAGATCTTTTTTTTTTTTTTTTTTATGTAAACAAACGCCTGAGACCAGGATCTCGGAAAAGGCTGAAGAAAAAAAAATCCTAAGGTGACAAGTCTAGGGTAGTGTGAGCATTACAACTGCATTCTGAAATTGGCTGAGCTTATCCTTAAAAAAAAAAGTTGAGGAGGATCTAAAATATTGAAGACAGTCAAAAAAGGAGCTCAAAGTTCAAAATGGTTGTTTATTATTAAAGTTGTCTTTTAATTGCTAATACCAGAGAGAAAATGTGAATGTTGCTGGATGTTGTGTTGGGTCTGAAAAGTCTTACTAGCTGCAACCTCACTAAGGTGTTCTATGTGTTTACGGGTATGTGTATGGTTCTGGTACAGAAACTCGGCGCTTTAGATGTATGTTTTCCACACTCCTCAAACTGGGATGGCAGACTTCAGATACAGACACGTTTGTTTGCTTTTTAACCAAAATGGTTAGGTCTGTCATTGTCTTTTACTGTTGTTCCCTGTCAAACTAAAAGGAAGGAAATGATTTAAAACATTTTGCATCTTTTCTTATGTCCTTGTGTTGTCTCTAGGTGAAGGCCCATCTGGAACAGAATATGCTGGGGGTCCAACTGTCAATCGAGAATTCCAACATGTTCCAGAGACCACCCTGACTGAAGAGCAATGTAGGGAGGCCATCTCAGTGATGAAACATTCTACCGATGAAGAAATGGTGAAGAGGAAGATGAAGTTAACGTTTCCCCATCGTCGTGACTTGGTTGTTGACCCTCATCAGTCCAGCGAGATATTGTCCATTTTTCCACGATTCAAAGATGTGAAAGGATTGGTAAGTATCTTTTGCATCTTTAGCTATTGTAAAAAGTAATTGCTATTGCTTACAAATTTGTGAAAACCTAAAATTGTTCTCAATACTACTACCCCAGATTGAACAGGATTTCATCCTCATGTTTGGAGAGGCTACATCAGTGAAACTTCTGGAGAAATGGCCGACAACCTTCAAGCAGAAGATCATCCGGGAGTGCCAGAAGCTTCCAGCCGTGAATGAAATGAAGGAGCTCCTGCTGGCTGCCGATCCTCCAGAGGATAACCCAGAAGAAGATTATGAATTGGGTAGGTTTCTCATGGAATGCTCTTCTTCCATGCAGGATGCAGTTTTGTGGCACATGTAGTGTTAACAGTGGATAGTAAGGATGTTGCTACAGCACTCCTGTCAGGGATCTTTCCCCAGATTTTCTAGAACTGTTATTATATCTGCCACACATCAATATTTAAAAAAAAAATCTGTTGCCCATCAAATATACTGACTTGGGTGATATACAGTATGCAGAAAACAAGAACGCTCCCACACACTGTCTTCACTTGCAGAGTTAAATAGCGACGTTTCGGTCTAGTGACATTCAAGCAATTTAAATGTGCACTGTGTAGGATTGTGGTCAGAGTGGGCAGGGTCGCTGACAGCTTTGGCTGAGCCCAGGACAAAGTCATCTGAAAAGGCCCCCACCCAATACTATCAATGTAATGAGGACCCAATTATGGGCCCCTCATCTCCTTGGGCCTGGGACAACTGACCACCTTTGTCCACCTTTGTCAGCTTCCCTGAGAGTGGGTATTGCAACAATGGAACTGAGGTGCCTATTGCCAAATTTGATCTTTTTCATGACAATTTACCAAGTTATAAACGAATATTTAGTAGAAAGACAAAAGTACTGTAAGTTTTGCAGCTAAAATGCCAACTTCAGAAAATTCTAAATGGCGAACATTGAGAAGATCCAGCTTGTCATGTATGAACAGTGCAATTTTCCCAGTCAAAATAAATGCTTAGACTTTGATGGTGGTGGCAAGTATTCATGAAAAAGGTTATTAATTGGTTGTGAATGGGCAGCATTAATTCTGGAAATAAACTACTAAAAAATATTACACTGTCTACCATTAACAATACAAATGGCTTCAAACTTTGTTCGGTTGGCTTTGGTGCACCAATCCTGTCTTACTACTGAATTCACAATGATGTTGTCGCTCTTTTTTTTGTGGGTGCACACATGCATGACACGCTTCTTGTGGAAGTGTGCCGGAGCTTTCTTGTTTTCTAATGTTGTTGACCTTGAGGTGCAAGATCCTTCCTTTAGAGAAATATTGACTATTGGAAGACCTAAGAACGATATTGGTCCATTGTAATTGATATCTGTGATGTTTTCAGGTTGGGACAGCGACCTGTCATCGATTTTGTTGCTTTTACACCTGATTCCACCAACTGCTCAGGGTCGGAAAAGACCTGGAAAGGTGGCGGCCTCCCAAGCAGAGAAGCAGCTCGTTGTCTTCAAGAAGGTATGTTTGCATGTTTCGTAATTTCATGACGATCAAATTTTGTAATAGATATCTAATATATATCTGAGCTGGCCTAGCCCCAGGCCAGACTCTTGGTGTGTGTGTGTGTGTGTGTGTGTGTGTGTGTGTGTGTGTGTGTGTGTGTGTGTGTGTGTGTGTGTGTGTGTGTGTGTGTGTGTGTGTACTCTAAAAAAAACCCTTACTAACCCTTCTTTGCATCTGCACTTTTTGATCTGTATATTTCCTGTGCCCTTTGTATCTGCTAGTGAGTTTGGCTATGATTATGTCCTCTTTTGAAAGTCGCTTTGGTTAAAAAGCATCTGACAAATGCAATGCAATGCAATGTAATGTCAATAATCCAATTGTGAATTTGTGAATATTTTCAGGCTGGAACAAATCTACAAGAGCATCTGGACAGCATCACCTCTAGCACTCAGCCCTATCTACTGGCAGTTGGAACCAAGAAGAATGTGATCCACCAGTTCTTCATCATTCTTGACAAGAACGCCATACCATGCAGGTCAACATCCTCCCTTGGTGCTTTTGATGAACTGTTTAAAGCACATTTCGTGTTTGGCACATCTTACAACACCGTGCTCCACAACATGTATGTCTTTATTCAGACAACTGTGTACAACATTGATGTAGCCAAAGTGAAGGAGAGTCCCAGAGTAGATGAAATTAGGGCAAGACTGCTTAATTAACTTGTTTCATCAGTGCTTGGTAATACTACTTCCTCATGAAGTGTTTTCTTTGTAATGCTGGATTTAATGGTTCAAATAAGCTTGTTAGGCATATACAGTCAGTTCATGGTTACTTTCCTGGCAAAAGCCTTCATCTACAGTGTGTTGAGACTGGATGCAGGCGAAGTTTTGGTTCGTTTTCTGGTTTTAGGAAACATTTAAATATGAAACACGAACAAGACGGTACCAGCCGACAGGTTAACAATGTTGCCCATTTACGCAGAGGGGAAGATGATGTTACTATTGATATTGATGAAAGGCCCTCAACATCCTCAACATCCACAACATCAGAACCATTAAAATCCAAAAGTAACACTTTGGATATGTGTGCCACGGCTGTGGCAGAGCTCAAGACAGGGGGTGTAAGTCAGTTTCGTGTAGACAAATTCGTTTCAAGAATGGAGGAAGTGTTTTTTGAGATGAGAAATGAGGCTAAAGAAACGGCCTTAGAGTGCTTATCGCCAGAGGACACAGAAATTCAGAACAAAATCGAACAAAAGTTTCATAATTTAAAAAACCCATTCACACTCTTAAACTCAGAACCCAAACGAAACAGACATTTCTCAAAGAAATGGGGAAGTGTTGAGCCGATAGAAAAAGTACTTGGAACAAGGTTTGACAGCAAAAGAAATAAAACAACAGAAACGTACGACCAGGTCATCGTGACAGATAAACTTGCATATGTTCCTATTTTGGAAACGCTGAAGATGATTCTTAACAACCCAGAACTTAAAGACATGTTGAAGCCAAGGGACATAACCAAGGAAGGTCTGTATGCAGACTTGAGAGATGGTTCCTATTTCAAAAACAGTCCCCTGTTTTCTGTTGAAAAGGATGCATTGCAGATTCAGCTCTTCTACGATGAATTTGAAACAGGAAATCCTCTGGGTTCGAAAAAGGGTGTGCACAAATTAGGTGCTATGTATTTCACTCTGAGAAATTTCCCCCCTGTCCTGAATTCTTCTTTAGTTAATATTCATTTGTGCGCTCTCTTTCACTCCCAAGATATCAAGCGCTATGGTTTCAACACAATACTTGAGCCAATTGTCCATGATCTAAAAATTCTTGAAACAGAGGGACTTCACATTGCCACACAAGGTGTGATTCGTGGTACTTTAATTCAGGTTACAGGAGATAATCTTGGTTTGCATGGTCTTTTTGGTTTTGTAGAGTCGTTTGGGGCACGATACTGTTGTCGATTCTGTCTGCTGGAAAAAGACTGTTTTCAGTCGGTGTTCTCGGAAGATGATCCAAAAGTTATACTCAGGACTGTTGACATGCACTCACACCATTGTCAAACTATACAAACAAATTCTACACTACCTCATGTATATGGTGTAAAGCGCACTTGTCTTTTGAATTCACTGAAGTATTTCCACACAGCAAACAACTTTTCAGTAGATCTCATGCATGACATACTGGAAGGGGTGGCTCAGTTTGAAGTAAAATTAGTCCTTCAGTATATTCAGAGCAACTTTCTTAATGCTGAAGAGCTTGCTGGTAGGATACATGCATATGACTATGGGTATAATCAACAACGAAATCGACCACCAAGAGTAAAACTTTTTGATGGAAGCAATGACTTGGGGCTGAATGCCACACAATCTTGGTGCTTGCTACGCAATATGCCCTTGCTATTTGGGGACTTGGTGCAAGCAGAGGATAAGTTCTGGCACCTTCTCCTTTTGCTTTTACAGCTGGTCAACATTGTATTTTCCCCTGTACTGTCAGAAGGAATGACCATATATTTGAAACATTTGATTGCTGATCACCATCGTCTATTCAAGCAACTATTCCCTGAAATCAATCTTATACCCAAGCACCATTTTTTGCTTCATTATCCGCGTATAATACGAAACATTGGTCCTGTTCTTCATATGTGGTGCATGCGTTATGAAGCAAAGCACAACTTCTTTAAGAAACAGTGTAAAAATTTTAAGAACATTACTCTGTGCTTGGCTAGAAAACACCAAAATTCTTTGGCTATGAATTTTGATGTTTTCATTAATGAACGATTGATTTTGGGTCCAGGCAAGATGGTGGAGATCTCAGATCTTATCGGTGGTGTAGAAGTTGCTGAGATATTAAAAGCTGTAACACCTGTGTATTCAGCCAAATGGATCAAATACAATGGTACTGAGTACCGTCGTAACTGTGTGATTTGTATTGCTGTACACTGTGATATGCCAGTGTTTTGTAAAATCAAATCTATTGTTGTCAGAGATGATGATATTGTGTTCTGTGGATTGTTGATGGAAACGGTGTGTTTTGATGAGCATTACCATGCATTCAGGGTTAGTCTGCATCCAGAAGGACTTGTTAAAGTTTTGAATGCTAATGAACTTTTCTATTTTAAGCCATTTGATGTTCAAGTGAAATATGGCACAATGGATTCCTCACCATACATAGTGCCTTACTGTCATTTTATGGCTGTGTGAAAAGTAAATAAACACAAAGAATGCACAAAGAATGCTTTTGATGTTCTGTTTATCATGAGTTGGATTTCATTTTACAGCACTTGGTTAAGTATTAATGTTGTTGTTTTTTTACATGAAGATAAAGCTGAGTGTACACTGCAAAATAATTCAAATTTAACATATGGTGTAAAACTAACACTGCTCAGAGACATATTCACTGATACATTTATATTAACTTCAATTCAGTGTTTATTATTAGGATTGCACTCTTAGTAGAGTTGATTTTGCAACATACCTGACCTACACTTATCAGAATGAGATTAACACTCCATGGAGTTATGGATTGCACTCTCAGTAGAGTTGATTTTGCTATATAATTGAGTAAATCATTAACACTTGATCAGAATAAGATTAACACTATGGAGTTATAGATTGCACTCTAATCAGAGTTAATTTTGCAATATAATTGAGTAAATCATTAACACTTGATCAGAATAAAATTAACACTCCATGGAGTTATAGATTGCACTCTCATCAGAGTTAATTTTGCAATATAATTGAGTAAATCATTAACACTTCATCAGAATAAAATTAACACTCCATGGAGTTATTTGATCTGTAGTGTTAACTATAAATGACACTCCTCAGTGTACACAAGTGTTAATCATTTACTCTTTATAGTGTTAGCTTAACACTATAAATTTAACACCAGTGTTTAACACTGATTTAGAGCAGGACCAAATAGACACTAGAGTAGTGTTAATTTCAACACTTTAAGTGTTATTTTAACACTGCAAAATTTACTGTGTGTGTGTGTGTGTGTGTGTGTGTGTGTGTGTGTGTGTGTGTGTGTGTGTGTGTGTGTGTGTGTGTGTGTTCCGAGCCTATGTTCACCCTCTCTAGGGCAGCAACTGCAGTTGTGTAAGCACGCCAGGGATTGGGGAAGAGAGAGAGAGAGAGAGAGAGAGAGAGAATGAGAAAGAGAAAGAGAAAGAGAGAGATGTCCGTGAGGGAGAGAGGGAGAAAGGGAAGGAGAGAAAGAGACTGAATTATAGACTAGAAGAGAGAGAGACAGAGAGCAAGAGAGAGAGAGCGAGAGCAAGACAGAGAGAGAGAGAGAGAGAGAGAGAGAGAGAGAGAGAGAGAGAGGGAGAATGTATGTGTGTGTATGAGTGTGACGGGGACGGGCATAATTAAGGTCCTTCAGATGTTGACTCTTGAACGGGAAACATCTCCGCGGCGACGAGCGGAGCGGGCGGG
>NC_085863.1:11419958-11424958 GCF_034702125.1 Engraulis encrasicolus | reverse complement strand
AATGACCCGGGAACACCTCCTGTGTAATAGAAATGTGCAGGGGGGGGGTTAGCAAGGGGGGGTGTCACAATTTTAGAATCATGTTCCTCACTGAAAATGAGCCAATGTCAGTGAATCTCAGTGTGGAAAAAATAAAAACTGATACTAAATTTATCAAGCTAAAAACTGAAAACAGGTCAAAATGACCCGAACACCTTACAAGGGTTAATCCCATTTTGACAATGCATCATTTAGCACACCTAATAATAGTCATGCATCAACACATTATTGAAGACAACAGCCACCTATGAATAGCGGTGCAATGATGCCTATTGTTTATTATGATAATGTGAAGCTTGTTATCTACCTCGGGAGTGTACTTCTTCCAAAACAATGGTGTATCTATCCATCATTGAAGCGTAATCAAAAGAAATGCAGAAAAGGATTCATCATCTTTTATTGTAAGTCGACAAATCATGATGAGTGCTTGCTTTGATGCAATTAAAGACATCAGCTTTGCATTATGAGAGCATTGCGTTTCCATAGTCAATAAGCTATGGAAAAGGTAGATGTAGGGCCTTGAACTACTGCCTGACTTGCATATGCAGAATTTGTGTGTTTTGTCTATTTGTGTCTATCTGTGTTTATATCCTGTTTTTATTCTTCAAAACCGAATGCCATTTTCATGATGGCATGACAATAAAGTATATTCTATTCTATATTCTATTCTATTCTATGTGATATGTGCAAAACATGTACATGCAACCATGGACCGAGTGTTTGTGATCATTGACACAGATTTGTTTCCCAACTATGGTGCCATGTAATGGTCAACCTCTGACAAATTTGCTATGCATACTGTACATCAGAAAACACAAGTTAGGTTGAAAAGCATGAAAATGTGCTCAACACAGCAGTTATTAGAAGAAAAAAAAATACGGTAACACTTTACTTTACGGATCGCTAATAGTAGCTGTTTCCATTAGCCTACTATTAACTAGAAACTACAGCATAATTGCACTGGAAACTGTATGGTTATTTTTGCTGTTATTAATGAGAAATTGTAGTGTAATTGCTCTGGAAACCACATGCTTATTTTGCTGTTATTACTAATAACAAGCAGTTATTACCATGAAATTAGACTGAAATTACTGAGAAATTACTTTGAAATTAACACCTTATTAGCGATCCGTAAAGTAAAGTGTTACCAAAAATACTCTACAGTGTTCTAATGTTTAAAGTAGGACACGGCAATGACATCATCAGTCCCAGCCCTCAATGTATAGCATGGGAGAAAACAGGTAAAAAAACACAACCTAATAACCAGCAGATGTGTGCATACAACATTACCAGTTTGTGCAGCCAATAATGAAGTTGGTTGGCCGCAGCAGAGTTGGAATGGCGTGAAAGGGAATGTGGAACATCATAAACAGTAATAAGGGAGAACAATAAAGTGTGTTGGCTGAGCAAGTTAACTGTTAATTAGGGTCAGCGGCATCTTTTGAAGGCACGTCAGCATCACAACATCTGAGTCACATCGCAGCGGGTGGGCCCCCGCACTGATTAGGATCTGTTTGATAATTGATAATCGCACCAGACCTCTTTGGGCACGGATGTTGATGAATCATTTGGCACTAATTATCAACAGACAATGATTGACACCCCAAACGCCGACCCCTATCAGTCCCCAATCTAAAACCCCCTCCCCCCAAACCCTAACACACACCCCCCACCCCCCACCAAACAACAATACCCTCCCTCTCTCCCTTATATCCCCAATTCAATTCAGTCCTTTGTGCCTCTCTGTTGGGCGTTTTTGAAGTATGGTTTGGCATGGTTGCCTTTGCTATTTAGGATTCAAATGAAAACTAAAACGTATATGGCCTAGTAGCTCCTCTTGCACATCAGTGCCTCGTTGTTTATGAGTATTTTCAAGCTCTTGTATTGATTGTATTTTGATCTCTGGGCTCTCAAACAGCATATCATTTTGACAAGAAACAATGAATTATTAATTGGCGTACAGCACACTGTGGGTGTACACTTTCTGCAAAGCAATGGAGACCAGGCACAAGACCTTACACAATGTTATTTTCATTCATGTCATTCATTCATTCCTTCATTTAGTCATTCATCCATTTGTTCATTCTTCCCTTCTTATTCTTCTTCTACTTCTTTCTTGTTCTAATCTCAATTGTTTGTATTCTTATCATTACTCATAGACATAGTGGAAAGGGAAGTTTGTAGGATGGAGGTAAGCAGCGCAATGCAGTCCTGACTTTTGGGTCAATTTCGTATCGGCTTAATAGATTCAAATAGCCCACGCTGTCAGAGATCACCAAATATGTGCAACCCCTCAGACTACACTCCTGTTCCAGAAGCAGCCCACACACTACCAGAGGCAGATCAAGCCATTTTGTGGCCCTAGGCGAAATATTAACATGGGCCCCTCAAAAGTCATTCTTTAAACATGTCGCCAACTGTCATGGAAGGAGCGAGGGCGCTATTTCAGTGTTTTGTCTTGTATGTATCTTCGATTATGTTACATAAGTGACAAATTAAGATCAGGCCCATTTTTTTTGTGTGCGTTTATTGTGACTGGTGCGACAGCTGGGGCCCCTATGGATAGCAGATTTGGTCGGGGGCCCTAAGCAATTGCCTAGGTTTGCCTAATGTAAAGTCCGCCTCTGCACACTGCAGAAGCACGGCGCAGCACAGCATGCCAAACCTCAGATGAACTCCGTCCACACTACTGGACTGGCCTGCAAGTGATACTTGGTAAGTAAGTAGCGAGTAAGAACTGTGAGCAAATATAAGTAAATAATAATATGTATTCATAAAGTAGAATTAATTACAGTGGCCACTCCACAAACCTCGCACAGTTGCAGTCCTCCATAGTATTATTGGCCTGGCCTGGAAGAGATATTACCTAAGTAAGCAAGCATGAACTGTAAGCATGTACTGTAAGTAAGTAATGCGTATTCATGAAGGCCATTTAATTACAGTGGCTACCCCACAAAGTCCTCCAAACCTCATGCAGCTGCATTCCTCTATAGCAGTCTTTCTCAAACTTTTTCTGACCAAGGACCACTTTTTCCCCCAAAAAATGTTCAGGGACCACCTGTCAACTGAATTGATAGTTGACCGGTGCTAATTCGCCACTGTTACTTTTGATGCAGATCACTTACTTTTTATTCACATTTACAAGCCTGTCTTATTGTGGTGAAAATATGACTTCAGACATGTTTGGCTATGTAATAATGTTACAAGTATAGCCTACTTCTAGCTTGTCTTTGGACAAGTAATCCCCTCGCAGACCACCTGAGCTTTGTCACGGACCACTAGTGGTCCCCGGACCACACTTTGAGAACCACTGCTCTAATGCACCGGTAGACAGTTCTGCAAGTGATATTAGGTAAGTAAGCAAGCAAGTAAGAACTATTAGTAGGGGCCTGCTGTGGTGAAAGTTAGTAGGGCTAATGCTTATTCATAAAACACATTTAATAATTACAGTGGCTACTGCACAGATTATTATGACAGCAATGTTAAGACAGCCCAGAGTCTCTTAAATGTTATTACATTACGCTGAATTGATGGTATTATCCGCGCACAGAGAGAAATGGATATGCACACTGTGTACCTAATTGGATACGACTGCATAGTCCCCTGTTGTCACTGGGGCTATACCCTTTTCTGGAATCATTAAAAGTAGGATTTTTAATCCTTTTCAAATACCTACTACAGTGGACTACAAGCCTGGCAAGCCAGACCATAACATAGGATACTTAGATATCATAGACATACTTAGGTATCATAGACATATTTAGGTATAATAGACATACTTAGGTGTCACAGACAAAGATGTAGAAGTAACGGTTACCATTCAAACTGATTAACTGGGGCTGTGACATCCCCATGCTAAGCCCTCCCCAAGTACTTGCTACACAAATTGAAACAGCAAATAAACAAACAAACAAACAAACAGATAAAGCACTGTGATTAGAGGAGTGCTGGGAAGGACAGTGGTTTCATGCCTTCTGGTCTTTGGAGGAGAAACCTCCCGGACCGATGCAACTGTGCAGTGTCTGCTACGTTATCATAGTATTTCTTGCTCATTTACAAACATGTGTAAATATTTTTCACATAATTTGTTGTACAAAGTAGCCTACTTACAAAGCTTTTTATGGGAAGTTATTCAAAAGTGTTACCCATGACTTTTGTTAGGCTTAATTCACATGAGAGCGTGGAGGAAGGGCAGCGAGATGACAGAGGTCTTTCGGCTTAGTTTTGGCCGGTGTCGGTGTGTTCTACTCGGCCTTTGACACCAGCAGCGTTGGTCTGCGCTGCCAGTCCTTGTTCAAAATCCTCCCCACAGCCATAGCTAGCTCGCTACTTTGCCATTCATTTGAATGGGACACCAGCGGCCGCTCGAGTTCTAGTTTCCAAATGCAGCACGGAGCGCAGCCGGCTCCTGCGCCGCTACTGCCCGACTTATTTGTTTCCAAGCATTTTTCGCTTCCGTCCCACCACACGTCCCCGCTTTGGTGTGAATTAGGCCGAAGCTTCGTAGGTACATTTCGTCCATCCTGCCTTCCTCAGCGTGTCTACTGACACTTCAGCCACAAATGAGAATGGGTGACCCTTTAACCCTCTAAGGCCACGCCCCCTCTCTCTCTCACACACACACACACACACACACACACACACACACACACACACACACACACACACACACACACACACACACACACACACACACACACACGCACTCTCTCTCTCTCTCTCTCTCTCCCTCTGCTATAGCCTGCGGAGTAAGGTTGTGATTAAACAGAACGTATTTGCATAATGTGTAGGGTACGTTCTGACGTACAGTAGTTGACGCTAATTAGCAATGGCCATGCCAAGAGTGATGCCGTGGCCTCTACCAGCTGTATACATTTACGCCACAAATTCAACACGCTAACTGTATAATTACATGGAGGAACTCTGCTGCTTACAGTTAATGATCAGTGTTTGTTCTTTTA
>NC_085863.1:11387458-11409958 GCF_034702125.1 Engraulis encrasicolus | reverse complement strand
TGTCTTAGGTTTTCTTGGGAAATCGACTGTAAAATATAACCATGGTCTTTTGAACTTACATATACATCAAGCATGAGCACAATTTACTAAATGGTTTCGATGGAAATGAAACCTTGACGACCGGGCGAGCGGCTATGTTAGCCCACCTGCAGTCAAATAACACAGGCATCCAGCTAGCTAGCTAACAAGGAATGTGATGTTGACAATTATTCTATTACACGCCAATTTAACAAGACCAAATTGCTCAACATTTCGTTGGTTGACCAAGGAGGGTCCTGTGGTTGAAAACAGGGCATTTTAAACGTTGTTGGTGAAAACACGATTTATTAGGAAACCCTTTTTGTTGGCTGTGGTGGTGCGGTACATATTCATTTCGATTCCCAGACTGTCGCTCCCAACCCCAATCGCTCCCCGGTCGGCACGCTCCCACTAGCCAGACTATCGAGCCCACCGCCATATAACGGAGCTAGTTATCTTTTTGATGTTAGTTTTTTTTTGTTTATAACCCTAAACTTAACCCTACACCTAACCCTAACTCTAAACCTAATCCTAAATTGCTTGTATGTGGCAGTGATAATACGTGAAATATAATCGGGTGGGATCGAACGTCTGGGAGTGATAAAACCACCTGGGGCTACACGTCCCGGAGTGATCTCCGTTGGGAGTGTCCATCTGCCACCGTTCATTTTCATGGAGACTGGTTGTTCGTAGTTTCACCTAGGGATGTTATAACTTGAGCTAACAGGTGTTCGAACTAACCGTATGTTTGGAAAGCCCAGTTGTGACTACACACCAAACTCATAACATAGCATATTGACCAGGCAAGCCTTTGATTCGATTTGGTCACCTAACTATACCTAGTGTAGAGCGACTGGCCACTGCATTGAAACGTAGGCTTCAATGGGTTCAAAGGGTTCTATTACGGTAATTACTCAGTGTGCGTGGCTGCACGAACTCAGCTGACACATCCAACACAGACTTCAAGCAGTTGATACAGGCTGCTATTTAGTGGTTGTGACGGCATTTGATTGCGTTTTTGTTTTCATCATATAACAAATTTGGCGTAACCTCTGGTAGGTACACAGAATACAGCAGTCGGATCACTTGTCTAGCTTACCTTGCTCCAGTGCAGGCAGCTGTGGAGTTACGTGTGAGTAGCTATGCAACCTGCTCCCACTGTCTGTCATTTTTTCATTCCTATCCGTGAATAGCTTGGAAAGCCAGATGCAGTCGAATATTGGGTTTATGTTTCCTTGACATTTATGTCTCTGTTCTGACTCAGACAATTTTCTTGTATAGAATTTGAGAGGCTTATTGTGGATCATGGAAAGTTATATTCTGTATTTTTTCCTAATGGCCGCAATTCTCATCTTCAGAAGTTCCTGTTACAGACGGTCATGATGAGTAGAAGAAGGCAACATGATGAAGCAAAACTCCATCACCACTACGTTGGAGTCTTCCCATTCAGTCATCATCCAATTTGCTCCAAAGAATCACATACAAGCAGGTATCTGTAATTTGAGTGCTCTGGATCTTCACCTTTTTCCTTGGTGCTCATCAGTGTAGGGGCTCTCAAACTTGGTCCAGGTAGACAGATGCAGAGGCACTAAAGGTTGCAATTTATACGCCCTGAAGGCCATAAGGGCCGAAACGCGTAAGCATTGTAGCCAAATAAAAAAGTAAAAAAAATGCAACCTTGAGTGCCTCAGCATCTGTCTAACTGGAACAAGTTGCTGCAAAGAATGTTGTCTTTCCTTATATGCTGTGTAGGTGAGAAGATGGATCTTGTTGTTCTAGCGCCTGATTTTTTGTTTTTCTTTTTTATAGCAGGATTACACTAAATGGCAAAACGTGTAGGCCTACCTTGTTTCCTTTCCACTATCCAAACTCCCATCCTCCTTTGTGCTTGTGACCTTGTAAAATATGATGTGGTATGCTGATAGATGGGCAATTAAACAACTCACAAAATATCAATTCAAATGTCATTTTCTGATTAGTTGTTGTGCATAGCAGGGAAACTTATTTTCTCCATGGATGCTAGGTAGGTTGTTGGGCCACAAGCCCAAGTAGAAGACATGAGTTTGGATAATGGAGTGGATACCTTGACTATGCCCCCTGAAAACACTCTTCTGTTGAGATGTCTATATTTGCTTTACAAGGCAATGTCACACACACACACACACACACACACGGTTTCAGGTGATACTTGACTTGATGTAATTATTATAACTATACAATACAATTCATGGCATTAGTATGAAATGGCTCTTGCAGTGTTTTAGGAAGGAACCCTTCATATCCTTTCCAATGACAATAACGAGGTTTGTCTTTGAAACTGGCTAACCCTCACCATCTTGACCAACTGAAAAATATAAGAGGGACACTCTGTTCACACATTGTCTTTTGTACTTGCAGACGCTTCTTACAGATGGCTGTCCTCTAGAATGAAAATGCACACCAACCACCGGCAAACATCAAAAGCTAATCCAACCTTTGGTAAGATTTGAAAAGAATTCAGTTAAACTAATTCTGACATAACATTTTAATAGTGTTACTTCAATAATTCCAAAATGACATAGCATTCTGAACAATATTTTGCTTGTCCTGTAGGCTTTGTGTGGAAAGGTCTTCGGAAACCCTGTGACTGATGCAATGTTGGTGCCCTAGAAGACAAGTCAGCACAGTTCAGACGAGCCAGCCAGAGGAGGTCACCGCCAGCCTTGTATCGAGGTTCCAGCGTCTTCATCGGGGAACTCGGCATGGATATGCAAGACGACACTCGAATCACTGATGGACAAATGCCTGAAACGGCTGGAAAAATAGAAAAGATGGTTACAGAGACTGTTATTGCTGTTCTTCTTTCAGTACAATATTTGCCTTCCATAAAATATTCACATGTTCCAATTTAATATTCTTGATGCTGTTGTAAATAAAATTTGCACACTGTCTTCACACTGTCTGCATAATTGAATTGGCCGCTTATGGTGATCTTGAACTCTGTACAAAAAGTTCCAGCATGCGTTGTGGCTCTCCTGCCTTCTCTCCAAGTTATAGTGATCTGATAAAGATAAGACATGGCGCAAGTTTGCTCTTATATGCACAGATGGTGTCAAATGAAAGTAATGCGACCTGGCAGCATAATGTTATCTCTTTCTGTGGGCATTGTCTCAGTTTCCACACTAGCATCTAACCTTATTACAAAAAAAGCAGTTTTCTGACACTGATAGCCAGGTTACTCTCAGGTAAACATGAGATGATGCAATTTTCACAATGGAAACTTAACTGGCAACTATGGATAAATATGATGTCAACAGAGCATGGACTATTTCACCATTGTATACAACAGTGTTTCCCAACCAGGGGTACGTGGAAAATGTGATACTAACAAATGTATGGAGTGCACTCACATTGGTATAGAGGATCATATAGAGCAGGGATGGGCAACTGGAGGACCAGGGGCCACATGCGGCCCGCCTCCTTACTAAGTGCGGCCCATAGATAAGCCATACTTATAAATTATAATGAACAATCTGTTAAAATTACACTGTTGGCTGACAGAGAACACTCATTGCTTCCAAACTTTTTCGGCGGCCACTGAGCAACCAACTGCACCTTGAATCTGCAAGCTGCAGTCAGATCCGCAGTCATCTGGCCCTCCAATGTTCACAATGAAAAAAATGTGGCCCTCCTTCATGAGAGTTGCCCACCCCTGATATAGAGCATGAAGGAGGGGGTACTCATGATATGACTAAATTAATTAGGGGGTACACAGGGCAAAAAAGGTTGGGGATCACTGGAATACAAGACATAATGGATGCATTTTTAGAATGCCATGTAGGCTATTGGACAAAGGAAAGCTGGCTATTCTCCAGCACAGACAGTGCACAGGGTGCTGTTCAAATGCAGCCAAGTTGTATGTAGACACATTTTATGATCAGCCGATGGTGAGGAAGTGCATACATCATAACTAGTATAGAGTACCCTTTTGTCATGTAATACACCACCCTCCTCAAACAGATTTGTGATGCATGATAAGCATTGCAGTGGTGAAACAGAACAATGTTGTAAACAAAGGTGTAAAAAGTCTACTATAACCTGACAACTACCCCCTCGTTCATTTATAACATTGTTACCACATTTGTGTTGCATCATAACATTACAAAGGGGAAGGACTTGCAATTGCATGCTAACCATCCACACTGAGAACGTTGCTGGGTTTAGAGACAGTTGCGATGCCAGTAACGTGCATCACACACGCATCAAATGGGGTTGTTTGCTCATAAGTTAAAAAAAATAATATTATAATTTATGATGGTGACTTGCCAGGTCATTGCGTGGTGAATGATTGCTGCTGTAATTACAAACTCACTAGCAAGCAACAGTGCTCAGAACTACCCATTCAACAAATTGAAATTGCAGACATAACATTTCAAACTCACCCTTCTGAGGCATCCTGCGCTGAAGCCCATGAGCAGGTAGGCAATAGTATGTTTCATCTTTGGGTCAAAACAAGCGAGAGTAAGTTCCATCAGGTGCTGGACATGCCTTTGCTAACTAGGGCAAATTGCTAACTCTAGGTAACAGCTAACCTGCCGTACCACCACCACAACACAGCTTTAGCCCGCGGCTCCGCCCCTGCTCATCAACGACACTCCCCCTCCTGCCCCCCTCCCCCTCCTGTTGCATATCATTACCAGATCGACGCACTGGGAGAGGAGACTTTTCACCAAAGAGGCCTAAATGGCGCATTTCAGCATTATTTTGATAAAAATTGCGGATATAGCATCCTGACACCCCCGCAAACCCATACAAAGCACCAAAGGACCATGTAATTTTCATGCCATGGGAACTTTAAAAATTGAATTAGGTAGCCTCTAGTGAGACCTGCTTACACGTTCACACTTTGGAAGCATATACGTATACAGCACATCGCATTGCGTTTGTAAACCATGCACACTCTAGAAACACACACCGGACACAAATTCCTCATACATGCACGCACACACTCACACGCACAAACACACACACGCACCCAAAAACACCCAAACACATACACGCACACGCGTGCACACACACACACACACACACACACACACACACACACACACACACATGAATACACACACACACACACACACATACACACACACACCACACACACACACACACACACACACACACGCACGCACACACACACACACACACACACACACACTCATGCATGCATGCACGCACACAACCACACACACACACACACACACACACACACACACACACACACACACACACACACACACACACACACACACACACACACACACACACACACACACACGTTATAAATGCTCAAATTGTAGAAGACGGTGTGTCCCTGAAACATGATATAACATTGAAGTGGAGTAGCTAGCCTGTCACAGCAAGCATCCAATTTGCAAACTAGATTCTTGTAAAACATGTGTGAAGAAATGGAGTGTTCTCACAGGAATGGAACTAAAGGTGTTAAGGTGTGTGAAGAACTGCCATCGGCTCCATGTTAAATTCCAGTGTGTAGTGCAGAGTCTGTTCTAACCTTACTGTCACCAAAATTGTAATGGCCATATCTTAATTTGTTGCTTAAGGCTCTCGTTACTGTCATATCAATGTTGTTATGATGTAGTTGAGTATTTTCAAAAAATAGTGAATAGGCCAGCCGGCGACCCCACCTGCAATAAGAGGCTACCTACAGTGTATTGCAGTGAGCATTGTACCATTGTTGTTAAAGGTGCACTGTGTAATATTTTTAGCAGGTTATTTCCAGAATGCATGCAGTCCATTCACAAATATGACCTTTTTCACAAGTACTTACCACGTCCATCAAATTCCAAGAATTCATTATGACTAGGAAAATTGTACTTTTCAAACATGAAAAGGCATGTGTCTAGCATTTGTAGTAGGTTATTTACAGAATCGTTGCCGTTCATTCACAAATATTAACTTTTTCAGAAATACTTACCACGTACATCAAATTCCAAGAATTCATTATGACTAGGAAAGTTGTACTTTTCATACATGAAAAGGCGGGTCTTCCCTATGTCATGCCATTTTTTGCTCCAAAACTTCCTCTACTTTGGTCATACTAATTAATATTATTAGTCTATTACTTGATAAATATTCATGGAAAGATCTCTTACAACCCCAGGCCATTGCTCTGGCTTGGTTGTGGTTTTCATAATTTTAGATGATGTTCAAGTGATTGCTTATGTTCGGCATCTATTCAGAAGTAGGTCTACTTAATGAATGAATGCATGCACAATGCTCTCTCTCTCTCTCCCTCTCTCTCTCTCTCTCTCTCTCTCTCTCTCTCTCTCTCTCTCTCTCTCTCTCTCTCTCTCTCTCTCTCTCTGTGACCGTGTCCAGTGCAGCAGAGAAATGTGTATACTGTATATACCATGTGCTGTATCAGTTGCTATCATGGTTACACATGTACTGTGCCCTCCATAATTATTGGCACCCCTGGTTGAGATGTGTTTTTTAGCTTCCAATTATTTTATTTTTTTTTTCTAAATAATATGGGACCTTAATGGAAAAAAAGAGAAAAATCCAACCTTCAATACAAGTGCATTTATTCAGTGGGGAAAAAATCCCACATAAAGAAATAATTATTTGACATCAAATAATGTGTGTCACAATTATTAGCACCCCTGGTGTTAATATTTTGTACAACCCCCTTTTGCCAACAAAACAGCACCTAATCTTCTCCTATAATGTTTCACAAGATGGGAAAAGACAGAAAGAGGGATCTTCAGCCATTCCTCCTTGCAGAATCTCTCTAAATCATCCAGAGACCTGGGTCCTCTCCTCTGTACTCTCCTCTTCAGCTCACCCCACAGGTTCTCAATGGGGTTGAGGTCAGGGGATTGAGATGGCCATGGGAGGAGCTTGATTTTGTGTCTGGTGAACCATTTCTGTGTAGATTTGGCCATATGTTTAGGGTCATTGTCTTGCTGAAAGACCCAGTGACGACCCAGCTTCAGCTTTCGGGCAGAGGGCAACAGATTTTGATTTAAAATGTCCCTGGTATTTCAAAGCATTCATGATGCCATGCACCCTAACAAGGTTCCCAGGGCCTTTGGAAGCGAAACAGCCCCACAGCATCACTGACCCACCCCCATACTTCACAGTGGGTATGAGGTGCTTTTCAGCATGCGCATCTTTCGTGGTACGCCAGACCCACTTAGAGTGTTTGTTGCCAAAAAGCTCAATCTTGGTCTCATCTGACCAAAGCACACGGTCCCAGTTGAAGCCCCAATACCGCTTGGCGAACTCCAGACGCTTGCGTTTATGATTGTGAGTGAGGAAAGGTTTTCTCCGTGCATGCCTCCCAAACAGCTTGTTGGCGTGTAGACAGCGCCTGATGGTTGATTTGGAGACTTTGTGACCCCAGGATGCTACCATTTGTTGTAATTCTGTAACAGTGAGCTTTGGAGATCTTTTGATTTCTCTTACCATCCTCCTCACTGTGCGTGGTGGCAAAATAAACTTGGGTCCTCGTCCAGGCTTGTTTACCACTTTTCCAGTTGTTTTGAACTTCTTAATTATTCCTCTCACAGTGGATATGGGCAGCTGCAGTTGAGTGGCAATCTTCTTGTAGCCTCTGCCTGACCTGTGAAGGTCGACGCACATCTGCCTCACTTGTATGCTGTGTTCCTTTGTCTTTCCCATGTTTAAGAGTGGATAAGAGAAATGGCCTCGGTGTCACGTCATATTTATACCCCAGGGAAACAGGAAGTGATGAATTACTAATTAAATGTTCCTACATACTCTGGTAAACTTTGTAAACTACTGTAGAAATGACAGAAATGCTTCAATTATATTTATTTCCTGGGAATTGTTAAGGGTGCCAATAATTGTGGAACAGGTGATTTAATGAAAAATAATTCTTTTTTAGTCAGGGATTTTTTCATTTTCTTACAATTCATTCGAGTTGAAGGCTACATTTTTCTACAATTTTCAGTGTGACAGTATTCTTCTGCAATAAACACTGAATTTATTTTAAGGCTTTTAACACATCTCAACCAGGGGTGCCAATAATTATGGAGGGCACTGTACCTATGATGTGTGTCCTCAGATGTGCTCTGCCACACCGTGTTTACACAGAATGCATTTAATTGAATTGATTCAACTCAAATTAAATGCTTTCAATCAAAAAACATCACATACCTTAGCTGTAAATGACAGGTACACATGTTGACAAGAAATTAAAAATATGGTTAAAGTTAATCATTTCTTGCACTTATGATTCTTGTATATTGATTAGGTATATAAAAACAGGGATACAGTACAATTTCATTATGATTTCCCTTTAAATGTGGTGATGATGGCATTTACCTCGGAGAGACAGGCTGCCTCCGCTGCGACAGTCTGTGATCATCCAGCTCTGTCATTCAGTAATGGCTCATTCAGGGGCTGAGGACTGGCACAGTTAGCTGCAGTCAATTATCAAGGCATCTCCTCATTGCCATCCTTACATCTTCATGAGAGAGAGAGAAAGAGAGAGAGAGAGAGAGAGAGAGAGAGAGAGAGAGAGAGAGAGAGAGAGAGAGAGAGGAGAGGGAGAGGGAGAGGGAGAGGGAGAGGGAGAGAAACAAACTTCCCGATGCTGATTGGTGGTTATATCCCAGGGCTGGTCGTTTTCCAGCTTGTGTACTGGGTTTGAAGTGGGACATGGTGCTCCCATGTGTGTGATGAAGACACCTATGGGAGGCCATGAAACTCCATGCATGTCCCTGTATAACACCACTGCGGTTTTGTTGCCCCTCGTGAGAGAACATCTCATCCCCTACACATAACATAGCTTTGTGCACTGCGGTACCGCAACGCCATCTGTACAATGACTTAATTGACTAAATAAATGGTCGCAAAATGAGCTTCGTGAAGCGCCATTTTGAAAATAATGGAATTCATTGGATTTCACTAGAATTCCCTTAGCATGACATAGGACCATTGGGATGGGTTGTGAAAATAATAAAAAGACTCTGACTTCTTTCCCAGCTGCGGTCTTTTTTGGAGAACACCTCCATGGGTCTGTCCTCTAATGAGAACCTCTCCTGGTGCCAGGGCTGGACTTGCCATCTGCCATAGTGTGCATTTCCCAGCACCCTCGTGGGCCCCTATTTTCAGAAATTTAAAAATATATATATATGAAGAGTTCAGATGCAAAACCCCCTAAGTGCCTTTTCAGAAAATAATCTTAATTCATTTTTATTTAATACAAAGCTATCAAAATTGCATATTTTTTTTATTTTATTTGTATAATATAACTATTTATATGTATTATCAAGTACATGAATGTAAACCAAACCAATAATGGGGTTCACTAAAAATATAGAAGTGCAGATCTTCAGAAATGGAGTTAGGGGGTTTTGCATCTGAACTCTTCATATATATATTTATATATATATATATTTTTTTTTTTCTTCACATTTCTGAAAATAGGAGCCCACAAGGGTGCGGGGCCCACCGGTGAGTCAGTTGTGTGCCGCTAATTATGAGGGGGTCCCTTTAAGCCAAAGGTACCTGGGCCCTATCTCTCCTTCAATCCAGCCCTGCCTGGTGGGGATGGCGTTGTCTTTCTATCCCTCATTTGAAGATGCCAGATGCCAGATGCCGTGCGGGGCAGAAACGGGCAACCTGGTTTCAGACGCTGCATGCACTTCCAAAACCATTCATTTTCTCCAGCCATTCACATGTAATGAGCTGGCTATAATTAGCCCAACTCAGCTTGCACCTGAGGCAGGTGGAGGTGGATACAGATTCACCAGTTTAATCACCAGTGTTGCCAGATTGGGCTGGTTCCCGTCCAATTGGGCTGCTTAGGATGGCCCTGTGCGGGTAAAAATGGCATTTATCAGAAAAACCCGCCCAATTATTGCCATAGAAATCTATACAATTGGGTGGGATTTTGTGCTTCTAGGCGGGTTTTGAGCATTTTTTGGGCTGGAAATCATCAGCCTCATCTGGCGACCCTGTTAATCACCTGCATTAGCTGCACAGGTAGAGGTAGTACTAGGGGGGGATGCTGGAGGCATAGGTGCCAAATNAGAGGGGGGGGGGGGGGTGGGGGCACAGATCTTTTTGACCCCCCAAAGATGAAGGTGAAGGGGCAAAAACACCTCAATAATAATGAAAATGTGTTGTCTTATATCTGCCTGTGCACACACTTCAATCAATATTCAATATTCTGACATTTTGACAACCCAATGTTGGGCCGAAGTGTGCGCCTTTGGCTGGAGGGGCTTACCTGTACTGCAAACCACCCGTGTTCATACAGAGTTCTGAACTTTTTCCACATGTGACTTTGCGCTTGCCCAGATGAACCTGCTGACGTCCACATTGTCGTCACGGTTCGCAGAGAACAAACAAGTATTTTTCAGTTTGCATTGAGATCCAACTTTCCGGTTCACGAACGCTAAGATCTGTAGCGTGCCGGTTCGCGATTAGGTGCGGGAATGGGCACCGGCAAGGTTCTCAGTCGGCCTGAATGCGCCATATGTGGGCCCACAGGCAGCATTGTAGCCTGGGAACTCCCATACTGCCTTTAGTTCTACACAATCGTTTCGATCTGAATTTCACTTGTGATTAGGTCTGGTGTTGACCAGGCTAGCAGCATTGGGCTATGTTGTTGAAATAGGAACCTGCAAGCCGCACACCCACCTGACACATGTCATCATATAAAAAGGTAGAGGGCTGGAGGGCTGCGGCGTTCAAGTGGTAAAACTGGTGGTGGTTTGAAGGTGCTCTTTGGCCAAGACGTAGAAAATATTAAAAAAATGCAGTACGCCAAGGCACTCTTCTTAGATAAAACCGCTTTATTGTAAAGGCTAGTTCATGTTAGAACTTAAATAATTAAAAATACTGCCATTGTATTTTTAATTATTTAAGTTCTAACATGAACTAGCCTTTACAATAAAGCGGTTTTATCTAAGAAGAGTGCCTTGGCGTACTGCCTTTTTTTGACATGTCATCATATGTTGGCACTTTGACCAAGCCTGAATACCTTGGCTGCCAAAGAGTTCCACTCTGTGTCACATCATGACGCAAAAAGTGGAGGTGGTCCCCCCGTTGCATTCAATCATGACTCAAAAAGCGTCACTGTGACATGCATGTTTCGGTGACAGTTTGGTTTACTTAAGCAAAATGTATAGGTCAAGACAACCTGGCAGGGAGTGTTTGGGAGCCTTTGGCATCATACATTGAGGCTGGGGAATAAATGCATGTTTTGTTAAAAAAACGAAAGCTCGGGAGAAGAGTAATGAAATTTGGCATACCTACTTTACCATCTACGTTCTATTCTCCGCTCAACTGTCATTTGTCTGAATTCAGCGCGGAAAGATAGGCAAGCCTATTTAACCAATTGCATCTCATTCTCCATTCTGCCGTCATTCGGTAGAATTTCAGCGCACTGAAATTTGGAACGCGCCTTAATTAACTATACAAAATGTATCCTCTGCTCACCTAGCTCCAGTCAGAAATGTTCTTTCTCGCTGGTACCCACCACCTTCCCGTTCACCTCCATTCTGCCGCTGTTCGATGGATTCGTCAGGCGTCTTGCCTTATCCTCTCCAAGTTCACCTTGCTCCATTGCTCTCTGACCATCATCGACTGGGGGCTGTTTGCTCAGACCCCTCACATATCTTTAGGTGCAGATACTGCCTGAGCTCTCAGTGGCGTCCCGTACTCCCGAGTTGGAGAATGTTTACTGCATAGACATTTTTCGGCCGTGGCAGTACTTCAGCGCCACGGCCAGCGATCTTGCTCAATACATAATCTATCTCAGCTTTTCAAGTGCAGTGGTCCGCGCGGACCCCATGAAGCACTTTGACGATTGGTCCACCGCTTGGAAAGCTGCTCTCCTGCGAAAGCCGGACGATCACGAGAAGTCCGTTCTCCAGCAAAAACGCTTGCTTAATCCAAATTTCAGACAGTGAACTAATGAAATATATATTTGGCATCATACATTGAGGCTGGGGAATAAATAGACTTTGGCGTAATACATTGTGGCTGAGGAGTAAATACAACTTTGGCGTCATACGGTATACTATTTACAATCAATCCCAAGACCTGGGGTCCGTTTCTCGATTCTTGTCATTGCTAAACGTCTTAAGACCGTCCTAAGACCGTCTTGCCATTCCCTTGGATTTAGTGGTGAGCGTCACTTTCGAGAGAGAGTTGAGTCGCTCATATGAAGACGCTTTCGAGATACGGACCCCTGTTCTCTATCCATTAGGCTATGGCTTACCTAGACAATCATGTAAGCATTCGATATCATTTTTTGTGTCCATCATTACTGCTACTGTTATTTACTTAGCACCAGAAACAGTTTAACCCATTTTGTCCTAAGCCCTTTGGGTAAAGGGTGCCCTTTACCTATTACATCCTAAATATCTCTGCCTCCGAAGCACATGCAAACATGAAATGAGTTGCATTAAAAAGCTTAGAACATCGTTTTGCCTTAGAATGTGTTCATTCAGCTCTAACTTACCTACATTTTTAATAAAACAGCTCAAATCTCAAGAACCTGAATGCAGTGTATATCTATCTCCAGGACGCAATGGGTTAAACTCCATAGCCAAAACTATCCACATGACCCCATAATGGATTGCTGGCTTGCAGTATATGTGTGAATATTCTTAGTTCAGCAGACCTCCCAGCATGCATTTGGCATAACTAGTTCAATAATGAGGTTCTTCATTTGGCAGCTGTTGACAACATCACACGAGCATCTGCTATCTCTGTCCCTCTATCTCTCTATCTCTCTCTCTCTCTCTCTCTCTCTCTCTCTCTCTCTGTGTCTCTCTCTCTCTATCTCTCTCTCTCTCTCTCTCTCTCTCTCTCTCTCTCTCTCTCTCTCTCTCTTTCTTTCTCGGTTATTTCACATGATATCAGCTGGGAACTGAACAATGAGTGTCTCAGTGTGTTGGCTTCTCAGCTTATTCTGAACAGGTTATTTTCAGCGGTGACATTGCAGAGTATTTGTTCATGCTGCTGTGACATTGCAATATATTTTGCAGTGGTTTTGTTGACATTGCAATATGTTCAGTTCAGTACAATATTTGCAAGGCAACACAGTGTGTGTGTGTGTGTGTGTGTGTGTGTGTGTGTGTGTGTGTGTGTGTGTGTGTGTGTGTGTGTGTGTGTGTGTGTGTGTGTGTGTGTGTGTGTGTGTGTGTGTACTCTTGATAAGCCTGCATAACACCATGATGTTTAAGAACCAAAATGAAATGAAAATAGACTAAATCTATGGCATTAAAACTTTTTTTTAAACAAAATTGGATGTCAACCTATCTCTCATTCAAAAGAGCACATTCAAGAGGTAAAAAGTGAAATGGCTTCTTGATTCAACAAATGTAATTTGTGTTCGACCAACCCAATTACAGTTTTTCTCAATTGGTTTTGTACATTTCTCACAACAGAATAATGATTCTCAAAAGTCTTTGTTCAATTGTGACTTCCTGGTGTTACCTGTGCACATGGTCAAATCAGTTTCTCATTGTTTTCGGAATATAGCAAATGCTCTCGTCCACCATGCCATGGCTGTGTGCAATTCTCAGTGATTTCGTACATTATCAATTGCTTTTGTCATATGACTCAAAAAGCTTTGTCACTGAATGCATGAAACTATCTTAATCTTATCTGATCAATGTAATATAAAACTGAATTTACAACATTTCCCATCCAATCTAAACAGCATTTCGCTTCAGAAAAGATCCTCAAGAGTGTACTATTCAATTGACAGCATGAGAAATTGATTTGACTAGCTTGTCCATACACTATGACACAATGACTAACCATTCTGCTGGCGCTGATACGTTTATTGACACAAAAAACTTGGTTTTGAAAGACAAATAAGAGTTTTGAGCAAGAGACTCGGTTTTGCAGGTTATCCACCGTGTTTTGCCATTTGTTAAAGCTGTTTTGAGAATGAATATTATGTTTTGCAAATTGCGAGAGAGATTCGAGAAATGTACAAAACCAATTGAGAAATACTGTAACTACATCAGTGTACGCCCAGCTTTGCCCAACACACCCACATCTGTACAGCACATCTACACACCATGCACATTAAAGGCACACATGCAACTGTGACAGAAACTCACACAACAAGGCCACACAAATGCACACATATCTGCACTGGTCTGCCACATGATGTAAACCTTGTCACAAACAGAGAAATACAGGGATGGGGAGAGAAAGAAAGAAAGAAAGAGAGAAAGATGTAAGACTGTAAACACAGGGAGGAATCAGAAAGAATACTGTAAGTGAAAGGGAAGAAAGCGAGGGATGAAGTGAATAAAAGGGAAGGAGGAGTTGAAGCCACAGCTGCGAGCCAAGCCAGCACAAAGGGGTGTGCACGCAGCTCTTTCAAGCGGGCAGCCTCGCGGTGCAAGCCTCGCTAAAACAATGGCACTATAATTAAAAAGAGAGAAAGAGAGAGGGTGGGGGACAGAGAGATAGAAAGAAAGAAAGAAAGAAAGAAAGAAAGAAAGAAAGAAAGAAAGAAAGAAAAGAAAAGAAAAATTAAGAACGAAAGAAAATAAGCAAGACGGAGAAAGAGTGTGTAAAGACAGCCAAACCCAAACCTCCTCCTCACATCACATCCTCAGCTTGGCTGCGGGAGCTCAGCTCCATGGTCGCCAGTGGTCCTCCCACACACACATTAGAGGGAGGGAGAAGTGTACATGCCGTGCGTGAAAGATGGAATGAACAAAAGAAGGAATAAGAGAGTGGAAACGAGGAGAAAGAAGAGAGAAATGGGGAAAGAATAGAGAGAGAGAGAGCAGGAGGTATTGAAACTTGGGAGGTGCTCGTGCCGTTTCCTCCACTGTGGCCGTGGCAATCAGCCGTACAAACAAGCCGGCGCGCCGCTTTGTCATGATTGAACACGTTTCCTCCATCCTCTAATGCGGGGAATCTTCCCCATGCGGCCGCCAGCTTTCCCCCCAGGTCCAGAAGAAAAGCACTCTAGTGTCAGTGTTGGTGGGCCACTGCAGTGTGCCACGGCATAAAGAAGAAGAAGAAGAAGAAGAAGAAGAAAAACACACTTTCACAGAAACAGAACGCAGCCTCTGATTGGTTGCGTGGGCGTGTGGGAAAGAGTCTGAGGAGCGCGTACCTGTGTGCAGTAAAAGCAGGCCAATTAAGTTCGACTTGCAAAAAATAGAATCCGCCGTCTGTCCCTGGTGCTGTTTCAACGCTGTGTTCCTTTAAACTGAAGCCAAGTCGATTCAGTAATTGCTTCTACGTGTGGCTGATACTTAAGTAGAAACAAAAAAAACTGAGAAAGGAGGAAGTAGAAGAAGACCGGAAAAAAAACAACTAAACAACAAACCACTCTCCTCTCACTTTAGGCGTGGAAGATGGAGGGTGTGGAGCTAGGTACTGGGGATGGGTGTTGGGGTGATGGTGTAGTAGACTTAGCACTATACACTGTGAGCATCAACATAAAAACAAAAAAAAACACCACCACAGAAATGAAGTGAACAGCACAGCGCACAGGTTTGTAGGCTGTAGGAGGAACCCCCTAATCGGACATGATGCATACAGAGCCCATAAGTGGATCAATTCTAGTGGCCACATTTATTTTGTAAGTAATGAAGATGGTAGCCATTGTCTGCGCATGGAAATGACCACTGCAGCGAAATAAAAATGCTGCGGGCAACGAAGCTCACAGGGTCTCGAGGCTGGCTGGCATGGCTAATGGCATCTTATGGGGAGAGCTAAAGGACTAGGAGAGACGGACAAAGCGGCGAGAGTTAAAGTTGATAGCTGCAGTGAGGATACTGAGAGATATCTGATCTGTAAATAAAAAAGAAGCAGAGCCATGCATAAATGCAGATTTAATGGTTTAATAGATATTAACCCTATCCAGACCGGGGGGGGGCTAAAAGTGCCCGCACCAACTTTGATGTCGTATAACTCTCGAATGACTAAAGGTATGACTACGAAACTTTGTGACTTTTCCTACAATGAAGTTGGCTACAATGTGATACCAAAAGATTAGGTCTATCATTTTTATTGTTGCCATGGCAACGGTTTTCTGACGGGTACACCTGCCCAAAAATCACTGATCTAAGTCTCATCATCATCACTTTTCATATTTTTTTACATTTTCATTAGCATCAGACACCCTTGTGAACATTTGAAGTGGTCTGATGCACATAATTACCAATATTTAAGTGCATTACCCAAATTAGATTCAAAATATGTTAAGGTGACATTTTAGGCAATAAAATCAGGAAATGATGTCATAATGACGTCATAATATCCAATAATGACACCAAACTGATGTCATTCATAGGTCTTTGGCTGAAGAGCATCCCCTCCAAGTTTGGTGGTCATACGGCATTCGGTTCCTACGTTATGAGGGGGGGGTCAAAAGAGCCCCCCCCCGGTCCCAGGTATGCCAAAAAAGCCCGGTCTGGATAGGGTTAACGTCTGAAAGCTCTGACATGTCTACCAGGATTTATATCAGGAGTCCCTACTTTCCACAGGAAGTAGTAAGCCGTGAGAAACAGGAAGAAATGTAGTTTAGTTCTGAATGTAAACAAATCCTAAACACACCCATAGTCACTCATTTCACACTTTTTGTATTAACCCGTTAAGACACGTCGTTAATGACCGAGTGGTAGTGCATTACTAAAGGCCCTGTGTTATGTCATAGTAGTGTAGTACTATGGTAGTTACCTTTTCGTTGACTATTACGGCATGCCACAGGAGATACTGTCTGCATTATGGGGCTTTGCTACTTTCGATTAATGGGCCTTCATATGTGTATTGCAAAGTATTTCATTCATGTGCTGGTCATGGTTCTGTAACAGCCACATCACACTGACACAGTCACTTTTTTGCCTGTAGGTCATACTGTTTGGCTCTGTCTTTTCACAAGGGTCTGTGTGTGTGTGTGTGTGTGTGTGTGTGTGTGTGTGTGTGTGTGTGTGTGTGTGTGTGTGTGTGTGTGTGTGTGTGTGTGTGTGTGTGTGTGTGTGTGTGTGTGTGTGTGTGTGTGTGTGTGTGTGTGTGTGCCAGTCTGTCTGTCTGACGGTCTGTCTGTCTGTCTGTCTGTCTGTCTGTCTGTCTGCCTGTCTGTCTGTCTGTCTGCTTGCCTGCCTGCCTGCTTGCCTGCCTGTCTGTCTGCCAGCCTGCCTGTCTGTCTGTCTGCCTGCACATCTGTCTGTCTGTCTGTCTGTCTGTCTGTCTGTCTGTCTGTCTGTCTGTCTGTCTGCCTGCCTGCCTGCCTGCCAGTCTGTCTGTCTGTCTGTCTGTCTGTCTGCCTGCCTGTCTGTCTGTCTATCTCTCGGTCACACTCAGACCTTGTGCTGGGTTCCTGTCATTGCACCTCCCCTGCACCTCCCCTAGAAGGCTGGGAAATATATAGAAGGTCTCCCTGTTGTACAATTGTCTTTTGCCAGAAGTGCTGGGTGAGGGTGACCGTCACAGCACTCTCATCATCGCACAGGTGTGCTTGGGGCTAGAAAACTGTAAAAAGCCTCGGTGTGGACGCCAACACACGTAAGCACGCACGCACGCATGCACACACACATGCACACACGCACGCATGCACGAGCTCACGCGAGCACGCACACATAAACGCACACACACACACACACACACACACACACACACACACACACACACACACACACACACACACTGACAATCAGTAGTTATGCATACCCTAATTAGTGAGATGTCCCAGTAGAGGATACAAATGTAACATGGGTTCACTCCTCATTTCCAACACCTAGTGGTCCCCTGTCCCCCTTCATTGTAAATTAGATTAATTAGTTTATAATAGTGGGGAAAATGGACTCAGTTGTGAGTGTGACTGTAATGATGTTTTCCACAATGGGCCCCCAGAGTCCCAAATTCCATTTTTATGTTTGACAGATTGTTGTGTAAAGGCCACATCTCCGCCTCTAAGTTGGGCCACTCATTTCGAGGGGACAGAACCAATTCCTCACTGGCTATTTTAAAAGCAATAAGCCCCCCCACCCCCACCCCCTCTCCCCAACACCACCTCCAAACCCTCGAAACAAGGAAACCATTTTTTAATATTCATTTATATATTTTTATTCCCTGACGATATTGCACACAAGGCCTGCAAAGCAGACAGATAAGAAGCCACTCTCCTTCTCATCTCGGAGAGCGGGTGACTTGTGACACTAAGATCATGAATATTGACAGGGAATACAGAAAAGGGCCTCCGCTGCTCATTTTACCATGTCAGGCCACATTGTAAATCTAATTCATTTTTCCACCCCAGACGAACATCTCGCAAACCTGCCACCCGGTGATGGATTGAGAGCGAGATTCATTTTTCCCCCGCTGCTACGGGATCTTACTGTATAATAAAATGGCATTTCTGTTGTTGAACGTTTCTTGAGGCATAATGCCTTTTTTGCTTCTCCCCAAAAAATATGGGACAGCGTTTCAGTGACTTCCGTATTGCCACATTAAGAGCCTTCTTGATTCATTTCACAAGTGGGGTATCACTGATAAGCATTCATCACAGACACATTCCCCCAAGTTTGTATCTTTTCTTCAGGGAGACTTTATTAGAACACTTAAAGTTGGGGGTTCTACACCCTGGTTTTATCAGGCTACATAATTGTAGGGCTTCTGTTCTGAATTTTGTGTTGTTATTTACTTATTTACTTAGCAGCCTTTTTCATTTGCTTGCTTGCTTGTGCGTCTACTTACTTATTTGCCAGTGATTAATTACCAGCTTTCAAACACACTATTCTGCCTGCTCCTCCCTCTCTCTCTCTCTCTCTATCTCTCTCTCTCTCTCTCTCTCTCTCTCTCTCTCGTGCGTTATTATTAGGGGTATACCATATATTGACAAAGACAGAGTAAGATTGTCAAATCCAATGCTCAGGGTGTCCGGGTATATGCTTGTGGAAATGGCCTAATGCATGTGTGAGGAATAACACAAAACATCCAGCCAATGGTGATCCATCCACTCACAGAGCCTACGAGCAGGGGGGGTGTAGCGAAGGGGAGTAGAGTTGCCCAGCCAGGACTCGAACCCAGACCTTCTGGGGTAGTAAACTGGGGCTCTGACCGCTAGCCAGGCTCGTTGGCGTGACAGTCAGAACACACCCACAACCCTAGTGATGGTCACTCCATCACACTGCCTTCCCATTCGGAAAGCGCACCCGTGCGCCACACACACTCATGGTGTCCCTCACGCAACTGCCCATCATGCTTCTCCCATCCAGTGTGCCCCATCATCAATGCTTCACCCATCACTGGGGTCCCTCACACCAGGGTCACCAATCCTGGGGGTCCCTCACATGAAATTACTGCTCACACACAAAGGGTACGGTTCCGATGGCCTCATGGTAACCATCCCACTTTTGACACCATTTGTAGCGAAGGGGAGAAGAGTTGCCCAGCCAGGACTCGAACCTAGACGTTCTGGGGTAGTGAACTGGGGCTCTGACCACTACATCAGTGAGTCAAGCTCGTTGGCGTGACAGTCAGAACACACCCACAATCCTAGTGATGGTCACTCCAGCACAGGGGGTGGGGGGGTTGACAAAAGGGAGAGTGAGGGTAGGGGCAGAATTTGGTCCTCATTACATTTAATCTATTTGGCGGGGGGCCTTTCAGATGACTTTGTCCTAGGCCCCGTCAAAGCTGTCAGCGGCCCTGTCTACGAGTAAAAGACCATTTTACCAAAAGTGATGTGAGATGGCTAGATAATAGAAATGGCTCGATAATAGAGATGACTGGATAATAGTACCATCAAACGAAAATGTAGCCACGTCTCATCTGACTGCTGTTAGATATTCCCATATTGATTTGCATAAGAGAAAGAAAACAAATGACCCCCTCAGTAGTTCATCCTCAAAAAAAGAAACTGTGAACTGTGAATCAGATTATTCTCTATCTATTATTGTTTGTCTTTCCTCCATGAAGAGTTCATGAGTTTAAAGGGACACTGTGTGATATTTTTAGTTGTTTATTTCCAGAATTCATGCTGCCCATTCACTAATGTTAATTTTTTCATGAATACTTACCACCACCATCAAATTCTAAGTATTCATTATGACTGGAAAGTTGCACTTTTCATATATGAAAAGGGGGATCTTCTCCATGGTCCGCCATTTTGAATTTCCAAAAATAGCTATTTTTAGCTGCAAAAATGACTCTACTTGGACCATACTAGAAAATATTTGTTTATTACTTAGTAAACTTTCATGTAAATATCAAATTTGGCGATAGTCAACCCAGTTTCAATGAGCAGCATAGATGCAGTACCTTTTTTGACCATTTCCTGCACAGTGTACCTTTAACCAAGGTAAACTCAATCTAGGTATCCTATGTGTTTGATGGCCCACAAGCCAGATACTTGTTTCTTTTTTTTTTTTTCCTTCTTTTTTTTAAACTTTATTTAGGATTGGGCAGTGAAGGTGGTGACAGGAAGCGGGAATCGAACCCGGGGCAGTCGTATGGTAGGCAAGTGCCCTATTGTTTGGTCACGGCACGGCTGAGCCAGTGACTTGTTTCATTTACCCTGCAGTCATTGACCTTTGAAAGGAAACTCTTAGGAAGTCGCAAGGACTGTGACTTGGAGGAATGTGTGTGTGTGTGTGTGTGTGTGTGTGTGTGTATGTCTGTGTGTATGTCTGTGTGTGTGTGTGTGTGTGTGCGTGCGTGCGTGCGTGCGTGCGTGCGTGCGTGCGTGCGTGTGCATGCTTTTTACTGTTCCTGTGTATAATGTATTTGTCAGTCACCTCTGTGTGTGCGTGTCTGTTCCCTGTGTGTACAGTATGAATGCCCAAATCCATCTGAATACTTTTTAACAGAAAACCTTCACCGTGACATAGAAAGGCGAGAGATATGAGAATGGAGCAGACGAAGACAGACAAAGGGCTGGGGGGAGGCGGCAGTGAGAGAGGGAGACTGAGGGAGAGCGAGTGAGGGGTGTGAAAAAGCGGTGAGGAAAAGGCAGAGACAGACATAGAGAAAGAAAGAAAGAAAGAAAGAAAGAAAGAAAGATAGAAAGAAAGAAAGAAAGAAAGAAAGAAAGAAAGAAAGAAAGAAAGAAAGAAAGAAAGAAAGAAAGAAAGAAAGAAAGAAAGAAAGACTTGTCCTCCAAATGTTTTTCTAAAGGAAGACTAAAGCACGCCATGGAACAAGACAGCAGAAAATAAAACAACCTACCTGTAGTCAGGGGCAGGAGTTGGAGGCCAGAAGAAGAAGTAGGAGTTGGATAAGGACTATCTATTATCTAGACCAGCGGTTCCCAAACTTTTTTCCTTGCGCACTCCCTTGTACATTTCTATGTGGTTCGAGCACCCCCTAATCAAATGTTTTGGTGTGCTGATGGCCACTCAAATATGGCTTCACTGCACAAATCATTGTACATTATGTAAAGTCATGTCCCCAATCCTCATTTCCTCATACAATTCACCATAACATTTGAAACTACTTCATTTTCATTAATGCTGTATAAAACACACACATTTTTGCCATTGCTCAATTCAACTCACACACCCCCTTGTGGCAGGCCACGCACCCCCAGGGGTGCATGCACCACAGTTTGGGAAACCCTGATCTAGACTAATGCTTGAACTGCCCCAGTCACAGGCTAGACTCTATGGCAGGGGTCCACAACCTTTCTGGGTCTGAGGGCTACTAAGGGCTACTCGAGGGCTACTAAGGGCTTCTCAAAGGATACTTATGGCTACTTGTTTATTTAAAGGGACACTGTGTGAGATTTTTAGTTGTTTATTTCCAGAATTCATGCTGCCCATTCACTTTTTCATACTTACCACCAGCACCAAATTTTAAGTATTCATTATGACTGGAAAAATTGCACTTTTCATACATGAAAAGGGGGATCTTCTCCATGGTCCGCCATTTAGAATTTCCAAAAATAGCCATTTTTAGCTGCAAACATTACTGTACTTGGATCTTACTCGAGAATATTTGTTTATTACTTAGTAAACCTTCATGTAAAGATCAAATTTGGCAATAGGCAGCCCAGTTTCAATGAGCAACATAGTTGTAGTACCTTTTTTGACCATTTGTGTCCCTTTAATGTTTCAAGAAGGAGGCCGCACCTTGCTAAATAAAAACCTACTAAAAACCTTGCTAAATAAACCTACTTGTTTATTTAAAAATCAAAATCACTCTCAAGTCACACTATGATTGAATCATACATTGCTTATAGGTAATACATCTTTGGTGGGCACCTCATAGGTCCCTGAAGGGCTACCTGGCGTCCGCGGGCACCAGGTTGGTGATGCCTGCTCTATGGTACGATGTGTATTTGCGTGTGTGTACTCTACTTAACACTGTGCTAATGTACTTTAAAAAAGAAACTAACCCTATGTAGCATCTGCACTGCACTTGTTGTGTGTATTTCCTGTGCACTTTGTGTCTGCTACTGCTAGTGATGTTGGCTATGATTATGTCCTCGATTGTAAGTCGCTTTGGTTAAAAAAGTGG